>NW_016808980.1:1049766-1112390 GCF_001698545.2 Rhinopithecus bieti
GGGGGCACAGGGCTACTCATGCAGGGGTGGAGTGGGGAAGGGGAGGATAGGGCGGGGAGGGGCACAGGGTTCCTCATGCAGGGGAGGGGAGGATGGGGAAGGGGAGCTGGGTAGGCCACATCTTTCATGCAGGGCATTGGAGGCTGGGCGGGCTGTGAGGTGACTTTGAGGATGAGAGAGTGGGTGTCCCTGCCAGGTGTGGCACCCAGAAAGGCCTTGACAAGCCTGTGGAAGGAATGAAATAGGCCCCTGGGCCTTTGGGACGAGGTAAAGTGCAGTGGGTAAAGGGCACAGGGAGGCCTGCCTGGGCCCAGGAGACCTCGTAGGCAAGGAGCCTGTGACCCAGGGCCTGGAGCCACGGGGAGCAGTTCATCGGGCAGGAATGAGGGGAGGGCTCACCAGGAGGGGCGCCTGAGGAGCCAGGGCCAGGAGCCAAGAGAGGGAGAGTTCTTTGGGAAGCCCTGACTGCAGGGGAGAGGGCACGAACCCGTGTGGGGAAAGAGGCAAGGCTGGAGAGGGAGGGGTCTTCAGGGTGGGATTGGTGAGGGACGGGGGACAGGCAGAAGACAGGACCTCTGCAGAGGTGTTTGCTTTTTATTTGATTTCCCAAGTAATGCATGATTGTGATGGGAGGATCAGCGACTGCAGAGTATCAATAAAAGAAGAAAATAAAGGGTACTACTCAGAAATAAACCCATTAACACTTGCTGTGTGGTCTTGGGCAAGTTACTTCGCCTCTCTGTGCCTCCGTTTTCTTGTTTATTAAATGGGATAATTAATAGTACCTGCCTCATAAGTTTGTTGTGAAGCTTAAGTGAGATAACACAACAAATTTAAAGCAGTGCCACACACAGTAGGTATTAACTGTCATCATTATTCATATCATCATTACCATTTTGCTGGGTTAGGAGCTTAGATGCTAGAATTAGAATGCTGGTGTTCTGAATCCAACATTTTCTTTTTTTTTTTTTCCCCCTCGAGACGAAGTCTTGCTCTGTTATCCAGGCTAGAGTGCAGTGGCATGATCTTGGTTCACTGCAACCTCTGTCTCCTGGGTTTAAGCAATTCTCCCGCCTCAACCTCCCAAGTAGCTGGGATTACAGGTGCCCGCCACCACGCCCGGCTAATTTTTGTATTTTTAGTAGAGACTGGGTTTCACCATGTTGTACAGGCTGGTGTTGAACTGACCTTGTGATCTGCCTGCCTCAGGCTCCCAAAGTGCTGGGATTATAGGCGTGAGCCACTGTGCCTGGCCCGAATCCACCATTTTCTAGCTCTGTAATTTGAGGCAAGTGAATGCGTCTTGCTGGACCTTAGTTCCCCCATCACATATGCAGGCTGGGGCTACAAAATGCGGAGTTAATTGAGGTCAGCAGAGAAATTTCTGTCCATTTCAAGGGCTTGGTTCAAGCCTGAGCTGAGGCACAATGACATAAGAAGATAATAAAATTCCTCATAATGTTTTGCAAAGATTTGACAGGTAAATTCACGCAGGGTGAGTTGTTAACTTCCAGAATTTTCATGCCATCTGTATTTTTCCTCATTGTGGCTAAAGTGGTCAATCCAATACTCATTCCCCTCCCTCTTCCTTACCAATGAGATCCTTCTATTTTGTGGGGGCAAGTACCCTACTAAGAGACTATGGTTTCCAGCTTCTCTTGCAGCTAGGGATGACCAGTGAGATTAAATAGGAGTGGTAGGTGGGGCTTCTGGGAAAGCTCTTTAAAGGGGATTGACTCGGCTGTGAGGCACATTCCCTTTTGTGTTCCTTCTCTGCCACACCCCAGCCCCTGCTTCTTTCTACTTCCTGCCTGGAACTCAGATGTGATGGCCAGAGCTCCAGGGACCATCCTGAATCATGAGACAAACTCTGAAGCATGGAAACCACATGCTGAGGTTGGTGAATCTGAAAGACAAAAGGCACTGGGGTTCTTGATGGTGGTGGAATACCCATACCAGTCTTTACCTGCTTTGCTCTGGGCTTGTTTATATGAGAGAAAAAGAAATCTCTGCTTACTGAGGTCTCTGCCATTTGGGCTTCCTGTTACTGGCCACTGAATCTATTTCTAACTGATACATTTGCCAGAACGGAATCAACTTGTGTGAGCTGTTTCATGACCTGCATTTTTTAGTGATGGACCAGTGCTTCCTTGTTACAGACACTGTTGTACATGAGTGCAGAAATATACGCTTTGCTCAGGAAAAATAATTTCCATCAGATGTGGTGGAAGAATTTCTTTTTATTCATTTTAATTACAGAAGTAATGCACAAAGACCTCCTGTCATGAAAATATCTTGCCTGTTCTCAAGTGTCTCTCTTGTGACTCTGAAATGTCATTGTGCCTCAGCTCAGGCTTGAACCAAGCCCTTGAAATGGACAGAAATTTCTCTGCTGACCTCAATGAACTCCGCATTTTGTAGCCCCAGCCTGCATATGTGATCCACTGAGGGACTCCTCCATTTGGAAACAGAGAGGGTCAGGCCCTGCTGCAGCTCACAGAGCCTGTTGGCAACTGCGTTGGGACCAGATGCCCCATGCCACCCTGAATAACCCTTCTGACCCACGCTGCCCGCCACCACCTGCTCTGCTGAGGCCTTGGCCTGCCAGGGCTGGGAGGCACCTTTGCCAGCCTTCCTGGGGCCAGCCCAGCTGAGATCTCTGCCAGGTGAGTCTGGAGGCCAGGGAGCTAGGCTGGGTGAACTTTTATTTTTATAGCTGTCATCAGATCCCTGCCCCAGCCCTGGAGCCCTGGCAGGGACAGGGGTGGCCAAGGAGGAGGAAGACTCCTCAGAGAGGCTGGTGGGTGGGAGTCAGCAGGCTGTGGAGGAGAGAGAACTGGGGTGGGGGTCAGGGCAGCCTGGTGCACCTGACTCCAGCCAGGCCTCCGTCCTCTCATGCCACATGGCACCAGTCATCAAGCTCACCCCTCTTGTGGGGTGGTGAGGGACAAAGGGACAACAGGAACGCTTTCCTGCCTCTATTCTTGCAGGTCAGGCGCAGAGCTAATTATGCTTTCCAGTTCTTAGAACATGATCGTCATCAGTCCTTGCAAAGCCTGCATTGCACTTTGGTCTGTTTTCCCGTGCATCATGTTTTTTTCTGTCTTTCGTAGTGAAATATACACACACAGCAATGTGCACATAACGCAGATACACAGCTCTGTGAATCTTGCTGCTGTTGACCCACCAATGTCCAGATCAAGAAGATATCACTCCAGCACCCCTGAAGCCTTTTTATCCCTTCTAGCCACCCCTCTTCCACACCTAAGGGTAATCATTATTCTGATTTCTAACAGGAAGCATTAATTTTGCCTGTTTCTATGCTTTTGTAGAAATGAAATCACACAATAGATACTGTTTATGTCTGGCTTCTTTTATTCAGTATTGTAACTAACATTCATTCAAGTTATTGTGTGTATCAGTATTTATGCCTTTTTATTACTGAGCAAAATGACATTACATGGACACACCACAATAGAGTTACCCAATCGATCCCTCATGGACATTCAGGTTGTTGCCAGTTTTGAGCTCTTTAGAAATGGGCTGAGATGAATATTTGAGGGGACATGTCTTTTTTTTTTTTCTTGAGGCAGAGTTGTGCTATCACCCAGGCTGGAGTGCAGTGGTGCAATATTGGCTCACTGCAACCTCTGCCTCCCAGGTTCATGCTCAGCCTCCCGAGTAGCTGGGATTACAGGTACCCACCACCACACCCGGCTAATTTTTTTGTAATTTTAGTAGAGATGGGCTTCCACCATGTTTGCCAGGCTGGTCTTGAATTGCTGACTTTAGGTCATCCACTCGCCTTGGCCTCCCAAACTGCTGGGATTACAGGTGTGAGTCACCATGCCCGGCGAGGGGACATGTCTTTTGATGAACATTTCACATATTTCACTTAGAAGTGGCTTGCTAAGCCATCAGAAATCTAAAAGTATGTGTTTTAATTCCTGTTAATAGTATTCAAACTTAGCTCTCATTCTGTTTTTTACTTTTTTACTGTGTATTTTTTTTTTTTTTTTTGAGACGGAGTCTTGCTCTGTCGCCCGGGCTGGAGTGCAGTGGCCGGATCTCAGCTCACTGCAAGCTCCGCCTCCCGGGTTTACGCCATTCTCCTGCCTCAGCCTCCCGAGTAGCTGGGACCACAGGCGCCCGCCACCTCGCCCGGCTAGTTTTTTGTATTTTTTAGTAGAGACGAGGTTTCACCGTGTTCGCCAGGATGGTCTCGATCTCCTGACCTCGTGATCCGCCCGTCTCGGCCTCCCAAAGTGCTGGGATTACAGGCTTGAGCCACCGCGCCCGGCCTTTACTGTGTATTTTAAAAAATTTTTTAGTTTGAGAAATATCTCAAATTGGTAGAAAAGTTATAAATACAATACAAAGAACATTTTCTCTTGAATTATTTGAGAATAAATTGCTGACCTATTGCCCTATCACCCCTTAACGTTTTGATACATAGTTTCTATAAACCAGGGCATTTTCCTAGATAGCTACAATATAACCATCATAATCAGGAAATTAGCAGGATACACCCGTGACTGCCTACCAAGACCCCTTCAGGTTTCAGCAGTTTCCCTGATAACATCCCAAACCCAGTTTGGGATCATACTTTGTGTTTATTTTTAATTTAATTTTATTTTGAGACAGGGTCTCACTCTGTCACCCAGGCTGGAGTGCAGTGGTATGATCACAGTTCACTGCGGCCTCAACCACCTGGGCTCAAGCGATCCTCCCACTTCAGCCTCCTGAATAGCTAGGACTACAGACATGTGCCACCCTGCCCAGCAAATTTTTGTATTTTTTGTAGATATGGGGTTTCACTATATTGCCCAGGCTGGTCTGAAACTCCTGGGCTCAATCAGTTCTCCCACCTTGGCTTCCTAGAGTGTTGGGATTACAGGCATGAGCCACCGCACCTGGCCTACATGTTGTGTTTAGTTGCCACATCTCTTTAGTTGCCTTGATGGTAGAACAGTTCCTTAGTCTTTCCTTGACCTTCATGACCTTGACACTTTTGAAGATACAGGGCAGCTGTTGTACAGCATTACAGCATGTCTTTCCCTGTGGGTTTGTCTGATGCTTCATTGTGGTAAGATTCAGGTTCTGCAACTCAGGCAGAAAAATCAAAGAAACGATGTTATGTTCTTCTCCTTGTCTCATCGCTGATGGTGCACTCTTTGATGACTTGATTGAGGAGATATCTGCCAGACTTCACATCTGTAGGGTTACTTTCCCTGCTCTTTGTAGTTAATAAGCATTTGAGAGGAGGCACGTTGAAACTGTGTAAATATCTTGAATGTCATCAAACTTTCAAATATTCATTTATTTCTATTAGTATAGATTCATAGTTTTCTATTTTATTCAGTGGGTTGTGATATATCATCATCATCATCATCATTGTTAACTTATTTATATGCTTAAATTGTCCCAGATTTGGCTCCTGGGAGCCACTTTTAACTAGCTTCTGTGTCACCATCGTTCTTTGAGCATTTCCTTACTTTCTGGCACAGTGAGATATCATAAGCTCATCGGGTATTTTTTCTGCCCCAGCTCTGGAATCAGCCACTTCTCCAAGGAGCCCTGGTTCCTTTTAGTAGAGAACGGAATTTAGAAACCAAAATCTCAGGACAAAGTGCTCATTGCTGCTGGGGTGTCTGTACTCCCTGACTCTCTTGGTGGACAGAGTTAAGAACTGTATATATGTATATATAGAGACACATATTTACATCTGTGTTATGTACGTATCTATTATCTGTCTATAATCTATCATCTATTTAGAAAAATATGTGTGTACACTAATAACTGCAATTCCCATTCAGTATCACACAGTTTATTCTAATTTTCTCTCTTTCCATATTTGAAACTCTCTTTTCCATCAGTGAGAAAATTGGCTTCCATTATTCTTAATATATTTGTTTATTTGACCCATCCCCTATATGTAACCAGTTTGCTGTCGCTGCCCCGCCCACCTCTGTTCCATGATTGGTCACCCTCTTCATCCTGTTCAGTCTCTGGCCTCACACTATGCCACCCTTCTTATGGATGACCTCAGATCAACTCCATCATGGCCTTTATACATTTTTCATTTCAATTTGAATACATAATATGTGCTCATTGTTCAAAACTCAATGTGAATGGATGTGCAATGAAAAGTCTGTCTCCCTTCCACTCCTGCCCTCACATTCCCAGGTCCCTCTCCCAGAGGTTACTGAAGTTTCCAGCAGCTTTTTCTTATTTCTTTTTTTTTTTTTAATTATACTTTAGCTTTTTCTTATTTCAAATGGTCTATGTGAGTGCACCCAAACACACACAAAACACAATATTTATGCACATTGTAGCACATTTTTTACACTGACCTGTGCTTTGCTTTTCTCACTCAACAGTATATCTTGGAGCTTGTTCATATCAGTACCATAGAGCTACCACATTCCTTTTAATAGTTGTGTAATATTCCATTACATGGATGTACCATAATTATTTAATCAGTCTCTTTCTGATGGACATTTAGGTTGTTTCCAGTCTTTTTCTATTTCACACAATGCTGCAACAATCGTATCTAATAGGTCACATTTTACATGAGTGCAGCATATATTCCTGGAAGAATATGCTTTAGAGATGCCTCCAGGTTGCTGTGTGTCCCTATAATTCATTGCTTTTTATGCTGATGCATAACATTCCTCTGTATGTATCTGCCACATTTTAAGGAACCACTGCCCTTGTGGTGGACAATGATGTTGCCTGTAAGTCCCCACAGCCATAAACACTGTTCTGACAAGCATTGTTGAATGTACCTCTGTCACAGGGTAGGTTGTGTGGATACTGAAATGGAGTTTGGGGTGCAAGATGTTTGTGGGGAGTCAACACCTGAGAAATGGAGGGGGTGCAAGCAGGACTGGGCAGATGAAGTCATCCAGCAGTGATGCAGGCCTGCAGAGCCCTGAGCAGTCTTGGGAGCACTGGAGAGGGTCTTGCTTGTTGGGTGCCCTGCACTGGGGCAAATGGCCAGACTTTTATACCCTGCCTTGGTCTGTCTGGCTTTCGGGCTGCCCTGGGAATGATGGCTGGGCCAAGATGGCTCTCTGCAGCTGGAGCAGCTGTTGGTGGCTAGAGGTCATCACCTCCTCATACTCCCTGCAGCTGATCCTCCCCTGAAGGAGACCAAGGTGGCATGTCTTTGTGTTCATCAGCCCCCTAATGGTCTTCTCAGAGTGCCTCTGGTGTATTTACCCAGGAGCGGGATTGCAGGGTCTTAATGTCACTGATAGGGCCAGATATCTCTGGTCTCAGCCACCCCACAAGGATCAAAGAGTTGCATTTTTGAGGTAGTGAGATTGTGATCAAGGAATGAACTGAGGCTGACTTCCTAAGGCCCCCTGCCCTATGCCAGGCAGTTCCTCCTCATCGCCCCTCGTTCCTTCATGATCTCCCTATAGGGCTCATGAGCTGGATGGGTGTGAGTCCAGATCTCAGCTTTGTCACTTAGATGTTTGACCTGGAGTTAGTGACCTCTTCTTTCTGAGCCTCAGTTTCCTCAACTATGCAATAGGTCTTGTCACATCCTTGACTTTTGTGCATTGTGGGTCTTGGAGGAAAGTAAGCCCTCGGTACGTGACAGACCATGTATCAGGAACACAGTGTTGCCTCTGCTGTATCCCTGCAAATATATATCAGATGCAGAGACTGAATCTAATCACAGGAAACATCCGAGAGATCTAAAGTGAGGAGCACTTTGGGAGGCCAAGGTGGGTGGATCAGAAGGTTAAGAGATCAAGACTTGGCCAACATGGCGAAACCGTCTCTACTAAAAATACAAAAAATAGCTGGGTGTGGTGGCAGGCGTCTGTAGTCTCAGCTTCTTGGGAGGCTGAGGCAGGAGAATTGCTTGAACCCGGGAGACGGAGGTTGCGGTGAGCCGAGATTGCACCACAGCACTCCAGCCTGGCAACAGAGTGAGACTCTGTCTCAAAAAAAAAAAAAAAAAAAAAAAAAAAAAAAAAAAAAAAAAAAATAGCTGGCCTGCATCCTCGAACATGTTAAGGTCATGTGGGTCAAGGAGAGACTGAGGAAGGAACTGTTTCAGGCTAAAAGAGCCTATATACAACAAAAGGAAGCTGCATGTGATCCTGGGACATGATAGGGTCCCCATCACATTAGGGTCCCCAGGTTTTTTGTGTTTCTAAGGCTGGAGCTCGGGCTACCTCAGGCTCAGGATTGGGGACAGTTCCCCTTAAGCAATGAGAAGGAGAGAGGCTGACTTGGAGAGAACAGGGAGTCAGGGAGCTTGGGCTGGGGTGTTATTTCCCAAGAAGAGTTGCAACTGGACTTTCGCTTCAGTAATGTTTAAAAGAAAAATGCTAATCTAGAGGGGACTGCCATTCATTCATTCATTCATTCATTATTTATTTATTTATTTATTTATTTGTGTTCCTCTTAACAACTTGTGACCTTGGGCATGTGGCTTAGCTTCTCGGTTCCTCAGTTTCCTTTTTACAAAATAATGATGGTAATGATAGTACCTATCTCACAGGACGTGGAGAGGATGAAAGGAGATGATATCTGCAAAGTGCTCAGAATAGTGCCTGGCATATAGTAAATGCTCAATAAATATCAATTATCATCACAAGGAATTTATCCCACAAATCATTTACTGAGAATGTGCAACATGCCAGAGTTAGTTGTCACTCCCCACCTGGAATTAGAACCACAGAAAACTTTAGAGTCCATAAAACCAGAGCCTAGCAAAGATGACAGGATCTTGGGGTGTCACCACCCTGCCCATCAATCTGGCTGCCAATGATGGTTTAAGATCCCACGCCCCCTACAATTTGAGCACAAGTCCTCCTAACAGCCCTGAGAGTGCCCCACGCCTCAGTTCTCCCGATGTTGTGACAGCCTCAAACCCTCTCCAATGGCACTGATTTGAACCCTTGTGAACTCAGAAAACAAGCAAGACTTCAGCGGCAGTGCCCCATTTGTGCGATGTGGACTCCCTTCCTTAAGTCCTGGGAGGTGCTGAAGGCTCCGAATCTGCCTTTCCTTTGCAGCCTATTGTGCCCTGGTAGAAAGTGGCAGCTGGGCCAGGGGCGGTGGCTCACGCCTGGAATCCCAGCACTTTGAGAGGCCAAGGTGGGTGGATCACTGGAGGTCAGGAGTTTGAAACCAGCCTGGCCAACATGGTGAAACCCCGTCTCTACTAAAAATACAAAAATTAGCTGGGTGTGGTGGTGCGCACCTGTAATCCCAGCTACTCGGGAGGCTGAGGCAGGAGAATGGCTTAAACCCAGGAGGTGGAGGTTGCATGAGCCGAGATCACACCACTGCACTCCAACCTGGGCGACAGAGCAGGACTCTGTCTCAAAAAAAACAAAAAAACAAAAAACAAAAACCTTCAGGATATCTTCCAGCTATATTGTTTATATTTTGCCCCAGTTTGTCTTTTCCCCATTTATATCTTTTCTTTTGCCTGAATTATTTGAGAGGCAGATGTAGACATGACATCACTTTATCCCTAAACCCTGCAGGCGTGAGCCACCGTGCCCAGCCCATGCACACTATAGATTAATGTTAAAAGCATTATGCTGAGAGAAAGAAACCAGACACAAAAGATGACTTTCTGTGTGATTCCTCTGATATGAAGTTCAAGAACAGGCAAGATGAATCTAGAAGGCACAAAAGTGGTTCCTTCTGTGGGGTAGAGGAGCCATTGCCTGCAGTGGGGCATGAGGAAGACGTCTGCGATCTGCAGAATTCCTATGTCTTGCCCCAGGTGGTAGTTCCACGAATTTATCCACATATAAGAATTCAGGCCGGGAACAGTGACCCACACCTATAATCTCAGCACTTTGGGAGGCCAAGGTAGGAGCATCACTTGAGCCCAGGAGCTCCAGACCAGCCTGGGAAATGTAGGCAGACACAGTCTCTACAAAAAATAAAGAATATTAGCTAGATACAGTGGCGTACGCCTGTAGTCCCAGTTACTCAGGAGGCTGAGGTGGGAGGATCGCTTGAACCCAAGAAGTCGAGGCTGTAGTGAGCCATGGTTGTGCCACTGCACTCCAGCCTGAGTGACAGAGCAAGACCCTATCTCAACAACAACAACAAAGAGTTCATTGAGCTGTCTGTTTATGCACTTTACTGTACATATGTTAAACACCAGCATCAAAGTAGAAACCTAAAACCAGTGAACTAATCCTACACATTGAACATAGAAGAGTCAGGTGGGCAGGGAGTAGGGATTGGGGTGAAAGGGCATAAATAAATATAACCAGAGGGCAGCCTGTGTGGACAATCATGATAACACGTTGCGAATTGAGGCATCAGATAACTTCACCCTGGACACCTGAGGTTCAAAAAGAAAAGCCAAAAAAGACCTGGAGCTCAGAGGGGGAGGGTACCTTGCCTGAGGTCACACAGCTGGTGGGTGGCAGAGGCAGGATTTGAACCTGGGTCTGAGAAAACCCAGAGTGTGCTCCTTACCCAGTGCTCTGGCCTGTACTCTCCGGGCTGGACAGCTCTGCTGTGCTCCCAGAGGCTCCCTAGGGCCTGGCAGGGGATGGCGAAACCACTGCTTGGCAAAGACCATTGCAGCCCAGAGCTCACAGCTCCAAGTCAGGAGGGGAGTCAGTGGAACAAAGGGTGGCTCCCATCCCTGGAGCCTTCCCTCCCGGCCTGGGGTGGCTCTGCCACCCTCTGTGCACCTCCCACTAGCCTTTGCCTTCCTTCCTGGGCCAGCATGTAGACTCTGGAGCCCTGCAGGGTTGGGTGTGAATCCCAGTTCTGCTTCTTTCTGGCTCTGCAACCTGGGGCGAGTGGCCCATTTTGTACCTCCGTTTCCACTTCCAGAGCCTGCCCATGACAGCATTTACCTAATAGCATTGGTGAGCAGAGTCGAGGAGTCAAAGGTATGCTGAACTCAACACCATGCCGGCATGTGCTAATTGTCCAATAACGATAGCTGCTATTGCTGTTGTTGATGTTATTGCTCCTTGGGAGAGGGGAGCCCCTGTTGCTCTAAGACCTTACAAACACCAACATGTGAAAACAACTGGCATGGAATGGAAAGTTCTGGAGAAAGGAGCTTTCTGACTGCCTGAAGGTTATCAGAAAACTTTCTCTGCTGGTTTTTGTGGAAGCTCTTGGTAAGCTAGGGTAGAACCCGGGTGGCTTCATGGGAGTACCATCTAGGCAATTCCACAGAGCCACTTGTTCAGAAGGGCCCCCACTTGGTTTACAGGTCTGCTGTTGTCATCTTGAAATTCTCTCTCTCTCTCTTTTTTTAGATAGGGTCTTGTTCTGTTGTCCAGGCTGGAGTGCAGTGGTGTGATCATGACTCACTGCAGCCTCAACCTCCCAGGCTCAAGTGATCCTCCCACCTCAGCTTCCTGATTATCTGGGATTACATGCACATGCCGCCATGCCCGGGTAATTTTTATTTATTTTTATTTTTTGAGACAGAGTCTTGCTCTGTTGCCCAGGCTGGAGTGCAGTGGTGCCATCTCTGCTCACTGCAACCTCCACTTCCTGGTCTCAAGCAATTCTCTTGCCTCCTGAGTAGCTGGGATTTCAGGCACCCACCACCATGCCCGGCTAATTATATATACATATATATTATACATATAGTATATTATGTATTATATACATATAATATACATGTATATATCTGTGTATATATATCTGTATATAATATATACTTTTTTTTTGAGACAGAGTCTCACTCTGTCACCAGGCAGGAGTGCAGTGGCAAGATCTCAGCTCACTGCAACCTCCACCTCCTGGGTTCTAAGTGATTCTCCTGCCTCAGCCTCCCGAATAACTGGGACTATAGGCGAGCACCACCACACCATTAATTTTTGTATTTTTAGTAGAGACAGGGTTTCACCACGTTGGCCAGGATGATCTCAATCTCTTGACCTCGTGATCCACCCGCCTTGTCCTCCCAAAGTGCTGGAATTATAGGTGTGAGCCACCGCGCCTGGCCAATTTTTATATTTTTAGTATAGATGGGGTTTTACCATGTTGGCCAGGCTGGGTCTTGAACTCCTGACCTCAAATAATCTGCCCACCTCAGCCTCCCAAAGTGTTGGGTTATAGGCATGAGCCACGGTGCATGGCAATTTTTATTTTTATTTATATTTATTTATTTTGAGTTGGAGTTTTGTTCTTCTTTTCCAGGCTGGAGTGCAGTGGTACGGTCTCGGCTCACTGCAACCTCTGCCTCCCAGGTTCAAGTGATTCTCCTCTCTCAGCCTCCCGAGTAGCTGGGACTACAGGCACCTGCCACCATGCCTGGCTAAATTTTTATGTTTTTAGTAGAGATGAGGTTTCACCATGTTGGCCAGGCTGGTCTTGAACTCCTGACCTCAGGCAGTCTGCCTGCCTCAGCTTCCCAAAGCTCTGGGGTGGGAGGCATGAGCCACTGCACCCGGCCTCAGCAATTTTTAAAATTTTATTTTTTGCAGAGGTTGGTGGGGGCGGGGGGGTCTCTCTATGTTGCTCTGGCTGGTCTTGAACTCTTGGGCTCAAACAGCCCTCCTGCCTCAGTCTCCCACAGTGTTGGCATTACAGGCACGAGCTGCCGCACCTGGCCTTGAACTTCTTAATGATTTGAGAACGAGGGCCCTGCATCTTGATGTGGCCAGTCCTGGGCAGTACTGTGGCATCTGGCATGGTCACCCAGCACTTTCACCTGGGTTGTCTCCTGGAGTGTTCAGGAACATTCTTTGAGGGCAGGTGTCCCCATCGTTAATCTCACTGACTTCAGTTTCCTTACCTGGGAAATGGGAGGAAGTGCATTGCGCCAGGTCACAGAGAAACAATGGGTGAACCTTGGTCTTCTGGCTCTCAGATTCTATCAGTGGGAAACTTGGGCAAATAAGGGCTAGGCATGCTTATGTGTGTGCCCCTGGAGCACACAGTAGGTTCTCAGTAGATACACCTTGCTCTTTGATTCCCTGGCTGGCCTCTCTTTTTGCCCTAGTTTTTTTTTTTTTTAATTTTTTTTAAGAGACAGGGAGACAGGGCATTAGAGGAAAGAGCTAATACATCCTGGGCTTAATACCCAGGTGATGGATTGATGGGTACAGCAAACCACCATGGCACATGTTTACCTATGTAACAAACCTGCACATCCTGCACATGTACCCCGGAACTTAATAAATAGATAAATAAATAAATGAATAAAGAGACTGAGTCTTGCTATGTTGCCCAGGCTGGAGCACAGTGGCACAATCATAGCTCTTTGTAGCCTCAAACTCCTGGGCTCAAGTGATCCTCCTGCTTGATCTCAAAGTGCTGGGATTATAGGCATGAACCACCGTGGCTGGCTGTCTTTTTGCCTTTTTACTAAGAAATTTTGATTTAAATTGATAATAGTAATACATGCATCCATTCTCTTAACACATGATAACATTTCCATTCAAGCTGAGGTTGGTTCTGGACCACCTGCCAGGGCTGGCTCCTTTTCACCCTGTCAGTGTGGTTTTCTAATTTTGGGGTTTGAACTTCCAGATCTTTGTGTATGCATTTCTTTCATCTCTGTGTCAATGTGTCTTTCCCTTCCTTCCTTTCTTTCTGTTGTACCTTTTAAAATGTGAACTTTTACAGAAGTATAAACGGGGTACAGAAGATATATTTTCACCACCCGAACACACCAGTGTGAGCAGCACTTGGATAAAAAAGCAGAACTTTTTTTTTTTTCTTTTTTTGAGACAGGGTCTCACTCTGTCGCCGCAGACTGGAGTGCAGTGGCGAGATCTCAGCTCACCACAACCTCTGCCTCCTAGGCTCAAGCAATTCTCCTGCCTCAGCCTCCTGAGTAGCTGGGATTACAGGCGTGCACCACTACTGCCCAGCTAATTTTTGTATTTTTAGTCGAGACGGGGTTTCACCATGTTGGCCAGGCTGGTCTTGAACTCCTAACTTCAGATGATCCACCTGCCTTGGCCTCCCAAAGTGCTGGGATTACAGGCGTGAACTACCACGCCTGACCTGAAACAGAACATTTTTAATCACCGAAAAATCTTTGTCTAGGACAACTGGTCTCCTGACTTCTAACAGACTACAACGTTTTGCCTGTTCTACAACTTCATATCAATGGAATCATTCAGAGTATTTGCTTTTGTGTCTGGCTTCTTTTGCTCAGCTAAACTTTGAAGGTTCCTCTATGCAGTGCTGTACAGCTTCATTCTCACTACTGTGTTGTGTTCCACTGTGTGACTGCACCACAGCCCAGTTTACTGTTGGTAGACAGTTGGGTTATTTCAAGGTTTTGCTTGTTGTGAATAAAGCTGCCATGGACATTCTTGTTTGTGTCTTTTTTTCTCTTTTTTCTTTTTTTTTTTTTTTTTTTTTTTTTTTTTAATGAGATGGGGTTCTGCTCTGTTGCCCAGGCTGGAGTGCAGTGGTGCTATCACAGCTGGCTGTAGCCTCGAACTCCTGGGCCCAAGTGATTCTCTCATCTCAGCCTCCCGAGTAGCTGAGATGCAGTGAGCCACTGCACCCAGCTCTTGTTTGTGTGTTTTGGTGGATGCCAGCTCTCATTTCTATCAAGTTCATACCTGGGGCATCATCACTGGACACAGCATTCACGTGTGTTGAGCTTCTGCATATTTCCAAACAGTTTCCAAGGTATTTCACTCCTGTCCTCCATATTTCCGGCCCATCTCTCTCCTTTTTTTTTTTTTAGATGGAGTCTCACTCTGTTGCTCAGGCTGGAGTGAGGTGGCGTCATCTCAGCTCACTGCAACCTCTGCCTCCTGGGTTCAAGCCAAGTGCTGTGCTAAGGCCAGGTGCAAGCGATTCTCCTGCCTGAGTATCTGGGACCTACAGGTGTGTGTCACCACACCCGGCTAATTTTTTTTTTTTTTTTTTTTTGTATTTTTAGTAGAGATGGGGTTTTGCTATGGTATCCAGGCTGGTCTCTAACTCCTGACTTCAAGTGATCTGCCCGCCTCGGCCTCCCAAAGTGCTGGGATTACAGGCATGAGCCACCACGCCTGGCCCTACCTCTCTCCTTGATTCTGAGTACACCTAGAGAGGTCAGTCTTTTTAATATGAGCTATTTGGGCAGTAATATCTCATTGTGGTTTCATTTGCATTTCTGGATGATGGTTCTTTTTAACGCCTTGGTGACCTCACACCAGCCATCTCACTGGGACTTGTTCCTGTCCTTCCGTGACGTTCTTGAGAGCTGTCCACATGGTGCATTTGCCAGTTTCCTCCTTTGGAAGGTGGCGAGGTCTTCCCACTTGATGAGGATGTCTCCTGTGACTTTGCCTCTGCCCCATATTTCTAGTCCATCTGTCCCCTTGAGTCTGAGTCCTTTCTGTAAGTGGGGACTCCTTGATATCCACATACTTGGTGCCTGGTAAATAAACAGCTAGTAAATGGACTAATGGAAGCAAAAGGAAGAAAACAAGAAAACCTCCTCCCCACAAACCACAATTTGGTTAATTGAGGAGTTCCATTGGGGTGATTTTTGGTCAATTGGAGTTTGCTTGTGAAACCTATAAAAGCATGGACAATCAAACATAAACGCACTGAGCCCAGCACTTTCCAGAGAATTATCACACTGTAGATGTCACAGGGATGTTGGGAGGGTCTAGCTGGCCACTGGGATCAGCTACCCCTCAGGCCTGTGATATTTTCCTGAGGTTCCACAACCGGGAAGCGGCTGAGTGAGGTCCTAGACCAAGGGCCTCTGATCCTACTTGCCACGATGTTTCCATCTTGTTCTGTGCTGTGTCTGCATCTCACAGCCTGGCACACAAAAGACTCTCAAAGATGTGCTCCAGGAAACGACGTCGATGAGCACACACCACATGCCAGGTGCTGTACTAAGCCTGGGGATACAAAAGAAAATAAGGCAGCATCAAGCCCTGTCTTCATGGCGGGTCCATTATTGGGGTGGGGGATACAGGTGGTCTGATGATGAGTGCTAGGGAGGAAAATAAAGAAAGGGAGGGAGAGAAGGAGTGTGTGTGTGTGTGTGTGTGTGTGTGTGTGTGTGTGTGTATGCATGCAAGAGGGAGAGAATCAGAGAGAGTGTGTGAGTGTGAGGAAGAGAAAGATGTTTAATTTAACCGCAGAGGTCAGGGAACGCCTGGCTGAGGGAAGGTGCTATTGGGTGGGGTGGAGCTGGGGAGCCATGAGGTCTCTGGGGAAAGAGGGAATGCCATGGCAAGAACAAAGGCTCTGAGATGGGACCATGCTGTCTATGTTCAAGGGACCGCAAGGAGGCCAGTAGGGGAGGGGCTGTTGTGAGTGATGAGGAGAGAAGTAGGATGGGAGCTGGGAGGTGGTGTGTGTATGTGGCAGGGGTGGGTGGGGTTCTGAGCAGGGCAGGGATATGACCTGACTTCTTCGTCCTGGGGTTACAGGGTGGGTGATGTCGGCCAAGGGGAGGAGAGAACGAAATGAAACAATTGGTGGAAAGTATGCAGCCTGTGGTCTGGTACACAGTAAGCACTCAATAAGTAGCAGAGTATTTTTTTTTTTTTGTCACAGGGCCTTGCTCTGTGGCTTAGGGTGGAGTGCAGAGTCACAATCATGGCACATTGAAGCCTCTACCTCCTGGTCTCAAGTGATCCTCCTGCCTTGACCTCCCAAAATGCTGGGATTACAGATATGAGCCACCGCACCTGGCTGGCGTGACTTGCTAAGTTTTAATGGGATTCCTGGTGGGTTGGGTGATACCCAAGGGGATCTGTCTACTTGGTACTCACCCCGTGGAGGGCTCAGTGACCCCAGATGAGCTGGAGGTGGGGAGGTGGAGACCCCCTGCAGTGGGGCAGGGTGGGCAGGTGAGTGGGAGGAGGAACTGGTTGGCGGCAGGCACACAGTGTCCCGACCAGGAGGGCAGGCCTTTCCAGGCTCCCCACCAGCTCCCCTCAATCCCTGTGTGTGGTCCACAGGCAGGACCCCATTTGGGCTCTGTTTATGTGTGATTACAATCTGTGGTCTGTCTCTCCCATAGGTGCTAAGTTCCCTGGATGGGAACCCACCTGTTGTAAGGATGTGTCCTCTGCTCTTAGAATGGCACTGGGCACACAGCAGGTGCCCAGTGACTACTGGATGGAGGGTGAAGGGTGGGTGACTTTGTCTATGAGCGGAGAGATGGGTAGACAGACAGATGGATGGTTGGATGGCTGAGTGGTGGTGTGAGCAGCACTCAGATGGAGGAGAGATGGATGGGTGGGTAGGTGGGTGGGTGGATAATTGGATGGGTGGATAGATGAATGGACCAGTAGCTGACAGGAGCCTGGACCAGGGTGGGGTAGAATTCAGTAGAAAACTTCTGGCCCAAGAGTTAGAAGATGAGGGTTTGAGTCCAGTCTTGCCACTGAGTAATAACAAGGTCTGTGGAAACCTGGGCTTGTCCTATTGTCTCTCTTTGCCTCTGTTTCCCCATTATTGGTTTTTCAATGAAGTTTTCAACTTCATTATTCCTTTTACTGTATTGGATATATCCCCTTTTATTCAACCCTTGGATGTTTCTGAAGCCTCACTGCATGAACAGAGTGAAGGGGAGCTGCAGAGGAGACGGGGTGCAGGGCCCAGCCCTGGGCAGCCCCCAGGAGTCCTGTAAGCCAGGGGCACAGCTTGAACACTTAGGCTGACTGTTCACCATTTTGCCACAGCTCCCTCCTCTGAGTCTTTCCTCTCCAGGGTTCCTCCAGTGAAGCCTCTGCTTCCAGTGGTTTGGAGCCGGCCCAGAAATCTGCAATGTTAACAAGCCTGTCGCATCATTCTGAGTTTATTTCTTGTTAAGATTCACCGACACCTTCTAGGACTACTGGATCCTACAGTTCAGCAGCACCATGTGTGTGCGTGTGTGCATGTGTGTGAGCATGTTTGCACATGTGTAGGGGACATGGGGTGGGTGGATGGATGAAAGGACATTTTCTGTGTTTAACGTGAGATTTTATGTATTAAAACAAGACTGGAAGCAACTGCAGTGTTCATGAGTGGGGCTGGTTAAGTGCCATGAGGCCAGTCTGCTCCACTCCTTGGAGGATCCCACAGGCATTACAAATAAGGGAAAATGTTCTGATAAGACAAGATCTCCAAGACATCATTACATGAAACAGCAGGTGCAAACAGTGCCTATTGTTTCGCCACTTCTGTTAAACATACATGCAAGAGAGGTGTGGGTATTTGTGGACAATTCTGGAAGAACACACAAGAAACGGAGACCAGGGTGGTCCCTGGGGAGGGAAACTGCGGGGCTGGGGGTAGGAGGGAGAATGATGGCATTTTCTGAATCCCTGCCGGAGTCCTACGTTCAAATTCTGCCTGTGATCAGCTGCGTGGCCCTAAGCCAGCGGTGAGCACTCTCTGAGCCTGGTTTCCCCGTGTGAAAATGGGGCTGTGCTGGCAGCGTGGGGCTGGGCTGGTGTGCAGGGCCCAGGCACTCTGCTCCTGTTTTGGCTTCTGTTTCCCAGGAGGCTCCTGGTCAGGCCTCATCTTCTAGCAGCCCCACTTGGCCCAGGGAGGGTGGGTCCCCGGGGAGGGGGTGGCCCAGTCCAGGGTGGGGCTGAGCTGGAAAAACCGGCAGGTTGGGAGCAGTCTGTGCAGGCACCATCTTCACTCCCCAGCCTGGAGGTTGCGGGGACACTCACTCCCACCCCACGCCCCTGGGAGGCTGGGACCAGAGAGAGAGAGAGAGAGAGAGAGAGAGAGAGAGAGAGAGAGAGAGACAGAAAGAGAAAGAGGTAACGAGAGAGACACAGAGAAAGAGAGAGACAAGAAAGGAAAGAGAGGGAGACATTCAGAGGCAGAGATTCAAGCTGAGAGAGACAAAGATTCAGAGTCAGGAGGAAGGGGGCGGTAGAGCTGGGGTGGGGGTGGGGGCAAGGTTGCCTCTGGCCAGGTGCCTGGGGCTGGCCGAGGCATGGGGGCACTGGGGGGCAGTAGGTGGGGATGTCCATGCACCCACTGGCCATGGGACAGGAGTGCAGGGAGCTGGAGCACCCCCGTCAGGACATCTCCCACACCTCTGAGCTCCAGCTGCAGGCCTCAGTGCTCCTGGGAATCCTCCAGGGCCTCTCACTTCTTGCCCTTCCAGGCCTCCCTGGGGATGTGAACCTGGCGACTGCCTCTCCAGGGGGCCCTCCCAGAGCAGAGCTGGGAGGGTCTAAAGTGCAATCGAGCTAATTAGTGTTAGGTACTGAGATAATCGCAGCTTGGAATGTTCCTTAGGAGGTCCTGGTGGGGGCAGGCAGCCCGGGGGCCATGAGGGTGCCTGGGATTGGCCCAGTAGGTCTGCTGGCTCCTAGAACCCTGAGTATTGGAATGGGAGATTCAGGAATCTTGGGTCTTAGGGCTTGCGGTCTCTCAGTCCTCTCCAGGCCATCCTGTGTAGCAGCCAAAGTGACCCACTGGACTCCATTCTGACCATGTCCACCCCAGCCCCTGCCTGAGGCCTTCAGTGGCTCCCCATGGCCCTTAAACTGAAATCCACATGCCTCACCTCAGCCTAGGGGAGGCTGGTGATCTGCTCTTGCTCCTGCCTCATCGCTCTGACTTATTTCTATTTCTGGAACATTCCATACTTGGCCCACCTCAGGACCTTTGCATATGCTGTGTCCCCTAGCATGCCCCCTCATCCAAGAGCTCTCAGGCCTCAGCTGTACATCACCTCACTGGGGAGGCCCCTGATTCCTGGCTTGCCTGGTCTCCCTGGATGCACCACGTAGCTCCCACCCTCTGCTTCCCAGGGCTCAGCGCTCTCTGTTCTCATAGTGGCATTACTCATTCAATGTCTGCTTCCTCCACGCATGGAGTGGCAGCTCCGTGAGGGCAGACTCCGGGTCTGTTTAGTCACCATGGTGTCCCTAGGACCTGACATGTAGCAGGCACTCCACCAGTGAGCCACTGACCACCAAGGAAGTGGACTGGACATTTCTCACAGTGTGGACTCCTCCTACGATACGAAGGGACTCTACTGAGCCCTGGGCTTCCCCTGTGCCCCTCCCACAGCCCCAGCCCCAGCCCCAACCCCATAAGCTTCTGTGTCTTCAGACTCCGTCGGGACGCCCTGGCCATGATGTCGCAAGGAATCACTGGCCAGAATCTGGTTGAGATTATCTCCTGGCTGGGCATGGCCCACGTCTCCATGCAGGACTGGGAGCACAGGCCGCCATCTCAGGGTCCCCAGGTGTCCCACTGTGCCTCTTGTCTTCAGCCGCAGATAATAGCATTGGCCCAAGGTGGTCTTGCTTCAGCCGCAAGTGCCCATCCTGGGGACATGCTAGGTGGCCTCAGGGAAGTCCTCGTCACTCTCTGGGTCTCCCGGTCACACAGATTAGGGTCCCACCCAACATGGGAAAGCAAAAAACGGGGCAGAAATGGGGTCTTTGGCTAGGAGGCCTTGGAGGAAAAATAACAGTGCTTCTCGGGGGGGAGGTGAAGTGAGAAAGTGGTTGGTGACACAGGAGGGGATCCCCACGTGTCCCCAGCTGGGGGGCACAGAGGGTTCAGGGTGACTGACCTGCCCCAAGCTCCCTGAATGCCTGAGATTTACCAGTGTCCTGGGGCCCACTGAGGTAGGTGTGGAAGTGTCCTTGTAGCATGGTGGAAAGTGTTGGCAAGTGAGGCCTTGAGCCGTTTCTAGGGCATTGATCCCATGGTGCCTCAGTTTCCTTCTTGTGAAGCAGGTACAATAAGAGTTTCTACTTCACGGGGATACTGTCCTGAGCTCACAGGAGGCAACTGATCACTGCCACTATTATCGCCTCCTAAAGTCTCGCCTTACCCGTCTCCACCTCTCTGTGCCTCCTGCCCCACCTGGCCAGGGTGATTAACCCGAGTGAGTGCAGCAGCCTCCGACTGCTCTCCTGCTCCCAGTCTCAGCCCTATATATATTCTCCACGTGCTGCCAGACAGAGCCTAAAAAACACAGGCTGGCCAAGTGCAGTGGCTCATGCCTGTAATCCCAACACTTTGGGAGGCTGAGGCAGGCGGATCACCTGAGGCCAGGAGTTTGAGACCACCCTGGCCAAGATGGTGAAACCCCATATCTTCTAAAACTACAAAAATTAGCCAGGTGTGATGGCACACGCCTGTAGTGTGCTACTTGGGAGGCTGAAGCACGAGCATTGCTTGAATCTAGGAGACAGAGGTTGCAGTGAGCCGAGATCACGCCATTGCACTCCAGCCTGGGGGACAGAGTGAGACCTTATCTAAACAAACAAACAAAAAAACATGAGCTGGATCATGCTCCCCCACTGCTCCACAGCCTCCAGGGCTCCTACTGCCTTCAGAATAAAGATTGGCCTCCTTATCCTGACCCACAGGTGCTGCACAGTGGCAGCCCCCTCCTCTGATCTCTGGCCACTCTCACTGTCACTTGCTCTGCTAGAGCCACCTTGGTTTTCTTTCCGGTGCACCCAGTTCCCACCTGCCGCAGGGCCTTGGCACACTCTGCATTCTCTACTGGAACACTTTCCTTTCTCCTCTTCACCTAGTTAATGCCAGATCTCAGATCAGTTGGACCTCTGGCAGCAGGTGCTATGGGGACCCCCCGGAGCCTCTTTGGTGGTCTCTGCACCCATCTCCCTGCTGCCACGCAGTGCTGGCTGCTGTGGGCTCCCGGCTGGGGCCCCTTAAAGCTGGAGTCCTGCCTCACTGAACAGGAGCTGCCTCCTCCCCTAAATAGGTGGACACAGCTAGTGACCAATGAGACCAGGACTCAGGTCTCTTACTTTGAGGTGGGACCAACGTGGTGGTGCAATTCACGTTCCAGAGCTCCCCGGGGGATCAGGCTAAGTGAGACTCAGCAGAGGCCGTGTCCTGGCTTAGTTCCCATCCTGCCCTGTCCTGCTTCTTTCCCCTTCTCCCAAAAGCATGTCCTCAGTGAATCACGTGCATGCCAGTCCCCAAGTCAGGCTCCGCTTCTGGGCAACCTGAACTAAGATGCCTTCCCTGCCCTCCCTGTCCCCCTTTCTGGTCTCTTCTCCGTGGATCTCTCCTTGCAGTCCTGACTATGGCCTGCACTTGCTTGGATGATTATTTGATTGAAATCTGTCCCCGACTCCAGAATGTAAGGCAGGGATCAGGTTCCTTCTGTGTTTCCAGTGCCCATCGTGGGCTTGGCATGTAGTAGGTGCTCAATCCATATTCGTTGAATGACTGAATGAATCATAGCTGGGTGAGTCAGAGCTGGGCACTATCAAGGCCCCAGGTTCTTCCCATCTCATGTTTCTGCTGTCTCCACTCAGCCCAGCTCCTCATGGTGCCACAATGGCTGCCAAAGCTCCTGCCATCTCTTCTTCATACAGCCAAGCAGGAAAGACCCTCACATGTTCTGTTAAGAATGAAGAAACCATTCTCAGAAGTCCCTTGGCAGACTTTCCCATCTCACTGGCCACAGATGCATTCCATGTCCAGCCTCAGTCAATTGCTGCAAGTGGGTCTAATCAGCGTTTGTGTCCCTGAGTGCTGTGGGTGGAGTCCACCCACACCCGCTGAGGGGGGATCTGTAGACTCCTGAACTTGGGTCATTTTGACTATTCCTGGGGCTGTGGGTCCCCCACCTGTCCTTCTTCCCTGGGGAGCCCTTGGGTGGTGGTGGTGAGAAGGGGGCGGTGCTGGGTGAGGGTTTCAAGCAAATGAGGTGGCCAGACACCTTCACCTCAGTAAACATCTACAGAGCCAGAAATGCAGAGGAGGTGGCAGGCCCAGCAGATGAGTGTGTGGGGAAGACACCACCTGGGCCAGAGGCGCAGATAGACAGAGAGACACGGGGATGGATAGAAAGACACAGAAAGACACCCTGAAAATGCTGATGTGAGAGACACGGAGGGAAAGAGAGAGGCTGAGAGATAAAGAGGGGAGAGACCCAGAGATGGAGGCTTTGCCAGGCAAGCTTTTGCGTCAGGCCTGGAGCAGGCAGAGGCCCTCTTCCAGTGGGCGTGGCGACCGCACCTCCTTCTCTTTGGTTGAATGTTCCAGGGAAGCCCCTTTTCCAGCCTGGGCCTTGGTTCCTCCTGTGTCAAATGGGGCTGTGTCCACACACTGGGCCTAACATGGACCTGTGGCCTCCTGTGATCCAGAAACAGCCTTGTGTGGTGGGAGGGAATTGTCACCCCCAGTGGAAGGGGGAGGCAGTGCCCAGGGGCACAGCGAGAGGGTGGAGGAGGGATCTGAACCGTGAAGTGCGTGTTTCTAAAGCCTGTGTCCTGTCTGTGCCCCACGGGGCCAGTGTGGGGCCAGGAGGGGTGAGGGTGGGGCATGGGGGTACCCTCAGGGGTGGTGCTGGCCTCCAGATCTGTGTGCCAGTAATGAGTGTTCTGGTCATAAGAATGGCTGCTGGGTTTTGAATGCTACCCAGGTACCAGGCACCAACCCCATGAAGGAGGTGTTGCTTAATTTCTATTTAGTTTGGACTTCCCATTTACAGACGAGCGCTTCCCACACCGCTTCTCAGTGTGGCAGTGACTTCCTAACAACAGGGTGTAGACTTTGGGGTCAGAAAGGTCTGGGTCCGAGTCCCCGCTCCATCCCTGACAGGCTGGGGGACCTAGGCAGTCACTTCCTCCTTCTGAGCATCAGTTTCCCCATTTGTAAAGTGGGGAAATAAGTTTAAGGGTGACATGGGGATTGGATGAGATGCTGCCAGAGGATTAGAGACAGGTCCTTTATGGTGCCTCAAAGTAGCTGGAAGCACATTCCCCATAGCTTCTGGGCCCCCTCCAGGCCAGAGAATGGGCTCTGAAAGGTGCAAAGGGAGGGAAGCACTGGCTGAACGTTAACCGGGCCATTGGATACCAGCTTTTAAGTAATTTAAAATAATTCCTTGAATGGCTCTCCTTATTTATTTTTATTTATTTTTTTAAGGGAAAGAGCTGAGGTCCAGGCTGGGGAAAGGACTTGCCCAAGGTCATTGGCCAGGCGGTGGGTCTGAGGTTTGAACCCTCTGGGCTCTGAGGCTCTCTGTGCCACCCATGGTGGCTCAGGCCTGGATGGCCTGTTTGCCACTCAATCCTCATGGGTTGAGAAGATGCCCATGGCCTGGCCTGATAGCCCTCTGGCCTGGCATCAGCTACAATCACCAGTTGGGGCAGTTGCAAAATCCCTCACCCTTTGCCTGTCGATAAAGGGTGCCCATTGCAAAACTCAGCGGAGAAATTATTAAGGGTTGTGTCATCCTGTGGTCAAGCCCTGGGTGCCCCTTTCCTGCCCGGAAGCCTGGGTAGGGCTGACTGCTCACTCTCTCCCTCCATGGCCCTGACCCGAGAGAGAATGGGGTGGGGGTCAGCAGGGGGCTTGCAGGGAATGCGGACGACAGACCCCAGCACTGGGGCCGTCATAGCCCCTGGTTCTTTTTTTTTTTTTTTTTTTTTTTGAGACAGAGTCTCGCTCTGTCGCCCAGGCTGGAGTGCAGTGGCCGGATCTCCGCTCACTGCGAGCTCCGCCTCCCGGGTTCCCGCCATTCTTCTGTCTTAGCCTCCCGAGTAGCTGGGACTACAGGCGCCGCCACCTCGCCTGGCTAGTTTTTTGTATTTTTTTAGTAGAGACGGGGTTTCACCGTGTAGACCAGGATGGTCTCGATCTCCTGACCTCGTGATCCGCCCGTCTCGGCCTCCCAAAGTGCTGGGATTACAGGCGGGAGCCACCGCGCCCGGCCGGCCCCTGGTTCTTAGGAAATGGGCAGCTCCACCCTTCTGGGTGCTCAGGCCCAAGCCTCGGGTGGCCCCTTCATTTCCTCTCTTGCCCTGTATTCGATAACTGGCCGGGAAATCCTGTCAGCGCCACCTTTAAAACACATCCAGAACCTGCATAGGTTTTCCCCTCGGCTTCCGCAGTTGAATTCAAGGCCACCATTCTCTCCCCGCAGGGGCTACTGCAGTAGCCTCCTTGCTGGTCTCACCGCTCTCACCGTCACGCCCCACTTCCCCCGTGCAGCCAAAGGGATGCCGTTAGAACCCCACTCAGATCCCATCTCTCCTCTGTTTAGAGCCTTCCTTGGCTCCTGCTACAGAGCAAAACCTGGGGTCTTTCCCAGGATCACAGGGCCCTGCCTGATCTGACCCCATGGCCTTTCTGACCTCATCCTCCCTTCTCTCTCCCTTGCTCACTCCAGCCACACCGGGCCCCTTGCTATTCTTCCAACACACTGGGCACGATCTAACTAGGGCCTTTGCTGTTCCTGCTGCCTGGAATGCTCTTCCTTCAGCTCTTTCACCCAGCTGGATTTGCCACTTTATTCAGATCTCATCGCAATGTCACCTCCTCAGGGAAGCCTTCCCTGGCTCCCTGCTAAACTGTCACCTCCACCATCACTCCAGCCCTTTCATCTTTCTTCCCTACTTGCCATCATGTTATACATCTCTTATTTGTTTGGTCAATACCTATCTGTCTCTGTAGAATGTCACCTTCCACAGCGCAGGGACTGCTGTCTGTGGTGATCATGATGCTTTCTGAGCACTCAGCACAGGGTCCCGCACACAGTAGGTGCTCCACAAAGATGTATTCAATCAGCGAATGGGCAGGCAGGAGGGGCGGCTGTTGGTCCAGATCATGCTTCGGCAAACATCACAAGTGTCCTTTCTCTGGCTGATAGCTGGAGGTTGGTGCCCAGAACAGGTTGCTGTGGAGACAGCTTCCCTAACCACCCTGTCAAGTAGCCCCAACTGCCCAAGTCACACCGATGCCCTCCAGTCCCCTCGCCCCTCACTTCCCACAATCTCAACTTGTTTTGTTTCTGTATTTATCATGGGCTCCTCCTCCCCTGAGAATGGAGCTCTCTGAGAATAGGGTGACCTCTGTTGGCTCCACTGTCATCCCCCTGAGTGTCCGGTGCAGGGCCCGGCACCCCATAGGATGTGTTTCATGGCAAGCTGAACAGGGTTTGCACCGGATACCCCATCTGTAGGGCTAGTTCTGCCTGGGAGGGCATTAGGAGGAGATGCTGTGCTTGGACCTGCAAAGTCACAGGAGAGATGGGGCCCACTTGGGCCTTAATTATAACACATCCCATAATGATGCGGCATTATAATATGCACACAAAATGTACTAATCTGACATTATATCTGGGTTTTGTACAATAGTTACAATCCGCCGGCCGCAGTTTGCTAATTCATTCTCGACCTATCTCCACGCTCCACCTAGATGACTATCGGCTTCCTTAATTAAGTGGAAGGCAAGCTCTGCAGGCGATGCTTGCAGTCCCAGCACCAACGAGTCCAGCCCAGCCCTCCCATAAGCTGGGATAATAGCTACTCCCACACGGGGCGAGGCTGGTTCTGCCTTCTTCATCCCAACCTCCTGTCCCAGGCTTGGGCGTGACAGGCCTGCTCCAAGGCCTGGTAAGCCACAAACGCCAACCACCAAGGGCTCACACAAGCGGCCTGTGGGCCGGGCCGGCCTCGAGATGTGTTGGGTTTGGCCTGCTTTTACTTAAAGTTAAAATGAGTTGCCAACTCTGAAAAATCAGAATGTTGTACACAAACATCCAGATTCCCGGCTTCTCTTGGGAAATGGGAAGATGCAGGGACTCGGGCTCATAGTCCTGGATGCTGGGGCTGGGGAGTGGCTGTCCCGTCTAGACAGGACATGACCACAGTTGTCTCCTGCCTGTTTCACTTTTATGCCCCTGCCCGACTCTTGTAGGCAGTTGAGTTTGCAATCCCTGCTCTGGGCTTTAAAAACCAGTTACCCCTTGGCAAGATGGAACAATGAGGCTCAAAAGAGGCAAGTGACAATGGTCATTGCACAGCAAGCTGGAACTCAGGTCACAATCATTTAACAGGTCTTTATTGAGCTCCCATTGTATACTAAGCACTGAAGAGAGAAAGACTACAACACACATAGTTCTTGCCTTCTGGGGGGTGACAGTCTGTTGCTCCACAGGCATACCATCCACCCTTATTGCTGGAGGCAATAGGATCTGTTAGAGACAAGTCCTTTATGATCCCTCAAAGTGCTGGAAGCAGACTCCTCATAGCTTCTGGGCCCTGTCCAGGCCAGAGAATGGGCTCTGAAAGGTGTAAAAGGAGTGGAAGCAGCCATCTTGGAAGGAAGCTCTTGGCAAGAGTTCCTACGAGAGGGGGATGTCCCTAATTTCCAACCTGTGCTCCCAGAGAGCAGGAAGGGTGAGCGAGGTGGGCTCAGAAGGGTGGCAGGTGGGGGTGGTGGGGACAGGAGGGGAACAGAAAAGGCACAGTGGCATCAGCTAGACAGAGCATGGGAACTTTCCCATCCTGGTTGAACCAAAGGTGAATCAATTAGGTCCTTCTAAGACAAGAAGTGGAGGCCAAGATGCTGAAATACCCAAGCTGCCCACCTACAAGTCCAGGAGAAGGGGCTTCGCTCAGCCAGTCTGGGAGGAATTGTTTATCCTCTTGCCTCCCCACTCCACAGCACCACCCCTGGCCTGGAGGAGAAAGTGCAGCCTGGAACCTCTGTCCCCAGTACCTCAATGCTGAACCCAGCTTGGGCCATTGCAGGCCAGCTGGCCTTCCAGGAGCCACATCTGAAGAGCATCAAGCAGCCCACATGCTTCGTGGCCAGCTCCCCACTGACGCGGGGGGATGAATAACAGTCCCAGCCATCATGTGCATTTGCTAAAATAAACTGACATACTTTTGCATTGGGAAACAATGTGGATTCCAAACATTCTCAAAGGGCAGAGAGGGGAAAAAAGGAAGAATGGAAATCAAGTTTTTGAGCTTAGCAATTAATTAGTGCCTGTAAACAAATGACTCATGATCTTTCCTGGCTATTTTTCTTTCCATTTTGCGTGGATTTTCGCAGGGACTCAGGGAAGAATGCCAAGTGAGCCAAGTTGATAGTCAAGACAGGGCCCAGACGGAACCGTCTTGAAGAGGCATTGGCCAGTTGGAGAGTGTGAGGAAGAGCATCAGGTGGAAGAACACCATGTGTGATGGCTATGAGGACTAAAAGATCTTGGCATGTCCAAGGAACACTGAGGAGGCCCATGTGGCTGGAGTAGAATGGGTGAAGGGGTGAGGTCAGATAGATCCACGGGACTTGGAACATACAGACCCTTAGTGGTGTATTAAGGCATTTATATTTGATCTGGAAGACAGTGAGAGCAATGATAGGGTTTTAAACCAGGAAAGAATATCATCTGATTTATATAATGGTATCATCTAAAAAATAGATGATCAGGCCAGGCACAGTGGCTCACACTTGTAATCCCAGCACTTTGGGAGGCCGAGGTGGATGGATCACCTGGATCAGGAGTTTGAGACCAGCCTGGTCAACATAGCGAAACCCTGTCTCTACTAAAAATACAAAAATTAGCCGGGCATGGTGGCGGGCACCTGTGATCCCAGGTACTCGGGAGGCTGAGGTAGGAGAATCACTTGAACCCGGGAGGCGGAGGTTGTGGTGAGCAGAGATTGTGCCATTGCACTCCAGCCTGGGCAACAGAGCAAGAATCTGTCTCAAAAAAAAAAAAAAAAATCAGAAAAATATATTCTACATGTTCTCTGTTGTTTAGATGCGTCTGATACTTAGATTTCCACAAAAATGATTATCTAGTGGTTATATTTCTTAGGAGTTTACACATGCAACATCTGTTTCCTCTCCTTAGAACATCAGACCTATGATAACAGGGACCTTGTCGGTCTTGTGTACCTCTGTGTCCTCAGCACCTAGACCACTGCTTTGCACATAGTAGGAGCTCAGTAAGTGCTTTTCAAGTGAATGAACAGTCTGTGCAAGGTCAGAGGCCTCATTCCACCTTACAGGGCCAGGAGGTCTTCCAAGGCCAGTCTGGATGGTCCCCAGGAGAGGCAGGTTTTATTTAGTTCAAAATAAGAAGAAGGTTTATGGCTGGAACATCGATTCTGCAAGGAATTGAACTCCCTGGTAATGGGGTCATTCCAGCAGGATCCATGCTATCAGTCCCACAATAGCCCTCTCTGATTTAAGACAGTCTCTGTACTGCTCATAGAGTCTACTCAAAGATCTATGAGGTTGGCATGCGGTTATGCCCATTGTGCAGACAGAGAAACTGAGGCCGGAGAGTGGTGACATGCTCAAGATCACATGGTTACAAGTGGAAGAGCCTGGCTTGGAATCCAGATCTGACTATAAAGTCTGCGTTTTTAGCTCCTTCTCTGAGCCATTGACGTGGGTTCCAATGCCTGCTCCACTGCTTAGATGCCATGTGACCTGGGGCAAGTCACTTTGCTTTTCTGAGCCTCAGTGTTTTGCTCCACTTAATGGGAATACGGCCCCTTGCCTCGCGGGGCTGCCGGGGGTGGTGGGGAGGTCTGAGCCAGCATACAGATGTTTGAATCATGTGCATCCCCCTTTTCCCTGCAAATCTGCTTCCTGGGTCCTTCTGCCACTGGTCCCCGTCCTGGGCTGCCGACCCCGCCTTAGGCCAGAAGCTCCTTGGAGTCCACCCTCCAGTTCTCTCCCCCCGCCCACTGGGTGTTGAGTCACTCATGCCATGAGCTCCTTGCCCTCTGCCTGTGTTTTCTTCCTCCTTTTCTTGGTAAAACCACTGCCTTTTCTGATTGCTGAAACTCCTCCTAGGGAGCAGGTGGGTGGCAGGGGAGACCCCATCATCCCACAGAACCGTCTCCACCGCTTCCCCATCCCTCCCACTCTCACCATGCCAGGCTGAGGTCACTGAGCACGAGGCCTGGATGGCAGACATGGTCAAGGTTGGGGGTTTAATTAATCATCAGGGAGCAGGCAGGGCTCTGGCTAGTCCAGGGCCCCTTGTCTGGGTATAGGCTGGTGGGTAGCTATTCTGGGAACCATGTTGCTTGCAGCCCATGGCAAACACAAACATGGAAAAGCCCATGGGGATGTGCACTAATGGGGATGGGGTGGCAGAGGCAGGAATGGGTCTTGAGAGGCTTCATGGAGGAGGTGTGTCTGGAGCCAGGTTTGCAGAGGGGAGATGAAGGACATGGGTGCTGGGGCCAACTCCCCTGGGCTTAAATCTCAGCTCTACCCCTTTCCCACTATGTGAACTTGGTCAGGTTCATGTCCCTCTCTGAACCTCAGTTTCCTCATTTTGAAAATGGAGATGATTGGCTGGGCATGGTGGCTCATGCCTGTAATCCCAGCACTTTGGAAGGCTGAAGTGGGCAGATCACCTGAGGCCAGAAGTTCGAGACCAGCCTGGCCAACATGGTGAAACCTCATCTCTACTTAAACATAAAAATTAGCTGGGCATGGTGGTGCACGCCTGTAGTCCCAGCTACTTGGGTGGCTGAGGCACAAGAATCACTTGAACCCGGAAGACAGAAGTTGCAGTGAGCCGAGATTAGGCCACTGTAGTCCAGCCTGGGTGACAGACTAAGACTCTGTCTCAAAAAAAAAAAAAAAAAAAAAAAGAAAAGAAAAGAAAAGAAAATGGAGATGATAATATTTACATCCCCCTCACAGGGTGTGGTGATGACTGAGAGATGATGCAGATGAAGTATACAGAGCAGGGCCGGACGTATAACTGGTGCACAATACATGCTACCTATTTTCATTCTTACTAGTGGTGTAGTGGAAAGCACTGGAATTTTACCTTCAGACAGAGCTGGGTGTAAATTTCAGTCTTCTGCATCTCCCTGTTCTTGAGCAAGCTCCTCGCCCGTTCAAGCCTCAGTGCCCTCACCTGGACTTGGAGATGGTTTCACTTCATGGGGTTTGTGGTGAGAATGAGGCATGAAATTCCCGCAGATTGCTCGGCACAGTGCTGGGCACACAGTAGGCACTCGCTAAGGAGTGGTTGGCATCCACTGGTCTATAGCCCAGTGGTTAAGGGAAGGGTTTGTGTATCAGGCAGACTGGGGTCTGAGTCCTGGCTCTGCCCCCATGCGCTGCTGTGAGGATTATATAGAGCTCTAGATGAAAAGTGCCCAGTTTGGTACCTGGCACCTAACAGATGTGTGGGCAGTGGGAATAAAATCAGGATCTTTGTGACTCTGAAGAGCAGTGTTAGGCCACCCCAACATCCTGGGTGAGAAGGTGACTTTCTTCCATTGAAAGGTAGGGAAGGTTCTGGCCCTTTCGTGGTAAGGAAACCGTCTCAGAGAGACGACATCACTAGCCTGAGGTGGGCACCTGGGTCTGCTCGTCTCTAGAGCTTGTCTTTCCAAAAGGGGAAATCTCTGGGTTGGGGGTGTCCCATGGGGCCCCTTGAGTGTCACTGGGCATGCTGTTGGAACAGCCTTTTGTTTTTTTAAGAGGGTCTTACTCTGTCACCCAGGCTGGAGTGCAGTGGCACAACCACAGCTCACTGCCTCCTCAACTTCCTGGGCTCAAGTGATCCTCCTACCTCAGCCTCCCAAGTAGCTTGGGACTACAAGCCTGCATTATCCACCTGGCTAATGTTTAATTTAACTTTTTGTAGAGACATGGTCTTGCTATGCTGCCCAGGCTGGTCTTGATCAGTGATCCTCCTGCCTTGGCCTCCCACAGTGCTGGGATTACAGGCGTGAGCCTCCACACCCTGCCTGGAACAGTCTTTTAGTGGTCAATGAAAGCAGGTGACACATACCGTGAAGACGGCAACTCGTGGCATGAGGTTCTGGGACGCAGCAGTGTTCAGGGCCTGCCACCCCAGACTAGGGACCAGAGAGTGCCTTTGTATGTATGGGAGGTGGCTTGGGGTCTTGGGGTTAGGGCAGATCCCAAGACGTCTGGCTTGAGCCCTTTTCCCTCTATCCAATCAGCCCATAGCACTCTGTCCAATTGTTTCTTTCTTATTACTATTGGACGTTATGAGGCATTTCTTCCAGGTGTCCAGAATCTGAACCTCCTTCCTATGTGTGGAGAATTTTCTGCTGTACAAGTCAGATGTTCTGTCTCCCACAAAGGAGGCTGTGAATATGAGCCTCAGATTCTGCTCCCCTGCAGCCAGAGCAAGGACAGTTGACTCGGCTATCCAGGTGCACTGTCCTGGGCCCCTGGGGAGTCCATTCAGGGTCCATCCAGAGGCCTTCATTTATGCAGGTCACATCCTTCTCCTGCTCAGAATCCTCCCATAGCTCCCCATTGCCCTCAGGATAAGACTTCAACTCCTGCCCGTGTCCTGCAAGATTTGACATGATGGAGCCCCACTGACCTCCCCTCCTCTCCCTTTCACCCCTCCAACCAAAGGAACCTCCCTCAGCTAAAGCCAATATGCCTGAGCTGGTACCTGCTTCAGGCCTGTGCGTTTGTTGTTCCTTCTTTTACTGTATCTCATTTCACAGGTGAGGAAATAGGGCTGGAGGAGGGGTGAAGGAAACAGGGTGTGGTGGAAGGAGAATTCCAACTGAGGTTGGGCTGGCCTTGGCCTCGGCCTTAGCCTTGTGGTGATCACAATCCACGCCAGAGACTGCCTCCTCCAAAACAGATCCTTTTTGGAGACAGATCCGTCTCCTTGCCTCTGTTCAGCCTGACTTAGGTATTCTCTCGGGCACTTAGGCATTCACTCGGGTGGGTGTGTGTGGAGGTGGCATTGCCCCCACAGGGGTGGAAATCAATTCCTGTGGGGTAAGAAACATCTTAATGTTTTTATGTATAAAGTGAAAATAGGCCGGGTGTGGTGGCTCACGCCTGTAATCCCAGCACTTTGGGAGGCCGAGGCGGGTGGATCATTTGAGGTCAGGAGTTCAAGACCAGCCTAGCCAGCATGGTGAAACCCTGTCTCTACTAAAAATACAAAAATTAGCTGGGCAGTAGTGGCACATGCCTGTAATCACAGCTTCTCCGGAGGCTGAGGCAGGAGAATCGCTCGAATCCGGGAGGCGGAGGTTGTGGTGAGCTGAGATCGTACCACTGCACTCCAGTCTGAGTGACAGAGTGAGACCCTGTCTCAAATAAATAAATAAATAAATAAATAAATAAATAAATAAATAGCAAAGATATACATGCAAAACACAAACAGATATACAGAATATCTCTGGCATTAACATTTCATAAGGGGGCAATTAGGAAGAAAAGTTTCTAAAATACTCTGTAGGAGGCAATTCAAAAAATTGAGCCAGGTGCAGTGGGTCATGCTTGTAATCCTAGCACTTTTGGGAGGCAAAGGTGGGAGGATCGCTTGAACCCAGGAGATGGAGACCAGCCTGGGCAACATGGGGAGACCCCACCTCTAGAAAAAATTTTAAAAATTAGCCCGGCATGGTGGTGCATTCCTGTGGTCTCAGCTACTCAAAACTCAGGAGGCTGAAGTCGGAGGATGACTTGAGCTCAGGAAGTTAAGGCTGCAGTGAGCAGAGACTGTGTCTCAAAAGAGAAAAAAAAAAAAAAAAGAGAGAGAGAGAGAAACACTGGTTTAACACAACGCAGTTCAGTTCCGTTTAAAACTCACCTTGGTCAGCCACGATGGCTCATGCCTATAATCCCAACAGTTGAGGAAGCTGAAGGGGGTGGATCATGAGAACAGGAGTTCAAGACCAACCTGACCAAGATGGTGAAACCCCATCTCTACTAAAAATACAGAAATTAGCTGGGTGTGGTGGCAGGCACCTATAATCCCAACTACTTCGGAGGCTGAGGCAGGAGAATTGCTTGAACTTGGGAGGCGGAGGTTGCAGTGAGTGGAGATCGTGCCACTGTACTCCAGCCTGGGCAACAGAGCAAGACTCCATCTAAAAACAAACAAAACAAACAAACAAAAAGAAACTCACCTTAACTTGATTTGAATCCACTCAACACCTCAACTGAATTCAACTCAACAGAACTCCACTCATCGTGTTTAGTTGAACTTGATTCAGCTTAATGTGTCTCCACTCAACCCTCCTTTACTCAGTTTGACACAACCCAGCTCATCAGCGCAACTGATACCAGCCCTGCGCCCCTCCACTCAGCAGAGTGCAGTTCAAGTGAAAACTCACCTCAACCTGACTCAACCCAACTAACTCCACTTAACTCACCTCACCTCCGCTCGGCTCAGCTGACCTCAGTTCACCTCAGCACCACTCACTGCGATCCCACCCACCTCAGCTCAGCTCAAGTCAATCCTGCTCTGTTAAATGCTCAGCTCAGCTCCACTCAGCTCCTCAACACACCTCATATCAACTTCTACAACAAGTTTTCTTTTTTTTTTTTTGAGACGGAGTTTCGCTCTTGTTGCCCGGGCTGGAGGGCAATGGCTCAATCTTGGCTCACTGCAACCTCCACCTCCTGGGTTCAAGTGATTCTTCTGCCTCAGCCTCCCGAGCAGTTGGGATTACAGGTATGTGCCACCACGCCCGTCTAATTTTGTATTTTTAGTAGAGACGGGGTTTCTCCATGTTGGTCAGGCTGGTCTCGAACTCCCAGCCTCAGGTGATCTGCCCTCCTCAGCCTCCCAAAGTGCTGGGATTACAGGCGTGAGCCACCGCACCCGGCCAAGTTTTTATTTATTTGTTATCTTTTTAGAGATAGGGTCTTGCTCTGTCACCCAGGTTGGAGTGCAATGGCAAGACCATAGCTCACTGCAGCCTCAACTTCCTGGGTTCAAGGAATCCTCCTGCCTCAGCTTCTTGAGTAGCTGGGACTACTGGTGCATGCCACCATGCCTGGTTAATTTTTGATTTTATTTTTTGTAGGGATAGGGTCTCACTATATTGTCCAGGCTGGTCTCTAAACTCCTGGCCTCAAGTGATTCTCCTGCCTTGGCCTCCTCCCACAGTGCTGGGATTACAGGCTTGAGCCACTGCACCTGGCTAAAGTCAGTTTAAGTCAACTGTATTCACTTGACTCACCTTGACTGTCTCGACTCACTGTAGAACCTCACTGTAATCGCCACCTGCCTTCCCCAGACAGCCTCCAAGCTTTGCAGAAAAGGAGCTGGCCTCCGTGTGTTCCCAGTCTAGCTGGGGACCCTGACATGTCCTTTCAGCAGGTGCTATCATGTGAGAAGCACAGGGCACTGAATGAGCAGCCTGTGGCAGCCCCAGAAAGCCCCAGATGGTTCCCCCCAGAAGGAAGAGTCAGCGCAGGCAGAACAGTGGGAGGAAGGGTGATCTGGGCAGAGGGAACGACACGTGCAAAGTGGCCGAGGCAGGGTGGATGGAACCCTCTGAGACCCAGAGGTTGCTCCAGCTGGAGGGAGGAGTGGAGGTGTAAGGGTGGCCGGGGGACAGGCCCAATCCCCCAGGGAGGACCCGGCCTGGACAGGGGGAGACACTGCAGTACTGAGCAGAGAAGTGTCATTTGGCTGCTGGGGGACGCACAGAGCTGAGAGGTGAGACTGGGCTTATTGTGTAGGGACAGAGCTGAGAAATCCAGCATTTGGGGGATGGTGGGGGGCAGACAGGTGGAGAGCTTAAGGAGAGAGTTCAGGAAATTAACCATAAAATGACCAGAAATTGAGTACTTATTTTGGTCCAGGCCTTGTTTCCTTGCCTTACAGGTATTAACGAATTTAATCCTCACAACGATTCCATGAGGAAGGTATTATTATCGACCCAATTTTGTAGAAGAAGAAACTGAGGCCCAGAGAGGCCAAGATGTCCTAAGGAGCAGAGCTAGGACCTGAACACAGGCTTTGGTGCTCCAGAGGCCCGGGGGCAGCTGGGCATCCTATGCAAAATGCCCATGGCAGGTGCCTCCTGGAGGCCGGCCCCTGTCCCCCAGCACACAGTAGCTGCTCAGGGCCTTCTTTCTCTGTGTTTGTAGGGATTTAAATAATCATCACCACCGAGTTGGGAGTGCCCGTCCACTATTCAGAGGGAGAAACTGAGGCCCAAGGAAGGATTTGAGCCTCAGGTGGGAACACATTCTACAGACAGGCAGGTGGTATCATCGGGGTCTTCAACTATTGGGATTTTTTTTGTTTTTGTTTTGAGAGAGAATCTCGCTCTGTTGCCCAGGCTAGAGTGCAATGGCGCAATCTCGGCTCACTGCAACCTCTGCCTCCCAGGTACAAGCGATTCTCCTGCCTCAGCCTCCCGAGTAGCTGGGACTACAGGCATGAGCTGCCATGCCTGGCTAATTTTTGTATTTTTCGTGGGGGCGGGGTTTCACCATGTTGGCCAGGCCGGTCTCAAACTCCTGGCCTCAAGTGATCCACCCACCTGGGCCTCCAGAAGTGCTGGGCAGTGGAATACAGCAGGGAGCAAGTGTCACAGGTGTGGGCCACCGCGCCCGGTCGCCACTGGGATTTTGATTCAGCGTGTGCGCATTGAACGGCCCCGTACACTGCTCCGGGGAGAGGATCCCACCCTCGTCCCTCCAGTGCTGAGAATTCTCCCGTGGCTGCCCTCTGTCCCGAGGATGCAATCTGGGCTCCTCCCTGTGCCCCAAGAAGCTCTGCTGGGTCTGCCCCAGTCTCTCCTGCCTCCCTGGCCTCACCTCCCATGACTCTGCCTTCTTGCCCCTGCACCAGCCTCCTCCAGCACCAGTTTCCCACCCCAGGACCTTTGTACGTGCTGTCCCTCTGCCTGGGACACTCTCCTCATGACAGCCCATCTCCTCCGTGGGTCCTCAACTCTAAAGTTGCCTCACTTCCTCAGTGTGGCCTCCCCAAGCACCTGAGCTGAAGCCCCCCCAGTTCTTACATACCACATCACCCCATCATTTTGCTTTTATTTTTTAATATTCTGCTTCCTTGCGGGAACTTTCCTATTTCCTGCCTCCTGCAGGGGACAGAGCTATTCTAGGCAGGATCCCTGTGGGTCTTGTTCCCTGCTGTGTCCCACAGCCCAGCACACAGTAGGTGTGTAATAAACATTTGTAGAATGAATGAATGAAGGAATGAGTGAAGGAATGGATGGAAAGAGTCTAAGAATGTAGGTGCGGAGAGGAGGACTGGCAGGCCTGGGCCCAGTCTGGAGCTGAGGCCTCCTCTCCTGGGTCTCCCTGCCCGGAGGAGGGGCCCCTGCCAGGGCAGGAGGGTGGGTGTAGGGGGCAGTGAGCAGGGCTGGGCGAGGCTTCTCTGTTCCACTGTTTTCATCCTCTCGGTAATTATGGGCTCAGACACTCCTCGATGCTTTCCCAGAATAATAGCCGGGCCTGTTATCAGCAGCATCTCTGGGACCTTCTCACAAACAGTCATTAATCAAGTCTCACTGCCACCCTGCCCTCCCTCTCGGTGGAAGCCGAGGCACAGAGAGGTAAGGCCACTTTCCTAGTGCCACACAGCTGACACAGGCCCTGTGTCAGCAGGATGGGCTGTTTTTCCCTGAACCCTGCGGTGCAGGGTGGGGTCCCTTCTCCCTGTTCTACATGGGAGAAATTTCTGAGCCTGCCATGACTGGGGGGCCCTGCCCCCAATTTCAGGCCCCCAGCCCTCCTTGAGGCCTCAGGGGCCTCCCAAGGTGGCCTCTTAATCATTGCCGGTTAATTAAGGAGGTGAAGCAGCTCCCCGGGGCTCAGGCAGGCCTGCCCAGGGAGAGAGGTGGCAGGGCCCAGACTGCATGTCACATCGAGGCCCCTGTTCCCCAGCCTGAGTCTGGCACCGGCATTGTGGCTCTGTGGTGCCCACTGCTGGACCTGGGGGTCTCTAGGGGAGGTGTGGGGCCTCCAATGGGGCCATAGAGTTCCATTGCTGGGGCACTGCCCCCCCCTTCTTCGGGGGTGTGTGGGAGGTGTTGGCATCACTTAATGAGGCCTCCGTGGCTGCCAAGGAGAGCTGGAGGAGTTGAAACAGGTTCTGGGTGAGGTGAGTTTCGTGGGCTGGGCAGAATCCGTGGCCCTGTGCCATGTGGGTGCTCCCCAGGGCAGTTGCGGGGGGCAGGTGTGGGACCCCCACCTGGCCCCCGTGTCCAGCCCTCTGCTCTGATGGGTGGGAGCAAAGGAAGCTTGGGAGGGGATTGTGGAGATGACAAAGGATGACGGACAGGAATGGAGATTCACGTCCCACCCTCCTAGGTCCGCCATTGCCCAGCCTGTGGGGGCCACACCAAGACCCACCACGTTGGCAGCATCTGGGGCTCCGGAGACATTGCTCATCTATGCTCTGACACAGACTTGGGCCTTGGTCTTCTGACCTGAGAAATAGGGGTGGTTGGATGGGATAATCTCAGGCTCGGAGCTTTAGTTTCGGAATGATCCGTCTAGCAGAGCTGCCTGACTTGCTGTGCAACCTCGGGCAAGTCACTGTGTTCCTCTGGGCCTGTGCAGCTCTGGCTGTGACCCGGTGGTGGTGGGGTGGATGCAGTGATCCTTGTCTCCACGGAGGTTGCCAGTGCTTCGTGAGGGGCACCTAGACTGCTTTCTCCAGGATGCAAGGAAGTCATTCAGTGCATCTCTCCTGGCCCTGGGGAAGCTCCAAGGTTCTGGATTCAGGCCAGGGAGGTTTAGGAGGAAGTTCCCCAAGGCCAGGCTGTGGGTCCTGGGGTTGGGAGGGCAGCCCTTTTGTGTTGCTAAATCCTCGGGGCCACTGCAGGCTCAGGTGAGGCTGGATCACGGCGGGACCCAGAGCCCATGGGTGCCCTGTGGTTCTTTGTCTTTCCCACTTTCTTTTCAAGTCACTTTTATGGACATATAATTTATATACAGCACTATTCACCCTTTTGTGGTGTGCAGTTCTATGAATCTTGAAAAACGTATATAGTTGTATAACCACCAGCACGAGCAAGATACAGAATATTTCCATGTGCCTCCTTTGTTATCAATCCCTTTCCTACTCCCGGCCTCTGGCAACCACCGATCTCCCCCAACTTTTTTTTTTGAAAATTTCAGACTTAGAGAAAATGGCAAAATTTCACAATGAGCCGCCAAGTGTCCCTTCCCCCAGGATCCCCGACTGCAAACACCTGGCCCCATGTGCATTCTTGGTCTTCCTCTGTGTGATTTTTGCTGAGCTGTTTGAGAGTAAGTTGCAGACATCCTTACCCTTCACCCTAATTACTTCAGCATGTGCCTCCGAAGGACAAGGGTGTTCTCCCACATAACCATAGTGCTGAGATCACTCCTGAGAAATTTAGCCTCGATTCAATTACATTACCTAGTCTCCAGGCCATGTTCAAATGACTAGGACTGCTCCAAAGTGCCCTTTATAACCGTTTTACATCTGGGGTTTTTTTTTCCCCCCTTTGTTTTTCTGGTACCAAGGGTTAGGCCCTGCCTTTGGTGGCATATCTCTTTGGTGTCCTTTTATCTGGGACATGAAACATTCTCCCTGCTCTTGTTTGACTCTTTTGTTTTTTTTTTTTTGAGACGGAGTCTCGCTCTGTCGCCCAGACTGGAGTGCAGTGGTGTGATCTCGGCTCACTGCATTGCTTGACTTTTTTTAAAAACCACTCTCGTGGTTTCCTATACCAGGCATTGCCAGGGGAATTCCCCGGGGATGTGAGAGCCAGGAAATGGGGCTGCTGACTTGGGGGGCATGGGATGTTCTTAGGGTTTTTTTTTTTTTCTGAAAAGTCTTGTTGAAAAGTAAAGTGGCAGTAGAAGGAGAGAGAGACTTGGGTTCATTGGCTCAACTTTTAAGAATGCTGAAAATTCAAAGCAAAAGGAGACACTACCCAATTTGCAATTGAGAGGGATCTCTAGCCCTGTGGTTGAGGTTCAAATCCCAGCTCTGCCTCCCCTTGGCTGTGAGCCCTTGGTCAGGTAACTTCACTTGTAGAGCCTCTGTTTCCTCATCTGGGCGATGAGGATAATAGCAGCCCGTCCACCTTGCCCTGTTGTTGTGAGGAAATGAATCAATGCATATAGTGCGTGAATAGTAGCAACTTCATTTGCTAATTTCCTGATAGTATTTTTAAACGTTTCTCTCTATACTTACAGATATATGTGGGATATACTTATAGAGATAGCTCAAAGATATATGTGAATCATGCATTATATAAATTAGGCCATCTTCTTTTCTCTCACTAATTTATCACAAGCATTTTCCTATATCCACAAATAGAACACTTGTGCATCATGTATAAACTTTAACTTTAACTCATTTTGTCCATAGGTAATACCATGTGGCACCAAATACCCAAGGTACAACAAGCTTGCAGTGAAAAGTCAGTCTCCCTCCTGTGTTTGTCCTCACCCTCTCAACCCCTCACTGTGACAGTCTTTTGTGTTGCTTTTCAGAAGGGTTCTGTGAACATGTGGGCAAAAACATGTATTTTCTTTGTTTTCTTACAGATATCAGAGGACTCTACACACTAGTTGTGTGCCTTGTGATTTTCAGCAACAGTAAATCTTGATATCAGTGCATAGAGAGCACCCTCCTTTTTCAAGGCTGTGTGGCATTCCATGGTGGACACGGAGCAGGATTTAAAGAGCCATTTCCTTAGTGATGGTGGCTTGCAGGCTTTTGCCATGACAAATTGCCACAGAGAGTTTGGTGGAAAGCTTTCTGTGTCCTTGTGCAAGTATATCCATAGAGTACATCCTAGAAGTGGAATTGCTGCATCAATGGGGATCACAAGGTCAGGAGATGGAGACCACTCTGGCTAACACAGTGAAACCCCGTCTGTACTAAATATACGAAAAAATTAGCCGGGCGTGGTGGCGGGCACCTGTAATCCTAGCTACCGGGAGGCTGAGGCAGGAGAATGGCGTGAACCCGGGAGGCGGGGCTTGCAGTGAGCCGAGATCATGCCACTGCACTCCAGCCTGGGCGACAGAGTGAGACTCTGTCTCAAAAAAAAAAAAGAAAAAAAGAAAAAATGTTATATATATTTTGAATTTTGCCCCACTATCATTTTTATTTTATTTATGATTATTATTATTTTTGAGACAGGGTGTCACTCTGTCACTCTGTTGCCCAGGATGGAATGCAGTGGCTTGATCTTGGCTGACTGCAACCTCTGCCTCCTGGGCTCAAACCGTCTTCCTACCTCAGCTTCCCGAGTAACTGGACTACAGGTATGTACCATCATGCCCAGCCAATTTTTGTGTTTTTTGTAGAGATGGGATTTTGCCATGTTGCCCAGGCTGGTCTTGAACTCCTGAACTCATGCAATCTGCCCACCTCAGCCTCCCAAAGTGCTGGGATTACAGGCGTGAGCCACTGTGGCCGGCTGAGACCATCATTTGTAATGGCTGCACAGATCCTAGTGTATTTAACAGTACCCTATTGGTGGACATTTAGGTGGTTCCAACTTGCCCTTCCTATAAACAATGCCACAATGAACATCTTTGTGCAGCTGCCTTTGTGTGCAGGACAGTCAGCTTATGGGGAATTCCCGGGATCAACAGGAAGCACCAAGAACGGGAAACTGAACCGCAGGGGCCAGCATGACCCCAAGGCCTATGGGTATGGATGGTGGCTGGACTGGCTGGATGGGTATGCATGGTGACTGGACTGGCTGGAGGCTCCTGGGCCCTCCCTGTCCCTGGTGTGGCCAAAGGGTCCTAGAGTACTGGACTCCTCTAGATCCTCACTGCTCAGGCTGTGTCCTGGGAACCACAGCACTGACCCCACCTGGGAGTCTGTTAGAAATTCAGGGTCTGGGTCCTCCCCACCCCAAAACCCTGTTAAATCAGGATCAACATTTTCTTTCTTTTCTTTTCTTTTCTTTTCTTTTCTTTTCTTTTTTCTTTCTTTCTTTCTCTTTCTTTCTCTCTCTCTCTTCTTCTCTCTCTTCTCTCTCTCTTCGCCTCTCCTCCCCTCCCTCCCTCCTCACCTCCCTCCTTTCTTCCTTCTTTCTTTCTTTCTTTCTTTCTTTCTTCTTTCTTTCTTTCTCTCTCTCTCTTTCTTTCTTCTTTCTTTCTTCTCTCTCTCTCTCTTCCCTCCTCCCTCCCTCCTTCCCTCCCTTCCTCCCTCTTTCTTTCTCTTTCTTTTCTTTCTTTCTTTCTTTCTTTCTTTCTTTCTTTCTTTCTTTTTCTCTCTCTCTCTCTCTTTCTTCTCTCTCTCTCTCTCTCTCTCTATCTCTTTCTTTCTTTCTGTCTTTTTTTGAGACGGGGTCTGTCTCTGTTGCCCAGGCTGGAGTGCAGTGGCGTGATCTCTGCTCACTGTAAACTCTGCCTCCTGGTTCAAGCAATTCTCCTGCCTCAGCCTACTGAGTAACTGGGATCACACCTGCATGTCACCATCCCCAGCTAATTTTTGTATTTTTAGTAGAGACAGGGTTTCGCCATGTTGGCCAGGCTGGTCTCAAATTCCTGATCTCTAGTGGTCCACCTGCCTCAGCCTTCCATAGTGCTGGGATTACAGGCATGAGCCACAGTGCCCGGCCTAGGATTGACATTTTTACAAGTCCCCAAGGGATTCGCCAGCACAGCTGAAATTGAGAAGAGCTGCCCTAAAACAAACCTAGACACCCCAAGACTGGAGAGAATGGCTCAGCCTTGGGTCTGGGTCAGGCCTGAGGTCACACCTGGCTTTACCGCCTGCTGGCTGTGTGATGGAAGGCATGCTGGCCAACCTCTGTGCCTCGGTTTTTTCATCTTTAAAACAAGGAATGAGAGGATCCCTCCTCTCACAGGTTGGTTGTGAGAATCAAGCATGATCATTCACAGAAAAGCGTTCAGCACAGTGCCCGCACTCAGCAAGTGCTCACTCAACCCTGTGATTTTGATGGTTATGGAGGCTCACGTTGTGGAAGGCGATGTGGGAGTCAGGCCTATCTGAGTTTTGGTTTCTGCTCTCTCTGTCTCTGTCACTCTCCCCGTGTCTCTTCATATCCGCTTATTTCTCTCTGTTCCGCCACCGCATGCTTCCTCTGTCTTGGTCTCCTTCTTCCTGTCTCTCAGTGTCCTTGTCCTCATTTCCACCTGGCCATAGGAGCTTTGCAAGCATCTGTGAAAATACTAAACATCGGGAAAAATGGAGCTGACTACAACGATAAAACTGCAAGCTAAAAATTAACAATACTAGAAAAGCAAAACTATACTATTATAAAACTCAAAACAGTGATAAAAAAATATGTTTTGGTGGGAAGTGGGGCTTTTCAGCCCGTTTGGTGGGTAGCGGCTTGGAGCTGCAGGGCTGCAGGACCCACATGGGGTTGCCTCTCTTTCCTGGTTTTTTTTTTTTGTTTTTTTTTTTTTTTTTTTTTTTTTTTTGAGACAGAGTCTCATTCTGTCACCTAGTCACCCAGGCTAGAGTACAATAGTGCAATCTCGACTCACTGCAACCTCTGACTCCCAGGTTCAAGCAATTCTCCTGCCTCAGCCTCCTGAGTAGCTGGTACTATAGATCTGCGCCACCACACCAGCTAATTTTTGTATTTTTAGTGAAGATGGGGTTTCGCCACGTTGGCCAGGCTGGTCTCGAACTCCTGACCTCAAGTGATCCACTTGCCTTGGCTTCCCAAAGTGCTGGGATTACAGGCGTGAGCCACCACGCCCGGCCTCTTTCCTGTTTCTTTGGACCCCATGCAGCCTTGGACCTAAACAGAGCTGAGTGATTCAGTGGAGATCTGGCCTGAGCTGGTCACTGATCCCCTTCTCTGTCCTTTCCTCACTGCGTGGCCCTGGGAAGACACAGCCAGTGATTTGTGCTCTTCCAACTAATTTACTAAGCACCTACGACACCAGGCCCTGGGACACAGCACTGAATAAGACAGACACAATCCCTGCCTTTTGGTGCTTATGTTCTAAAAGGGTGTGCGTGTGACAGATGGTGTGGATATGAGTGAAGAAACATGCAGAACAATTGTGGACAGTGCTAAGTTGTCATCGTGTGATAGAGAAAGACAGGCGTGGGGCTGCTTTACACCAGAGATGAGGGTGGGGATCTGGGAGGATGACTCTGGCCTGAATTTAGAGACTAGAATGATAAGGAGCTGGGCCTGGGAATAGTTGGAAGAAGGACATTCCAGCAGAGGGAACTGCAAGTGCAAAGGCCCTGAGGCTGGGACAAACTTAGGGGTCAGTCATGATTGGAAGATCTTGGAGGAGGAAAAGATCTTAGAAGAAAGACAGTTTTTCTTTGCTGAGTGTCTCAAGTCAGTTACTTACCCTCTCTAAGCCTTAGTTTCCCCCTGTGTAAAATGGGAATGTTAAAGACACAATCCCAAGAGATGAGTGAGTTTAAAATCCAGTGGTGGGCCAGAATTTCTATACTGAAGGGTCTTAGGGGATGGTTGGGCTATGGGGTGGTTTGTCTTGAAATTGTGGGCTTAGCAGCACGACTCTTTCTACTTGGATTACTTGAGTGGCTTTGGGGGGTGACGATGGAGATTATTTGTGGTTGCAAGCGATGCCCCAATTTCCCCATGGCTGAGTCCCTGATTTCAGGAGTTAATAGCCTACAGCACTGGGCACGGTGCCTGGCACAGAGCAAGTAGACAGGAATGGGGAGGGCATTCCAGGTGGGAGGAAAGGCGTGGAGATGGGAATGTTTAAGGCGTGTTAGGGGAAGAGTGAGGAGACCAGCCTGGCTGGTGGCGACGGGTGAGTGAGAGGCTGGAAAGACGGGTTGAGGCCCAGGATGAGACCTCGAGTGGCATGCAAAGGAGGGTGGCCTCAGCCGGGAGGCAGAAGGAAGCCACTGTGAGCTCTGGAGCAGGAGAAGCCTTGGAAATGGGCTTTATTTCTGGTTTGATTCTCAACATTTTAAATATTTTACATATTCAAAAAAGTTTAAAGGATAAGAACAGAAGCTTCCACGCAGCTATCACTCAACTGCGTGGAAACGTATGTTCTTCTGTGTTCTTTTCTTCCTTAAAAGGAAACACCCCAATATGGGGGATCCCCCGATATCCCTGCCCAAAGGGATCTCTCCTAGAAGTCACTGCAACCTGTGAGCCGAGATTGCATCACTGCACTCCAGTCTGGGTGACAGAGCAAGACTCCATCTCAAAAAACAAAACAAAACAAACAAAGAAAACAAAAAATAAAACCCAGTCAGTGCAGCCTGGATTTGATGCTCACGATTCCCCTGTGTTTCTTCATCCTTCTGTTGTTGGTTTGATGAAGGTATCCACCTGGTATGATGAGCGTGTAAATTGCACATAGTAAAACACAATTTTTTTTTTTTTTTTTTTGAGACGGAGTCTCGCCCCATCACCCAGGCTAGAGTGCAGTGATGTGATTTTGGCTCACTGCAACCTCCGCCTCCTAGATTCAAGTGATTCTTCTGCCTCAGCCTCCTGAGTAGCTGGGACTACAGGCCGTGCCACCATGCCCAGCTAATTTTTTTTTTTTTTTTTTTTAATAGAGACGGGGTTTCACCGTGTTAGCCAGGATGGTCACCATCTCCTGACCTCGAAACACACAAATCTTAATTGTAGTTTGATGGTCATGGGATCACACCAGATCAAGATGAAGAACGTTCCTAGCCCCCAGGGGCTCCCTTCAAAGGTAACTACTGGTCTGATTCCTATCACGATAGATTGGTTTTGCCTATTATTGAACTTCATATAAGTGAGCCCATTCAGTCTGTGCTCTTTTGTATCATACACTTTCACTTAACCTCACCCAACAAGGTCTATCCAAGTTTTGTGTCTCTTTTCACGGCTGTGGAGTATTCCATTGTTTAAGTAGACCACAGTTTGTTGAATTACCCTATGATCAACGGAGATGGGCATTGTTTCCTGTTTCCACTATTTTGAATAGTGCTGCTGTGAACCTTCTCTTACACATCTGACAGTAGACATGAGCAGGCATTTCCCTTAGTCTATATCCAGGAATGGAATTGCTAGATGATGAGATATGCACATGTTTGGTTTTTGTAGGTATGGCCAGTTTCCCAAAGCGGTTGTAGGACATCTTTAGAATTTTACACACACACACACACACACACACACACACACACACACACACACGTGGAATCCCTGAGGGATTCGGGGAGCTGCTTTGGGTTATGGGTAGAGTTGTACAGATGGCGTCCCTTGTACATTTGCTTCTGCATCCTGCTTTTCTTCCACCTGATGTTCTGTTCAGGAGCTCCGTCCCCATTGGCGGAGCGGCTTAGGTGCTCTACTGGTTGTCCCTGTGAGCTTTGTCGTGGGGACAGACCACAGTGCTCTTCCTCAGGCTCCCAGACATTTAGCTTATTCCTGACTGGGACTCTCTTTCTGGCTTTTCATGAGTATCTGTTATGCGTTGGGTGAGGCCAGCTAGGACGGGCCGAGGTGCAGGGTGGACATTGGGTCTATCGTGGTGGAGGATGGGGATGAGGGGCTGCTGGCACAGATGGTTTCAAGGGACATTTAGGGAACTTGGTTGTGGTGGGGGAAGAAAGAAACAAGACAGGGACCTTGGGGGCCAGAAGCCCAGGTTTAAATCCCTGCTCCCACCTCCTAGCTGTGTGACCTTGGGCATGTGACTTTGCTGCTTGGAGCCTTAGTTTCCTCATCTGTAATTTGGGGACATCAACCCTGCCTGATAAGAAGGTTGTGAGGGTTGAGTGAGCAGAGACATTCAGTGAACCTGGATAGGATTCGAACCCCTTTATTAACTGATTGACCTTGGGCAAGTTGTTTCACCTGAACCTCAGTTTCCTCATCTGTAAAATGGGGACAATAATAGTACCTGCCTCCCAGCCATTTTGTGACGATGAAATGAGATTCTGGACATAAAGCACTTACCAGATGCTCAATACCTGGTAGCCTCTTGTTATTATTACCATTGTGGTTGACTTCTCTGCCTTTCCCACCAGAGGGTGGGTGGCTAAACAGCAGGAATTGGTCTTTTGTCCCCACCTTCCTCCTGTGACTCCTACACAGGATAGAGGTGAGGGTCATCTGCATTCAGGGTGTAGACCTCGAGTGAGTCCTGCCCAGCTGGGAGCCTCAGTTCTCTCCTGTAACATGGGCTCATGGCAGTGCCTACCTGACCAGGTGACTTCCCAAGGGGCACACAATCTTGTTGGGGAGAAGAGCCGGTCAGGAGGGCCCTGTGAGTGGGAGACATTTTCCCAGCAATGTTGTGACTGATGCCATCTGGGGGGTCTCCCAGAGAAGGAAGGAGGTGTTGGGCTGGGCCCCTGAGGAAGGAAGCCATGGTGTGGGAGTGTAAGAAGGGAGAAGAGGAATGATTCTGGCCCTGCTGACCTCCTGAGGGGAAGTTTTAGCTTCAGGGATGCCGGAGCCCCTTGCTGCAGCGGGGACACTCAGACCACAGTGAGAGGGAGGCTGGAGTCCTGGGTTCCCAACTTGCCGCTGATGTCCCTGTGCTGTGTGACCCTGGGTGCCTATTGCTCTTTCCCTGTGCCTTGGCCTTCGTTGTTGTGAGAGTCTTAGACCTGCTCTCTCTTCTGCTGGGTTTCCCGGCCCCCGCAGACCCCCTGTCCTGGCCCCTCTGCCCTCATGGAGGCCGAGGCCAGGGCCCAGGGCCAGGGCTGCGCACCTTGACAACCCGCCCACGTCGGGCACAAAGGCCCATTGTTCGGGCCCACGTTGGCGGGGAAGCGGGCGGGGAGCAGCCGCCTTTCACCCAACCCGCTTGTGGTCGGCGGGGACTGAGGAGCGATTCACAGAGGCCCCCGCCCCCTGTCCGGGCACCCAGCCAGGACGCCTCCTGGGCAGGCACCCTTGCCAAGCTGGCCTGTGCTACCCTGAGCTGGGCCTCAGTTTCCCTGGCTGAGAAAAGGGAAGCAGAGCAGCTCTGATAGCAGGGTAGAGCTTGCTGTTCGGCCTCACTGCCCTGAGAGCCACTGCTCTGTGGCTTCCCCGGGCACAGATCAGCTGCCCCTGACATGCCGGAGGAGGTCACGGGACCTGGGGCTTTGGGGCCTGACAAGCCTGGGTTTGAATTCCTGCTGGATGATCTTGGGTGAGTCTGCTCGGCTCGCATCTGTAAAAGGGGGCTTAGAGTCCATGATCCTCAGAGGTAAAATGAGAGAAATGACACCTCAGTGTGGCATTCATTCATTCATTCATTCATTCATTCCAAAAGGTGTACTGTGTGTCAACTCTGTACGGGACCAGCTATAGAATGTTCAGGGTCATGTGCAAAATTAAACGTGACAGTCCTTGTTCAAAATTAAGAATTTCAAGAGGTAACAGCATTAATCCAAGCATGGGGCCCTGTGTGAAGGCATGCGTTGCAGGTCTGTGAAGCTCACCCTGCCTGTGTGCCAGCCGTTACCCCAGGCACCAGGACCAGGCACTGGGGCCACACTAATGAGACAGGGAAAAACTTCTGTTCTCATGGAGCTCATAACCTGGCAGGGGGACCTAAAGTCCCTGAACCTTCCCAAGGCCAGGTGCCCCAGGAGGCCTGCTCCTCCTGGGCCTGCTGACCAGGCCAGTGGGGTGAGCAGAGGCGCCCAAGCTTCCTTCAAGGCTCCGATGTCAGTGACCCCCACATCTGTCTGGGCACCCACAATAATAATGGCTTACGTTCGCATAAGACTCTGCCCGGGCTGATCCAGGAGCCTTTCTCGGATGAACTCAGCGTCTTCATGGCAACCCTATGAGGAAGACGAGGCAGCATGGCTCACCCCTTGTACGGATGGAGAAACTGAGGCTCAGGTTCACTGGCCCATTCAGCCAGCAAATGGCAGAGGCAGGATTTGAACCCAGGCTGTCTGGTGCCAGGGTCTTCATCTCCCCATCCCATCCTCTGTGGATGGGGACAGTGGTGAGCAAGGTGGTTTGTGCTGGCAACAGAGGCCCTGCTGGGGATTGAGGCTGGGAAGGGTGCGGGTGTGCTGGTGGCCCGCCAGCTGCCACCTGGGTTGGCCCTGCTGTGTGGCCCTGAGTCACAGCACTGTGTCCTGGGAAGCTGGCTGTGCTCCGGGCATCCGTGGGGCCTGAGTCAGAGCAGAGCACACCCTACCTTCCTGCCCACCTCTCACCTGGGCCCAGGAACAGGCAGGCCCTCTGAGTGGGTTCCTAGCCAGGAAGTCACTTCTCTGCCCACTGTCAGGGGCAAGAAAGAGGCACCTGTGTGTGACTCCAGAAGCACATTTCTGCTTCCCGTCACTGAGCCCAAACCCACCCTTCCAAGCTACCCTTTGGATGAATTAGCTGGCAGGTAAAGTACTGAGCTCCTCATCACTGGGAGCATTCAAAGTAGGATAGCCTGTCAGGGGTGCTGAGGAGTGTTCCTGAATCAGGTAGGGCCTGTGAGCAAACGCTACAAAATCCAAAAGTAGAAAGGGGTATGGGATGAAAGGCAAATCCTCACTCTCCCCTTCCCCCAGCCTCTGATTCCCCCTCCTTAGAGGCAGCCACTGTTAACCTGCTATTTTGGCCAGAGTTAATTTATGTACATACACACAAATATCTATGTTGTCCTTGCCTCCCTCCCATCCTTCCACACAAATGGTAGCCAATATGTTTCTTACGGTGTTCCGCTCCTCATTTTTTTAAAAAATTACTTGACAACTTATCCTGGAGACTATTCTAGATCAGCACACAGGGCTGCCTCAGTCTTCTTACCTAGCCACATGCTATTCTGCCCCCTTCCCTGTTAAAATCTATAGCTCATTTGATTAAAGGAATTTTCAACCCTGAATTCTACATATTGGGATCTGCACTGTCCTTTGCTCTGGTGGTGGCCTGAGAACATTTTGAAAATTTGGCTGGAGACTATAGGCTCTTTCCACATCTGTGGGGATTTTTGTGTTCTGTTTTGAGTTGAGTAAGGCGAGGGGAGCTTTTCATTCACAGCTCTGCACGCCGGGCAGGCACTGGTAATCTGCTGGTGAGCCCCACGGGCATCAGCTCATCTGCCGACAGTGTGGCCAGGCTGTGGGAGGAGTATGTGGTGGCAGGGAGCCCAGAAGAAAGGGCTTCCTGTATGTGTTTAAGTAAGGAGTTAGTGATGGCTCCTCAGAGGAGGGACTATTTGGGCAGGGCCTTAAGGGATGTATAGGAGTTCCTATGAGGAGAAGTATGGAGATGGGCTTGCCAGACAGAGGAAACTGCATGATGAGTGAAACTACCTGGTAGATGCAGAAACTCCTACCAGCATCCACTTACTGAATACCTACTAAGTGCCAGGCACTGTGCTACATACTTTACAAGTCATTGCTGCATTTCAGCTCTTCACAGTTGTAGGCTATTACTACTCCCATTTTACAGATAGGTTAGTTGAGGTTCAGAAAAGCCCAGTAATTTGCTCACAGCAGCACAGCTACAAATATCGAAGCCTGGGTTTGAACCCAGGCAACTTGGGCTCTTGGCCATTCTACTATCCCACAAGGGTCAAAGGGATAGATGGTGAGGTCCCAAATGCTAGATCTTGACCTTTCGACCTGCCAGCTCAGGTCCTGCTCCTGCTCAGAGGCCCTTAGTGGTTCCCCATCGCTCCAGGACTCATCGGCCTGAGCTGCCCTCTCCCTCCAGCCAGGGTGGGCACTGGGGCAGCGTCAGTCTTTCTGGGTCTGGCTGGGTGTGCTGGTGCTGCAGGACTCCCTAACTCGCTGGGAGGAGCTACACGTGGTACGAATGGAGCCAGGGAGCAATTAGGGGGGCATGTACCCTGGCCTGTCCCCACTGACCGGTTTTGGATGTAGTTGGAGATGGAACTGGCCCTCTAGGCTTTGTCCCCTGGAGGCCTAGGGACTCTGTCTTCAGGACAGTGCTGGCTGTCACTTTGGCCCAGCCCCTCTGGCTTCCTGTGTGAGCAGCCTCTGGACCCAGAGAACTGTTCTCCCATGTACCCTATTGGGCACTGACCCTGGGGCTTTTTAAACCTCATGGATTCTGCAATGTGGGAATTCATCACTCCATTTGGCGGATGAAAAAATGGAGGTTCAGAAAGGTGAAACAACTTGTTCAAGGCCACACAGCGAGGAAAGGGCAGAGCCAGGACAGGAATCCAGACCTCAAGTTTGACTCAACCACCATCCACTCCTGCCTCTGCACAAGAGGATTTTCCAACCTGTCTGTTGCTTGGCAGGGGCTTAACCCACCTCCCTCTCTCTCCCTCTCTCCTCGTCTTCAGGAAAGGGGCAATGAGCCCGTTGCCGCGGGGGACGGCGGAGCTTGGATGCTGCACCCAGGACTGAAAGAGGGACCTGTGGGCGGCCTCTGCCTCTCCCCGCCCTGCGTCAAGACACAGGCCCACATTCCCTCCTGGCTTCTCCCTGAAGGGAGAGAGAATAATAGTCGGTTCAAATGTCAGGCCTGCTCCGTGCTGGTGGGGAGACTGGTTAAGCAGGTCTGCAGGAGGGATGGAGGGAGGAAATTATTAATAATTGCAAAGCAACCAGCCACACTACAGGCCTTGAGTTGTGTCTGCATTTGTCTTTGGAGGTGTGGAGTTGGGGGTGCTGATCCTGGGGACCCAGTCCAGGGGTTGGGGCAGCCTGGGGACCAGCTGCAGCTTCCCAGAAGCCTGTGTGGGTGAGGGAGATGATGGGGGCACAGAGTCAGCCCCCACTCCGCAAGGTGGGACACATCCCGGCCTCCCCACCTTCTACTGACTCAGGGAAGGAAGGATCCACCAACATCCAGGGGAGGGAGGAAAGAGCCTACTATGTACCTTCAGGAAGCTTCTCATTAGGTGACGGATTTAATCCTCACAATAACCAGATGAGGTTGGCCTTGCTATTATCTCCAGTTGACAGTTGGGGAAACTGAGGCACAGAGGGCCTAAGTCTAGGATTTGAATCCAGGAGGTCTGAGTGCAGCTAGATAGTCCTTTGCTGGTATCTCCCCTTTGCTGGGATGGGAGGATCCCCATTCCCTGGGAACAGCCACACCCACTCCCAGAACATCACCATGATCCCTGCTGCCATCCCTTGGAGGACAGGAGCTGTGAATCTTCTCTGAGCCTCAATTTCCTCATCTATGGAATAGGAGCCAGAATTCCTCCCTCCAGGGTCAGAAGGCAGCTAGCTGACAAGGGGACCAGGTAAGGAGGTGAAGCGTCGGTTTGCTGCCTGCTGCCTCCACCTCCCTTCCAGAACCAGTCCCCAGTGACTGTCCCTTCATCAAGACCCTTTCTTTCCTCCCTTCTCGAGCACCCATGGTGAGGACTGACCAACAACCGCAACCATAGTGGCGCTTTGCCGAGTCTTCCTTGAGCTCCCTGTGTGCCTAACGCAGAGCTGATCCCCTCCCCCAGGGCTTTGGAAAATCCGCTCTGAAATGTCTTGTGAGTGATCAGTTTACACTTCAGCAGGAAAATGAGTAAATGGTGGAACTTGAGGCAAGGTTTTGGGGAATGGACAGTGGGAGTTCTGGGAGTCTAGAGCCAGCCTCTGGACTTGGGGCTAGTATGGTGAAGGCATGCCCGGATTGCGTGCCATCAAGCCCCAGGACCTGCCGCATCTGTGGGGTACCTCCAGGGCGTCCCCCTCCTTGGCCTGCCCTGATGGGCTGATAAGACCTAGCCTTGAAGGAGGAGGCAGCTGTAATTACAGGCCTTAGTGGTGGCGGGCAGGCGAGTCATGAGGTGGGGGTGACTCAGACGATTGCTCCACGGGCAGGGTGGAGGTGGGGGCCACCCATCTGCCCCTCACCCAGCTGGCCTGAGATGGGTCTGGGCACCCAGGGAGCAGCCCGGCCAGGGTCCCATCCTTGGGCCTGTGACCCAGGTCTCTGTGCCACTTGGCATTCGTGAGGCTGGCATTGCACTGGACTTGGGACTGGCTGGGTTTTCCCCTTTCTTAGTCCCGGGCTTTGGCTTCTGGGAAGTGGGAGTCAGTGCTCAGAGGCACCCACGAGAGGGTCATCAGGACTGGACCGAGAGAGCCGCAGACTCTGGGGAGAGTCCTGGGAGTGCCAGACCATGGAAAGATAGAGCCTCAGCCATGTGCAGACTCTGAGAACCAGCAGATGACGGTTTCTAGAACCAAATATTTTCAGGTTCAAGGGTTCAGGGACTAGTAGATCTGTAGAATTATCGATTTATAAGATCAAGGAACTGGTTGCAATTGGTTCCAGAGAATTCATATATCCATTGAGTTAGAGAATTTAAAAAAATCACAGCAGCTGATGAGTTCAGGAGTAAATTACCTTGGTGTCTTCAACTTGCTCCCACATGGATCAGAAAAGAAAAGCCCCCCAAAAGCAGAAATATGCATCTTTCTCATTTTATCTAGCTAGCGGGAAAGCCCGCAGACTGAAGAATTAACAACTGGTAAATTGAGGCAATCATTGTACTAATCGTTTGACTGTCTAAGGGCTTAAAAATTGTCAAAATAAAAAGCCAGGAAATAATAATAAAGAAAATGAGGTCAGACATGGTGGCTCACACCTGTAATTCCAGCACTTAAGGAGGCTGAGGCAGTAGGATCGCTTGAGCCCAGGAGTTTGAAACCAGCCCGAGCAATATAATGAGACCTCATTTCTGTGGGAAGAAAAAAAAAAAAAGAAAAGAAAAAGAAAATGAGATGTGAATATCAACCAAGACATTACAAATTATGCAACTTGATAATCTATATTATTACGACTTTCCAAATCTATGCATCTGTTATTCTCTTCATTCACTCATTATATATTTTATTTGCACACTTTTGCAGAGTACCTGCATGGTCACAAGGAGAAACTGTTCCAAGGCTTTACAAATATTAACTCGTTTAATTCTTATGACATTTCTAAGGGCATTATGAATAGTAGCTCATTGAATTCTTACAACTCGATGAGGTAGGTGCTGTTACGATGCACATTTTACAGATAAGGAAACTGAGGCACTGAGAGGTGGAGTAACTTGCTCAAATGGTGCTCACTGTGTTATTAAGCCTCTATTGTGTACCAGGTGCTGTGCTAGACAGAGCAGTGAACAGGACAGACTTTGTCCACACCCTGGGGAAACTTGGCAGAGGAGACAGATAATAAACAAGCATGATTGTTTATAAGCTCAAAGTGGAAAATAAGCCTGCTGCTTTGATGGACAGTGGGGGCACGGGGTCCCCGAGATTGAGTGAACAGGTGGGGCTCTTCTGAGAAAGTGGCCTTTTGCTGAAGGACGAGGAGAACCCTGGACTTGAGAGACATGACTGTCATTTGCCTGGGCTGTGCCCTCTGCCTGGACTGCCCTCCCGCTTCCGGCTTCTCTATGCCAACCTTGCCCTCACTGGTCCAGGTCTGGCTGGGCGGCACCTCCTCTGGAGGTGGGAGGTGAAGTGGGGGCTTCCCCAGCCCCAGAGGGAATCTGTCCTCCCCGCATTCTTTTCTGTCCTCCTGGTTCCCAGAGCAGACCTTAAATAAGGGAAGGCTCCATGTGACTCAGCAGCACCACCAGTGCCAGGTACTGTTCTGGGATCTCACCCAGCCCTGAGTAGGGAGGACAGTTTTCTCCTGGGGAGGAGATGGAGGCTCAGAGAGGTTAAGAGACTTGCCCAAGGATGCACAGCTAACAAGTGTTCAAAGGAAAATCCACACTCAGGACTACGGGCTGCCTTTTGGTTACTGGTTTACCTGCTCACCTCCCTGCCTACCCTGGGGACCTCTCGAGGGCAGGGGCTGGGTACTGGAGTCAGCTCTGTGTCCCAGCATCACTCAGCCCTGGGCCTGGCCTACATGGAATGATTTTCCCTTCACCAGGCTGAGAGCATGAGACATGAAGGACTAGGCCAGGGCCCTGGGGGCTAGCTCTACCCCAAGGGGAAGGTTGGCATGGGCCTGAGTCACTGGGCTCCCAGACAGACCCTGTGCTGGCTCCCGCCCTCTGTCCCCTTTCTTCCCCGGCCCAAGCTGGCATGGTGCCTTCCCTGGCTCTCTTAGGCTGCTCTGCCCAGGGCTGAGAGGGATGCAGGGCCCCAGACCCCTATCCACAGTAGACAACAACCTCTGGGGCCACTAAGCAGATGGGGAAACTGAGTCTCAGCTGAGTCAAGCCTGACACAGTAGGGGTGGGGTCAGGGTCCAGGAATCTTACGGGTTCACAAGCACAGGCGGGAGGCGAGAGGCATGTGCACATGGACGCGCTTGCTGTGTACACGAGGCTGATGTGAGCCAATGAGGACACACCATTGGTGCAGATGGCACTGGGAACACAGCCACCCACACATGCCCATGTGCACATGTGTGGGTAAACAACGAGTACCTTCCTGGTTTAAATCCCACTCTACTTCTTAGTCTTGCTGAGATACCGCACTTCCCTGGGCCTCAGTGTTCAAATCTAGGAAATGGGGGCGTAGATTGAAGCCTGGGTAGGCTCGAGCCTGGTTTAGCCATCCTGGCCCCTCTTCTGCATGGGGCCCAGGGACCTGCCATGGAGGTTTGAGGAGAGGGTTCAGTGCGCTGGCCTTCCCCATGCCACAGTGGACATCGGGAGCCCCCTTGGGGCAAGTGGCCTGTGTCGCTCACCACTGGGCTGGCCCAGAATCTGCTCCCCAAGCTGGTTCCTGGCACTGACTGGCATAAAGCCAGACTTCCCGGGTACTCAGCTCCCATGCTGGCCACAGGGGCTCCACCAGGTGGTGGGACAGAGAGGTGTCTAGAAAGTTCTGCCTTAGACAAGGGATGCCTATGTGTATGAGGGGCAGGCTCCGCTCAGGTCCCCTCCCCGTGACTCTTACTGGAGGACTTAGTAGGGTGGAAGGAGCCCAACACCAGTGTCCCCAGGCTGGATTCAAGGCCAGCTCCACGCTCTGGGGCTCCGAGGCCTGGGAGCCTTGGTCTTCTCATGTGCGAAATGAAGAGCATCGACCCACCTGCCGCAGGGACAAAACAACAGCATAGTGGCAGCAAACAGTAGGTGCTCAACAAACGCCAGCTGTCCAGCTGCACACTGCAGTCACAGTGTCATTCATTCATACACTCATTTTATTTATTTATTTATTTATTTATTTATTTATTTATTTATTTATTTATATTTGAGACAGGGTCTTGCTCTGTCATCCAGGCTGGAGTGTAGTGGCATGATCATTGCAACGTCGATCACTACATGATCATTGCAACGTCGACCTCCCAGGCTCAAGCAATCCTTCCACCCTTAGCCTCCCAAGTAGCTGGAACTACAGGTGTGTGCCACCATACCTGGCTAATTTTTCGCATACAAAACCTCGTCTTGACAAAAAATACTCCTGGGTTCAAGCGAACTCCTGGGCTCAAGCTATCCACGCTCCTTGGCCTCCCAACGTGCTGGGATTACAGGCATGAGCCACTGTGCTTGGCCCCATCATTCATTTAACCTGTATTTATTGAGACCTTCCTATGTGTCAGGCCCTGGGGGGAGTGTAGGGATCACATCACAGAACAAAGCGGACAGAATCCCTGCCTTCCCAGAACTGACAGTCTAGTGGGAGAGATGGGCATTGAATGAGTAAGCAGCATCATTTGAGACTGTGGTAAAGGAAAAGAAGCAGAGAGCTGGGATGCGGGGTGACCAGCAGGACAGCCAGGGAGGGCCTCCAAGATGCAGTCATGAGCTAAGGGAAGGGTGCTGGGGGTGGATGAGTGGTAAAGGTAAGGGCCCTGAGGTGGGAACAAGCTAGCTGGGTCAAAGAACAGTAGGGAGGCCCCTGTGGCTGGAACAGGGAGAGTGAAAGGGAGAGGGTTGGAGAGAAGAGGAGGGAGTGGACCCTGCAGGGCTTCGAAGGCAGGAGTAAGGAATTTGAATTTCATTCCAAGGGTAATTATTATGAACAAAGACCAAAGTTGTGAATGACTACAAGACACAAAATGCAAATTCACTGTGATTCACTTCCAGCCCAGAATTTGGGGACTTTGGATCACGAAACTTAAAGAAAAACACCTGCAAACATAACTTCTCTGTGGCTAGTTTTGTTTATTTTTTGTAGAGATGGGGTCTCACTACGTTGCCCAGGCTGGTCTCGAACTCCTGGGCACAAGCGATCCTCACACTTTAGCCCGAAGCGCTGGGATGACAGATGTGAACCACTGTGCCAGGCTATGACTTGCATTTTAGAAACACAAAGGTAACAGGCCTTTGCCATTTGTTGAATGTCAATTCGGAGCGTTACACACAAATGCGAGTTTGTTAGTTGCAAAGGCCGTCTCTGACTTCAGTGCTGGTTGTGAGAGCGAGGTGACCTGGGGAGGGGCGTGGTATCACAAGCCCTGATTTCAACAGTGCAGTGCCAACTGGGGAAGGTTTGGGAGATCAGCTGGTCCACCCCACTGACTCCCAGATGAGGAAACTGAGATCCAGACGAGGGGAAGTGAGTGGCCAAAGGTGACACTGTGAGTCAGAGGCAGATGCAGGACTTGAACCCAGGTCCCCTGACTCCTAACCCAGACTTTCTGAGAAATGAGTGTCTTGCCATGTGCTTCCTCTTTGCCCTTTCCTCCCAGACAGTGTCAGCTGTCCTTGGGGCCAGGAAGGAGACATGGGGGCGCAGGGGTTTTGGGTGGACCCTACCACAGGGCTTCTCATTTGAGGCACTGCTGGGATGTTAAACTGGATGGTGCTTTGAGGTAGAGGCCGCCCTGTGCGAGGCTTTCAGGGCACTTTTCAGACAAGATCGGGAATTGGAGACCAGGGCCCAGGGATGCTGCTCGAGGTGACAGAACTGGAAAAGATGAAGGGAAGAAAGAAATGTAACCCAGATTGCATAATGATGCCTGATGCTTTAACCCGACAGTGGCCATTGTCGGATGTTGACGTAAACAATAGGTGTCTACAGGATGAATTTGCCAAACGACAACTGCAGTGTGAGGGGAACAGGCCCATTGGCTCAAGACACAATTCCACCACAGAACAGGTTTCACAAAGGGCCATGTTCCATCAACTTAGTGATGAAACCACCGTGGCCTGGAAACCTGAGATCAGGACCCACAGAAAGACTGGCGAAATGACAGACCAAATGCGGAAGACGTTCCAACCAGGTGTGAAAAGATCATTCTGTGAATTATGAGAGTGTGGGAAAAACATACTCACTGGAAAAAAAAAAATCCAGTTGTTAAGTTGTTAAAATCCAGTTGTTTATTTATTTTTTTATTTTATTTTTTTGAGACAGAGTCTCGCTCTGTTGCCCAGGCTGGAGTATAGTAGAGTGATCTTAGCTCACTGCAACCTCCGCCTCCTGGGTTCAAGCAATTCTCCAGCCTCAACCTCTCCAGTAGCTGGGACTACAGGCGCAGTGCCACCACACCCAGCTAATTTTTGTATTTTTAGTAGAGACGGAGTTTTGCCGTGTTGGCCAGACTGGTCTCAAACTCCTGACCTCAGGTGATCTACCTGCCTCAGCCTCCCAAAGTGTTGGGATTATAGGCATGAGCCACTGCCCCCAACCAAGATAGACTTTATTTATTATTTATTTATTTTTTATTTTGAGATGGAGTCTCGCTCTGTCGTCCAGGCTAGAGTGCAGTGGTGCGATCTCAATTCACTGTAACCTCTGTCTCCCAGGTTCAAGTGGTTCTCCTGCTTCAGCCTCCCAAGTAGCTGGAATTACAGGCACAAGCCACCACACCTGGCTAATTTTTGTATTTTAGCCAGACTGGTCTCGAACTTCTGACCTCAAGTGATCCACGCTCCTCAGCCTCCCAAAGTGCTGGGATTACAGGCATGAGCCATTGTGCTTGGCCGATAGACTTTATTTTTACAAGAAGTTTTAGATGTACAGAAAAATTGAAAAGATTGTACCTTGTGACCAGTTTCTCCTATTATTCACATCTCACATTAATTTGGTAGATTTGTTACAATTTTTAAATTTTGAGTTTTTTGAGGCAGGGTCTTCCTCTGTTGCTGAGGTTGGAGTGGCACAATCATAGCTCACTGTAGCCTTGAGCTCCTGAGCTTGAGTAATTCTCCCATCTTAGCCTCCCAAGTAGCTGAAACTACAGGCATGGGCCATCATGCTCAGCTAACTTTTGTATTTTTTTTTTGTAAAGACAGGGTCTTGCTATGTTGTCCAGGCTGGTCTCAAACTCCTGGCTTCAAAGGATCCCAAGTGCTGGGATGACAGGCATGAGCCACTGCGCCCCACCTTTATGTTATAATTAATGCACTAATGTTGACACATTGTCATGAGCTAGAGTCCATATCTTATTCTGACTGCCTTAAATTTTCCCTAACGTCCTTCTTCTGTCCCCGGATTCCATCCAGGGTATCATGTGACATTTAATTGTCATGTCCCTTTAGGCTTCTCTTGTCATAACAATTTCTCAGACTTCTCTTGTTTTTGATGACCTTGACAGTTTTGAGGAGTTCTGGTCAGGTATTTTGTAGGATGTCCCTCTATTGGAATTTGATGTGTGTTTTTTTTTTTTTTTTTTTGGTATGACCATATTAGGGTTATAGGTTTGGGGAAGAAGATCTCAGAGGTAAAATGTCATTTTTATCACAGCATAGCAAGGGTGCATACTGTCAGTGTGACTTCCGACTGTTGCTGTTGACATTGATCACCTAGCCTGAGTAGTGTTTGTGAAGTTTCTCCACCATCAAGTTGCTCTTTTTTCCGTTTTCCACACTGTACTCTTTGGCAAGAAGCCGCTGTGTGCAGCCAGTGCCTGAGGTGTGAGGAGTTATCTCCTCTCCTTTCCACTGGAGCATCTATGTAAATTATTTGGAATTTTTCTGCCTGAGAGATTTGCCTCTTCATTTCTATCCATTTATTCAATATTTTATTTATATCAGTACAGACTCATGGGTATTTGCTTTATTTGTACTTTGGGTTATAGTCCGAGGTTGCTTTATTTGTTTTCTTGCTCAAATTGTGCTCACTTTGGCCACTGGGCGCTCTTTCAATGGGCTCTTGCGCCCCTTCCGCATACCCCTACCAGTGCAGTTTCCTTGAAGCCCTTTCATATTTTCTGGCACTACAGGTTGTTCCACATTCAACGTATATATTTCCTGCTGCAGTCTTAGAGTGAGCAATTTCTCTAAAGAGCCCTGGTCCTTTTTATTAGAGAATGGTATTAGAAACCAAGACCTGGGTGCTGGGTGTGCTCATGGCTGCTGGGGTATCGTTTCTTTTAGGCCTTTTCAGCTGACGGAGCAAAGAAATATCTGTGTGTATACTGACCTGTGTATATACACACAGTTACCAATATTTCCATGTGTAACTAGTTATATTCATGTTTAGCTAAACATGAGTTTATGTTGATGTCTCCAGAATCCATTCTATGTGATGAATTTAATTAATTAATTTTTTTTTTAGGTATAGGGTCTTGCTTTCTTACTCAGGCTGGAGTGCAGTGGCATGATCACAGCTCACTGCAGCCTCCAGCTCCTAGGCTCAAGCAATCCTCCCACCTCAGTCTCCTGAATAGCTAGTGCTACAGGAAAGCACCACCACATCTGGCTAATTTTAAAATATTTTTGTACAGACGGAGTCTCACAATGTTGCCCAGGCTGGTCTCTAACTCCTCACCTCAAGTGATCCTTCTGCCTTGGCCTCCCAAAGTCTTGGGATTACAAGTGTGAGCCAATATGCCTATCCTATAATATGATTCAAAATTGTGGTGTGACACTAAATTCGTAACCTTATTTATTACTACCTGAACACTTACTATCTGACACGTACTTTCTAAGTGCTCACCACACATTATTTCCTTCGGACCACATGACAGCTGTAGACACTGGTTCTCTGTTCATCCCCATTTTAGAGATGAGGAAATGCAGACACAGATAAGCTATATATATCTTGTCCAAAGTTTGTCTTCTAATAAGTGATGAAGTAGAATTCAAACCCAGGCTCAATCACGTCAAACATTAAAATGTATCTATATTTTGCATTAAATAGAATTCATATACAGCTAAGAGAAAAAGGTTACCTTATGGTTGACTGGTTGACGTAGTATTATAATCACAATATTTCACTTTGATGTTCTGATTTCCCTAGGAGCCAATAAATTTGTGTTTTAATTCTCAAAGTTTTCTGCCTGAAGCTGTGTTTTTGTGAATGGCCAGTGGATGAAAGAGCTCTTATGCTGTTCCTAGTCCGTCCAGCTGCCATGTTGACTCACCCTCAGTCCCTCCCTCCAGCTAGCCCCCATGAGAAATTCACAAGGAAGCAGGGTCTTCTGGGGAAAATGTCCCAGGCAGCTCAGATCCCCTGAGGGTCAATGAGGGAGGGACAGGATGTGTAAGGGGAGGAAGTGGTGGGGGGTGGTGGGGGTGTGGTGGTGGCAAGAACGGCCTTGGTGCTCTGCCCCCTAGGTGTTCCCAGTGTGAATCTGGTCTGACCTGCTGTGCTTCTTCTGCCCGGGCTTCTTGGACGAAACCTGCCCTGACCCCAAGAGTGGCCTCTGGGTGACCCAACCAAAGGCCTCTCCTGCTTCTCTTCACATAAGGCCCCCTCCTTTCAAACCCAAGGCCCAGCCTCTTCCAACTCCTCCAGGAAACCTTCTCTGTCTACCCTGCTCTCAATAATATCCTTCTTCCCCTAAATAAATCTCAATCCTGGGCCAAAGGTCTCACACTAGCAGCCCTCAGATGTGCTTTTTAGGCCTGTATCATGTTTTCTAAACTTTTGATTTGACTCCCAGCATTGAAAAGCAAGAGATTTCACCTAAAAATGTGAACACACAGCCTCTCTTACAAATGTGGGAAGCCTGGCACCCCCTGGCCCTCGTTCCTTCTGGTGAGCCCAGCTCTGCGCCTGGCACACAGTCTGGGTGCACCAGCCACAGCCTGCTTGGAGTGCTGGCTTCGGAGGCACGCAGGCCCAATTCGCCCCTTCCTGGCCATGGGACCTGGCAAAAAATGCTTCTTGTGCAGCCTCAATTTCCCCATTTGGAACCAGAGCTTAAAACAAAACCTCCTTCATGGGGTTGTTGGGAAGAAGAAATGAACTAATACATGGAGCGGGCTTAGCACAGGCCAGGCACTCAGAGGCCTGGATTAATGATATTTCCTTTTCTTGTTTTCCTTTTTGTTTTCTTGCTTTGGTAGCTCTAATTTCCTCATGGCCCTATCCTTCCCCACTCTGTCTGTCTGTTGGTCCATCCATCCGCTCATTCCACAAATGCCTACTGTGTTCCGGGCACACAGAGGACCCAGTTGCTCCCCTCAGAAAACCCCTCTTCCTGGTCTGCCCAAGCAGAGAGCCATTTCATCCACGCATGCATTCATTCACTCATTCATTCAGATGCTCACTGAATACCGACTGTGTGCCAGGAGTTGTTCAGAACATCGAGGAAACAGCGCTGAACTAAACAGACAAAAATCTCTGCTGTCCTGGGACTGACATTCTACTGCTGGCAGACGGACCATTAACCAATTATAATGTGAGGTAGTGCTAAGTGCTGGGAAGAAAAATCACAGATGTGGTGGGGCTGGCTGCTTGGTCAGGAAGGCCTCTCTGTGAGCAGGGAGGGGGCCTGTGGCTGGCTCCAGGATAAGAACATTCCACGAAGAGGGAACCTGTGCGAAGGCCCTGAGGCAGGTGCAGGCCTGGAGGGTTTGGGGGCAGAGCGTGAGTGGAGGGGTGTGAGTTAAGCATTTCCGTGATGTTAGAATTCCTCTCCTCCCCGTCATTCTCTTCCCCCTCCTCTGTTTTCTCTTTCTCTGTCTCTCTCTCTCTCTCTTTTTTTTTTTTTTAACAATGAGTCTCTTAATTTTGTCATCAGATAGATGCACAAGGACAATACATAAAAATAGAAATAATATCTGGGAAGCAGTGGGCATGTCATTGGCACACAGGAGTGGCAATGGCTGTTCTTACCATTTCTTCTCATTTCTGGCAGGAATGGATCACTTACTTCCAACGTTTCCTAAACAGGCAATGGGCTCCTGGGCCCCGTCTCAGTCGGGAGGGCCTTTTCTCTGTCCCATCATTCTGAGGGTTTCTGGAAGGTGAGTGTGTGGGATGTGTGTGTGTGTGTCTGTCTGTATGTGTGTGTCTGTGTGTGTGTGTGTGTGTCTGTGTGTGTGTCTGTGTGTGTGTGTGTGTGTGTGTGTGTGTGTGTGTGTGTGTGTGTGTGTGTGTGTGTGTGTGTGTGTGTGTCTGTGTGTGTGTGCTGTGTGTGTGTGTGTGTGTGTGTGTGTGTGTGTGTGTGTGTGTGTGTGTGTGTGTGTGTGTGTGTGTGTGTGTGTGTGTGTGTGTGTGTGTGTGTGTGTGTGTGTGTGTGTGTGTG
>NW_016808980.1:1112580-1173453 GCF_001698545.2 Rhinopithecus bieti
TGTGTGTGTGTGTGTCTGTGTGTGTGTGTGTGTGTCTGTGTGTGTGTGTGTCTGTGTCTGTGTGTGTGTGTGTGTTGCCAAAGAAGGGTGCTGTTGCCTCTTCCCCTTCGCTCCCCTCATCTCGTCTTTTCTTTTCCATCTTCTACCCCTTTGGTGGAAAGAAGCACCCAAGCGCGGGGAGCCTTGTTTCGGGGCCACTGAGAACTTACTGCAGCTTGTGATAGCGAGGCCAGGGTGGGGTGTGGCTCATTGCGTTAATGTTCATGGAACTCTTGAGAATGGGAGTCCTAGAAATAGGGCCCTAGGCCCATCTGAAGTCTTCTCGCTTGTCCCCAGAACTTCAGGCTCCTTCCTGTCCCCCCACCTTCCTGGATGCTGCCTGGTCCAGCCCCATCATCCTGCCTGCGCCATTGCAGTCACCTCCTGCCTGGGGCCTGTGCTGCTGCCCTGGGCCACCCTGGCTGTTCCTCACACGTGGCCAGAGGACCCTGCCAGAACCAACTCAGACCCTGTCTCACCCCTGCTCAGAGCCCTCCCAGGGATCCCACCCCACTCAGAGGCTCTGCCGGGTCCTATGAGGTCCTGCGCGTTGGCTCCTATCTCCTCTCTGGGCTCACCTCTCCCACTCACCGCCTTGCCCTCTGCCCCCTCGCCCAGCCACACTGGCCTCACTGCTCCGTGACAAGCTCCTGCTCCAGCTTTTGGACCTACTGGACCCCTCCCACCCCAGTGACCTATGCCTCTCCTCTTGGGGTCAGCTGGGCAGCCTGCCGTGCACCCCCTAGCCACCTCCAACCCCAGGAGTGGGGCTTCCTGATGCCAGCCTCCACGCCCTTTATCACATGTGCATTGGCAGTGTTCCGTGGTGTCAGCCCTAGAAGGGTTGGCTGGATCTGGGTGCACTGCGGTGCCCCAGTGCCTGGAACAGTGTTGGCTGCCTGGAACAGTATTGGTGCACAATATGCAGTAGGCATTCAATTTGTGCTTGCTGAATGAGGGAGCCTTAGTATTTAAAAATCAGACCTTGAAAACATTGCAAAGTTCTTAGAATCCTAGGCTTGAAGAATTGGAGACTGGGAGGCAATGAGGCTGGGTGAGTCTGGAAGGCTGCAGGCCCATCTGCCCCACCCCGGCCGGCTGTGTCTCTCTTTTTGAATCTGTTTCTCTTTTTCTCTCTCTGTCACAGTCTCTGTCTTGTTCACCTCCTTCTCATTGTCTGTGTGTTGTCTGTCTCTGTTTCTCTCTTTTCTCTGCCTCTTCTCTCCTCTCCTCTCCCCACAGCTTCCTTCCCTGCCCCCCTCCTCCTTTTTTCCTCTCCTCTCTCCTCCCATCCTCTCCCCTTCTCCTCTCCTCTCTCTCTCTCCACTCTCTCTCCCCACTGTCCGTCTCTGTATCTGTCCTTTCTCTGTCTCAGTCATCTGTGTGTCTCTCCTCCTTGCTGTCATCCTCTGTCCCTGCCTCCATGGGCACCCGGCCAGCTCCTGCTGTGGAGCGCTTTTCTGCCTCTCCGTCCTCCATCTGCCCCACCCAGGGACCCTATCCAGTTGTGACAAAGGCGAGCTCATGGCCGGTCCTGTGAGGGGCCGGTGCTGGGCGTGGAAGCTCTTCTTGACCTTCTTGCTTGTGTCATGACTGAAAAAGTTGAGAACTATTCTGCTCTCTGAGCTCTGATTTCCTTGTCTCGCCAAAGAGAATGACAATTTCTGGTACTTCCTTGATTTCTATTCTAAGTACGTTTATTATTTCACTGGCTCGTGGTGAAGCTTGGAGAAGTTTGTGGGTGGGGAACCTCACCCACAACACCTCCATGGCAGCAGAAGCAGGCTGAGCCAGGAGCTGACCATGTGCTGACCGGGGCTGGGCATGTTCCTTGGCTGGGGCATGGCCGCTGTCTATCCTGGGCTCAGCACACAGTGGTCTCTTTCTGCTCAGCCAGGCCTCCTTTCAGAAACTTGAACTCATTAGGCTGCCTCCAGCCACAGGGCCTTTGCAAGTGCTGTTCCCTTTGTCTGGGATGCTCTTCCCTCTGTCTTTGGCCTGGTTAAACGGGGGCTTTCTTATTCTTCTGATTTGGGCTCAAACATCCCCTCTTCCAGGAAGCCCTCCCTGATGACACCCCCACCTAAGTCAGGTCACCTTGTTAACCACTTTCTATCCCTTAACACAGTTATAATTATTTATTTGCTCTCAGTCCCCACAGGCCTCCCCACCCCATCTTCTGGGCTTAGGGTTCCCCAGGACGGAAGTTGAGAGGTCCAGGCCCATGAGTCAGCAGAGCTCTGCTTCCCCTCTTAGCACTTTCTTTGGGGCAGTTAGAGCCTGGCCTCCTCCAAGGGGACTAAATTCAGGAGTGCCTAGGTGGTGGGGAGGTGGCCAAGTCCTCTCCCTGCCCCCTACCCCAGCTGCCCAGCATCAGACAGCTTCTCTCCCCCACTGTTGACACACTCACCTCACCCCTACCCCCACTCCACTGCCATCTTCTCCTGAAGAAGCCAGAGGGAGCTTTTCATAATCTAAATCTGACCCCCAACGGCCATGCTCCACACCCTTCCATGGCTCCCTGTTACTCTCTGAATAAAGCCCAGCCCCTCAACTGGCCTCCACGCCCTCCATGGCCTGACCTGGCCTCTTCCCCTTCATGCCCCAGCAGCCCCCAGCTCCCAGCAGCTCCCTGCCCCCAGGTCTTCATGCTTGCTGTCCCACCAAATGGATGAAAGCCACCCGTTCACTCCCTCACCTCCTTCAAGCCCAGACCTCACCTTCCTAGCGAGGCCTTCCCTGACAGTGCTTCTTAAAATTCCAGCCTCCCCACCACCCTTTCCCCTGCTTTCCTCCTTTATTTCTCCCTATAATCCCAGCCTCTGGGAACAGGCCACAGAGTTTATGGATTGATCTTGTTTCTTGTCCGTCTCCCTGACTAGAATGTCAGTTCCCCACGGGCAGGTGCCATTGTTGCTCCTCTTCCTTACTGTGTCCCAAGGAAGGAGTGAGCGAGGCCTGTGTGGCTGTGGGGTCAGACGGGCTTGGGTTCGAGTCCTGGCTCATTCACTGCCTGACTTTCTCCTCTTAGAGCCTCAGTTTTCTCATTAGAAAAATAAGGGGAAACATAGGGTTGGGATAAGAGCTGAGTAAACTCTTGCGTGTAAAGCGTCTAGTGCCTACACGTGTCTAGAGGAAAAAAAAGAGCCGAAATGAAAACTCATCACTCATGATTTCGGGGAGATGAGTGACTGGCCTGGCCACACCTTCGTGTTGTTACCTGGCCATTGAAAAGTGTGACCCGCAGCCCTCCCAGGACCCTTCTGTTTTGTTTGTTTGCTTTTAAATATTATTTGTTACATAAGCATTTTTTCCCTCTAGATTTTATTTTTAATTAAAAAATTCAAGCGAAATTAGTGCATGTAATATTCCACCTTTGTTTTAAAAAGGAGGTGGAAGATACATGTGTATGTTGTTAAACTGAGGAAAAATTCACATAACGTGAAAGTAACCATTTAAATGAACCATTAATTAGCCATTTTAAAGTGAACAATTCAGTGGCATTTAGTCCATTCAGAATGTGGTACAACCATCACCTCTATCTAGTTTCAAAACATTTTGTCCTCTCCTCCCCTCCCTCCTCCCTCCCCTCCTCTCTCCTCTCCTCCCCTCGCCTTCCCTTCCCTTTCCCTTCTTTTTTTTTTTTTCGGTCCTCATTCTGTTGCCCAGGCTGGAGTAGCAGTGGTGTGATCTTCAGCTTAAGGGCAGCTCACCTCCCCAGGCTTGTGATCCTCCCACCTCAGCCCTCGCCAGATAGCTGGGACTAAAGGTACATGCTGCCACACCCACTAATTTTTGTATTTTTTGTAAGGATGGAGTTTTGTCATGTGCCCAGGCTGGTCTCAACTCCTGGGCCTCAAGTGATCGCCTCCTCAGCCTCCTGAAGTGCTGGGATTACAGGCATGAGCCACCGTGCTAGGACCCAAAACATTTCAATCACCCAAAGAACTATGTACCCATTAAACAGTCACTCCTCATTCCTGCCTCTTCCCCCAGTTCCTGGCAACTGGTCAGTCTTCTTTCTGTCTCTAATGGTTTATCCTATACTGGGAGTTTCTATAAACAGTATCATACAATATATGATTTTTGTGTCTAACTTCTTTCAATTAGACCTAATGTTTTTGAGGTTCTCCATGTTGTACCCGTGCATCCAGTTCATTTAAAAAATTTTTTTAATTTTAATTTTTTTGAGATGGAGTCTCACTCTTTGTCGCCCAGGGTGGAGTGCAGTGGCATGATTTTCGGCTCCACTGCACACCTCCATCTCCCGGTCAAAGTGATTTCCTGCCTCAGCCTCCTGAGTGCTGGAATTACAGGCGTGTGCCAACCACGTCCAGCAAGTTTTGTGCTTTTAGTAGAGACAGGATTCTCATGTGGCCAGGCTGGTCTCGAATCCTACCTCAGGGTGATCACCCGCCCTGACCTCCGAGAGGCTAGGGATTTTCAGTGTGAGCCAACTGCGCCCCACAGTACTTCATTTTTAAAAAAATAATCAAATACTATTGTAATGAATAGATCCACATTTTGCATATCATTCATTGACTGATTACACTGGGTTCTTTCCACCTTTTGGCTCACTGCGTCACTAGTGCGCTATGTAATTGGGTATACAAGGACTTGTTTTGGTGTGTGTGTGTCTGTGTGTGTGTATATAAATATATATATACACATATATAAATATATATATTTTTTTTTTTTTTTTTTTTTTTTTTGGAGAGAAAGTCTCGCTCTGTCACCCAGGCTGGAGTGCAGTGGCATGATCTCAGCTCCCTGCAACCTCCGCCTCCCAGGTTCAAGCGATTCTTGTGCCTCAGCTGTCTGAATAGCTGGGATTACAGACACGCACCACCATGCCCAGCTCATTTTTGTATTTTTGGTAGAGGACTGGGTTTCACCATGTTGGCCAGGCTGATCACAAGCTTCTGGCCACAAGTGATCAACCTGCCTTAGTCTCCCAAAGTGCTGGGATTACAGGTGTGAGCCACAGTGCCTGGCCTCGTGTGGTTATTCTTGAATAAAAAATACAAGATGCAGAAAAGGATGCCCAATGCAATTCTGATTTGTAAAAGGAATGACAGATAAAGAAATCCTTTGTCCAGGCAGACATGGTCTGTATGGGATTTTCATTCTTACAGAAAAATATGTAAGAATCTGTTCTCAACGGTCAACAAGTGAGAAAAGGAAGGCTTATGCAGAAAAGTAAAAATGAAAAAAGAAGACCATACACCAAACCACAACAGTGCACACACAATGGCTCCATGCAGGCATGTGAGACACACTAGACTGAGTGATTGTATGTGAAGATGTGAAAAAAACAGCAAGCAACAAAATCAACCCCAAAACTAGTCTCTCTAGGAAGGGCTGGGCAGGAGCCTGGCCAGATGGAGAAACTGAAGTTGGGAACAGGGGAGGGAACTCCTAGAGAGAGTGATCTCCAAAAACTGCTCCTCCACCCCTGCTTTTTTACTCCCTCCCCAAATACCAGGTCCCATTGGAACCAAATTTCCTCAGTGTTTTGAAATCTCAGACCTGCAGGCAGGAGACAGACTCTTCCTCATGGAGGGTGCGATTGGATTTTTAAGCTCCTGTAGATTGAGTGCTTACTACCTACTAAGTGTTTCACCTACCTTGTGGCCTGAGTCCTCTCCCAGTGCCTGAAGAAGAAGCTATTGTTCCCTCATTTATTTATTTTTATTGTTACTTTTTTTTTTTTTTTGAGATGGAGTCCTGCTCTGTTGCCCAGGCTGGAGTGCAGTAGCACGATCTCAGCTCACTGCAACCTCCGCCTCCCAGGTTCAAGTGATTCTCCTGCCTCAGCCTCCTGAGTAGCTACAATTACAGGTGCTCACCACCACGCCCGGCTAATTTTGGCTTTTTGGCAGAGACAAGGTTTCACCATGTTGGTTAGGCTGGTCTCAAACTCCTGACCTCAAGTGATCTGCTCACCTCAGCCTCCCAAAGCGCTGGGATTACAGGGGTGAGCCGCCACACTCAGCTGCTCCCTCATTTTTTTGGTTCAGGAAAGCAAAGTTCAAAGAGGAGTAGGTTTCTCTGCAGGGCGTGTGGCAGAGCTGGACTTGAACTCAGGGCGGAATCCTTAGCCATGGTGCCCTCTGCCACATGATTCAGCTTTCCTTCATCTCTACTCCCCAAGATGCCTGGCTCCAGCTGAAGATACAGGGTTCCCAGGCCCCCCTCCTGGGGACGGGTCCTCCTTCAGCCTGACCTGAGCTCTGCCACTTCCACGGGCATGAACTGTAGCAACAGTTTGGGTCCCCGGGCCTCATTCTCTCCATCTGGAAAATGGGCACAGTATGTGCCTCTCTGCACAGTGAGGTCATGAAGGATCGATGAGGCGACACACAAGGAGCATGAGCTTAGGGCCTCGCACCCAGGAGGCCACCCCGGTGGGCCCTGCTGGGTTTCCGATTTCCCCTGTGACACCTCCTGGGGGCCGGATCCCCAGCGGGAGGAAGGGTGAGGCCTGCGGTGCCTGGTTCTGGCACAATGCAGAGCATTGAGCTCATGCCAGCCTTGGCTGGGGTTTGGACAAATACAGTAATCTGGGCAGGACTCACACAAAGACCCGGGGTCTGGGGAAGGCAAGGGGCGTCAGGTTACCCCCGTGGGCTGCAGCCACATAGGTGGCTTGGCGGGTGTATTTTCTTTTCCCTAAAGATTATCATTAACCCTCACTGAGGCCTTGGCAGGCAGGTTTCATTACAGGAAAAACTGAGGTATAGGGGTGTGCAGGCCTGATGGGACGCGCTGTCACTGTGATAGGAACAACATTAGCAATAATAACAGCTGTCCTTCTGGACTGGTTCCCAAGGTCTAGGCCCTAGGTGAATAATAAGCCTTTTCTCGATCCTTTCTGCAGCCCGAGAGGAAAGCCCCATGTTATCCCAATTTCATAGATGGGCAAACTGAGGCTTGAAGACACTCTGCAGCCTCCAAGGGATGTTCTCTTCATTCCTCCAACAGAGTGGGAATGAGACAGTGCAGAGTCTGGAATGTCTGGGCAGAAGGAAGAGCCGGAGCAAAGGCCTGGAGTTTGGAGGGCGCTGTCGGGGGTGGCGGGGCGCGGGGGCGGTGTCCCATGGCGGGGTTTCATCTCAGCTCTGCCATGTCTTGGCTGCGTGACCTCTGGCACCCTACTGGGCCTCTTTGATCCCAGACTACCTGTAGAATGGGTGTGTGAGAAGAAAACCTTCTGGAGCTGGGTGTTGAGGAGAGAACAGTGCCTGGCACATCATAATAATAATGCTGAATAGATGTTATTTTCATTTCTAACCACTTCCTCTAGGAAGCCCATCCTGACCTACTCTGGCTCCCGAGGTCACCTGGACTTGCCCCATCACAGACCTTGCCACAGTGTGAGAAACTGCCTCGTCCACATACCAGCTTCTCACCCCCACCCAGACCCTCTGATTGGAACTCCCTTGAGGGCTGTGTCCCCAGAGCCCAGCAAGAGTCCTGAGGGGTAGGTGCTGGTGAACAGGGCCACTGAGCCTCTGCTACTCACCAAGCCCTTCACGCACGGGTCTTCATTTAATGTCTTTCTTCTCCTAAATAGAACCTTGGCTTTGCCAAGACCAGCATAGTTGCTGCTCAAGAAATATGTGAGGAAATTGTTGAGATGAACCAGCACTTGGGGAAGGGAGGCTTTCTGAGGACGGGGCCTTAGCAGGTGGAGCTCCTGGGATAATAAGAAAGATGCCCGGATGCAGTGGCTCACACCTGGAATCCCAGCACTTCGGGAGGCCAAGGCAGGCAGATCACTTGAGGCCAGGAGTTCAAGACTAGCCTGGCCAACATGATGAAACCCCGTCTCTACTAAAAATACAAAAAATTAGCTGGGCATGGTGGTGCGAGCCTGTAGTCCCAGCTTCTCGGGAGACTGAGGCTGGAGGATCAATGATTGAACCCGGGAGGTGGAGGTTGTAGTGAGCCGAGATCGCACCACTGCACTCCAGGCTGGGCAACAGAGTGAGACTCTGTCTCCAGAAAGAAGGACAACAATAATCAGTAGTCTTTACTCTGCTCCAGGCGCCAGGCTGAGTCTCCTCAGTTCCTCTCCCCAGCAGGTTAGTTCTATTATTGTTTCCATTTCACAGATGGGAAAATCAAGGCACAGGGAGGTGAGGTGGGTTACTCCAGGTCACACAGTCAGTGAGAGGAAGAGCCAGGATCAAAGCCAAGCCTGTTTGACTGAGGAGCCTGCCCTGAGACCTTAACCACACACCAAGCCCCCCCTAGAAGGAAGATGCCACTACTGGACACATTTTGCAGATGGAAACCAAGGCTCTGAGAGTCAGAATGGCCTGCCCATGTCTGGACACAGAAACTGAGGTTGAGCAGGAGATGCTCGAGGCGGGGTTCCTGTCTCCTAGGCCAGCACCCTGAAGGAGGGGTGGGAGACTGCCCCCCACCCCCCAAGCTGTCCCCTGCTTGTTGGAGTTTCTGGTCAATACCCTGGCCTCTGTTACCCAGCCCAGCACCCAAGACACTGCCTCTTCCGCCTGCCTGGAGTCTCGGGTCTCGGGTGCCTTCACAATCGGATTCTCTGTCTCCGCAGCTGCTTTCCATTTGAGCTCTTTGTGCTGAAAATAAAAAAAAAAAAATGAAAAGAAAACTTGGCACCGCCCCTCTGCTTTGTTTCCTGGGGAGGAAGGAGGATCCCAGCTACTTCTTTCCCTAATTCTGGGGCCCAGAGATACCCACAGCCTGCCCAAGGTCACACAGCAGGGTCAGAGCCAGGACCCTGGCCTTAGACTCCCCTTCCAGTGTTCTACCCCGTCTGGCCACTGCCTCTGCTATTCCTGGCTCTTCCTCTAGGCCCGTGAGGAGCAGACAAATTAGGATGAATGTTCCTGAACCCTACTACATGCTGGGCACTCTGCCACCTTGAGCTCACAAAACCCTCATGACAGCCCTGTGAGGTCCTGTCACCCCATTTAACCAACGAGGAAGCTGAGGCTCAGAGAGGGGAAGCGCCCAAGGTCACACAGCCGGGACGTGGCAGAGCTGGGGTTTCAGCTCCTGTTCCCATTGCTGGACAGCTGCCACATCTGGCACCCAATTTAGGACCCTGTGGGGAGGCCCAAGCACTGGGGGTGGCGGGGGTTCCTAGAGGGAAGTGGCAAGGCCAGGACACTGGAGCTGAGCCAGGTAGGAACAATAGGTCCTCAGAGACCGAGGTGGCAGGGCGGGGTGGCTGCTGAGCAGGGGCGGCAGGGCGAGGTGGCGGGTGGGGCCCAGGAGACTTCATGCTCCCGCCTCCTACTCCTGCAACCTGTTTGGGACCTGGGGACACTCCAAGCACTTCAGCTCCTCAACCTGGACAGACCCATGGCTCCAGCAGGAGGCAGGGCCAGCCCTGTGTATAACGATAAATATAGTGGGCAATAATCAGATTTCATGCTTACCGAGTCCTACTACAGGCCAGGCACTGGGCCAAGGGCCCTTCCTGGGTCCTCACAACCAGCCTAGGAGGTGCAACTAGGATTAGTGGCTTTTTACAGATGCGGAAACGGAGGTCCAGGGAGGTACTTAGCACCTGCTGTGCCAGGACAAAGAGCTTTGGAAAGTGGGGCCAGCAGAGCGTGGGTACCCTGTTCCCAGAGGCAGGAAAGTTAAGGTAGACCAGACTCAGTGGGGCTCAGCGGGACACGGTGGAGAGTCAATGCTCTCCGGGGGCAAGATGCATTAGAGGGAGCCCTTTTGGGTTTTCAGAATCTGAATATGGGGCAAGGGAAGCAGAGATGTGGGGAGCAGATGAAGCCTTCCTGGCACTGCTGGGAGGATTAAAGGACTTGATGGACACCCAGGGCTTGGAAATGTGCCTGGTAGAGAGTAGGTGCTCAGGGAACACCTCCTGTTTGCAGAAACAGCAACTCACACTTAGGGAGCCTGCTGTGCATCTGAACCCTGTGCCTGGGTGTTTCTGACCCCCTTCCAGCCCTCATCCCTCCTCTCTCTATTTTCTCCCCTGTCTCAGGTTCATTCCTATTTTTCCTCTTGCCCCAATTAGGCCATCTTCTATGACTGCAACAGTAAAAATATTAATTAAATCTTATAACATGGAGTCTAATGTGGGGCCGTTCCAGCATTCCAGGGCGGGCTCCCTGGGCTGTAAGTAGGCATCTCTTCACTTCTCTTTCTTCATGGGCCCCAGTGCCTGCTGTGGCTCAAGATATCACGTCCCACATGATCACATCCCAACCAGGAAGAGATGGACAGAAAAGGGGACTTTCTCCTTCAGGATCTCACTTTTTTTTTTTTTTTTTTTTTTTTTGAGACACAGTATCGCTCTGTCACTCAAGCTGTAGTGCAATGGCACAATCTCGGCTCACTGCAACCTCCACCTCCTGGGTTCAAGCGATTCTCCTGCCTCAGCCTCCCATGTAGCTGGGATTACAGGCACGCCCCACCACGCCCAGCTACTTTTTTGTATTTTTAGCAGAGATGGGGTTTCACCATGTTGACCAGGCTGGTCTCAAACTCCTGACTTCAGGTGATACACCCACCTCAGCCTCCCAAAAGTGCTAGGATCACAGGCATGAGCCACCACACCCGGCCAACAATTTTTCTTAGCTGTCCCAGTGGATGTCCCCTGGTATCTCATGGAATGATGGGCTCACATGTCCACATTTGAACCAGAAAGGAATTCCTGTGGCTGACTCACGCCAATTAGGGTTCAGCCTGTCTGGCTGCTCCAAAGAGATGTGGGCTCCGAAGATGATGGGGGCACGGCTGGGATGGCCACCAGCTGGAGTCTCACTGACAGCCTCCTAAGTGACACAGTGGGCCTGGGTTTGCTCGGCCTTCTCTGGCTGGTCCTCTTGGCAGTGTCTGCCCCCTGGGTAACTGCCCCCTCCTTGAGCACAGTCTTCCCCAGCCTCTTGATGACAGCTTGCTGGTTTCGCTGGTTCTCCTCCTACCTCCCCGCCCGTTCCTCCTTGGGCCTCGAAAATGGCCCCTCTTCTGCCTTCATCTGGCCCTTGCTCCATGAGCTCAGGTGTGCAGGGTCCCTCATGCATTTACACAGGCTCTGTCAGTCTGTCCATGGGTGTCCCAGTGGCACACCCCACTGGGAGACATGGGTGTCTTTCCCAGCTCAGAAGACAGCACTGCCACCCACCCAGTGGGCCAGGGGTCAGATCTTAGAGTTGTTCTTCTCTCCTCTAACCTCCACATTCAATCAGCAAATTCCATTGGCTCTGCCTGTGGACTTAACCAGAACTCGACAAGTCTTCCCTCCTCTGTCTGGTCATTGCTCACCCGCCTGGGCAGAATCTCCACCCTGGCCTCCCCACCCACCCCACACAGCCCTCCACCCTCAGCCAGAGGGCTCCTGTTGGAACCCAAGTCAGGTCACACCATTGCCTCACTCCAAACCCTGTTCCTACCTCCCTCAGAGAGAAAGATAGTCCCTGCTCCGGCCCCAAGGATGGCCCTGAATGGCCTTCCCCCTCCCCACCTCCCCTCCCCACTTCCCTGGCCGCAGTGACCTCCCTCCTCCTGCTAGAACACATGGAGCTTTGCCCTACATCTCCTGGGTGTTGTTTTTCTGGATCTTTCCATGATCGGCCCCATCCCCTCACTCGGGCCTGTGCGCCTCAGAGAGGCCTCCCAGACCACCCCTGAAAGTAGCCCTGCCCACCCCTACCACATCTGCCGAAGATCAGCTTCGACAAGCTGGGACTGTGTCTTATTCAGCACGGGGCCAACACAGGGCAGTGCACAGAACACAGCGGCTGGCGCCGGGCTCCGTGGGTCCTCCCACAGATGCAGTCCGTGGGACGGTGTCTGGGTCCCAAGGTGACCCCCAGCCTGAAGTCACCGCCTTTCCCCTTCCAGGATCACTGCCTGGATGATGGTGGGTGTCCCAGTGGTGGGGAGAGCAGCTCTGAGCCTCCACTGTGCCCAGAGCAATGGGCACTGGAGCCTGGAACCTTCATTCCCATATCACAGAACCTCCAGGAGTCTGGAAGGGGACAGTTGAGATGAATGGAATTTAGGAACTTTTGGTCCGTGCTCAATGTTTCCTCTGGGGACCTCTTGTCTGATGGTTATTGTTTTTGTTTTCTCTTTTCCTGAGCTGTGGTACCTATTGTTCAAACAGAGGACCCCGAGCGCTGGCCTGCCTCACTCAGGCACAAGCACCCGAGCTGTCTGGCAAGGTGGAAATCCACCACGGCCAACTTCCCCTTGGGGATTCCACAGGAAGGACGTGGCCCCTCTAACCGAGGCGGATGTATGGTCTCTCCATAGATTCCGCCTGCATAATCCCACGGCCGCTTCAGCTGGGTCTCATGGGGCCACCCTGTGGCCTGCGTTCAGGGGCCACATTGTAGCAACAGGGCTGCGTTAAAGCTGGAATCGCACCCAGCAGACTCGGCCTGGGGGGATCCACCAGCCCACATCTTCCCCTCCCGACGCAGCCACCTGGCAATCGGCTCTTCTCTCTCCAAAGCCGTGTTTGTTCTTTTTGCTGAGTGTGTGCAGCTGAATTCTCGTTGGTTAAAGCGCCTGCGTGGTGGCTGCCCTGAATACAAAAAAGATCAAGGGGGTGCTGTCCTGGTAGGTATAAGGAGTGGAGGCCCCCCACCTTTACCACTTCTCCAGGTGACCCGGGGGCCAGTCCTTAGAATAGAGTCCTTTGGTCTCCATCCGGGAAAGTGAGGGGAGAGATGAGGGAGGGGGCATTTTGAGGACCAGAAATGGTGTGGCAGAAACAGCCAGCCTGGAGGAGGGGGTCTGGGCAGGCAGGACCCAAAGGCTGGAGCAGGAGGTGTCTGGTGAGGCTGTCTGGGGGACATGACTTCCCTGTCCCCTTCGTTCATTCTTCATCATTCATTCATCCATTCTACACATATTATGAAGCACCCACTGAGCTGGGGGTGACAATGATCCCTGCCTACAAGAAGCTCCCAGGCCGGTGGGGGACATGAACACCCTTCAAAATGTCAATTTGTGACTGTGACAAGTACAAGGTGATTTGCGGGTCAGTAAAGGGGGAAGGAGGTTGGTGTGGTTAGGGTGTTCGGGAAAACTTCCTAGAACCTGAGCTGGGAACTGAAGGGTGAGCAGAGGCCAAGTACATGAGAAAGGGAGGAACGAATATTCCAGCAAGTGGACACAGCACGTGCAAGGGACCTGCTGTGAAATGGAGCAGAGTCGGAGAGGCTAACAGGCTCACAGTTCCATGTGGCGGAAGCTTCGCAGTGAGGGGCAGGTGTGGAGAGGAAGGCGAGGTAGGGGCTGGACAGACTCCCGGTGAGAGCAGCCCAGTCTCTATGCCAAAGGCAGAGGGGTTCTTGGGAGGGTCTGAGTCAGCAGCACCAGCTTCTTCCTGAATACTCCAGGGCCTGGGGCCAGGGGTGGGCATCTGGATTTGATCGTCAGTGGGATAGGAGACAGGGTCACCTGGCACTTCTGCCCATCTCTGCCTTCCTCGTTTGGGTATAACAATCACTGTCTCTTTGTCTTTCATGATTTATCTCATTGAACCCCCACCCACAGACCAACCCCTGCAGGTGCCAGGGGTTGAACCCACTTGTCATATGGGGAAACTGAGTCTGTCAGATGTTCCCATGGCCCCACCCGCTTCCTTCTGCCCAGAGAAAAGAGGAACAGGGAACTGATGCCCATGGTCAGCTGGGAAGAGTCTGGGCAGGGAATGGGGAGGGTAAGGCTCTCGGGGGCCTGTGTTCGGGATGGGCAGGGGCCCTGCTTCCGTTTAACCACAGCCCTGTGACATGCCCCAAAAGGGAAGCAGCAGCCGCCTGTCCTCACCCCTCTGTGCCCTAGGGAGGGGCTGGGGATGCCCAGGGGTGGGGAGCAGGAGTCTGGGGAGGCCTCACCCTCCCACCCCAGGCCTCGAGTCTGGGTTCTTAGAGAACTCTGGGGTCAGCTGAACCCAGCTGGTGACCTCCATCAAGTCCCATGAAGACCTTGGCTTCCCGTTCTGTAAATGGAGGAGCAGTCTCTCTTGCGGAATGTTCTCAGATTGGCACACAGTGGGTCCTCACTGAATGGCTAGCCAGCAGTTGTTAGTTGAATAAGCTAAAGGTGTTTTTCTCCTTGAAAGGAGTAGCCAATTAGATAAGGAACCCGTGTATATGACATTCCACAAATATTTATTGAGCACCTATTATATTTCAGGCATTGTCCTGGTACCATGGAGCAATGAACAAACAAGACAAAAATGCCCCCATCACCTTTGGAGCCCACATCTCTTTGGAGCTGCCCTACATTTCCTGGTTTGTGGTAGACATTACTAATTGATCATCTTTCCTACTGAAACCAGAATTCTCTCCAACACGGTGCACCACTCAGGGACTGACATATGGTGGGGAACGGCCTGTCATCCCCAGGGAGGGGTGGCACATGGGAACTCAGAAGGTCTCAGTGAGAATCTTCTAGCTGATTTAAGCAGCTTCCTCTCAGTCTCTTTCAACAAATATTTACTGAGCACCTACTGTGTGTCCAGTACTTTGCCAGGCACTGGGGATACAGCAGTGACCAGGGTGGACATTGTCCTTACCCTTGTGGAGCTGATGTTCTGGTGAGAAAGACAAACAAATAAGCAAACACTTCCAGACATGGATACGTACCACAAACACATGCCAGAGGCGTGGAGTGGAGGGTGACGGGGAGGAGTCTGGGGTAGCTCGGGGTTGGGGGTTCTGGAGGGAGGGCATTTACTGAGATCTCACTGAGATGCAGCCACCAAAGGAAAATATGGGGGAAGGTGCCACAGGCAGCACAGCAAGGGCATAGGCCTGGAATGGGGAATGAGGTTGATAGATTTAAGGGACAGGAAGGAACTAGTGTTGCTGGCGGGGTATGAGTTTTGGGGAGAGAAGCAGGAGAGGGTGGTGGAGACCAGGCTGGGGTCATACATCCAGGGCTCCGGGCCAGGGGTGAGCTCTGTCTGGATCATATCTCCAATGGGATGGGCAGTCACTGGAGGGTCAAAGCAGGGGAGAGACTCGGGCAGGATCCCATTTCAGATCCCTCTGGCTGTGTGAAGCAGGGACACCCGGCTGGAGATGGCCGCAGATGTCCAGGCGAGCGAGGATGGCAACTTGGACGGGGGTGATGCCAGCGAATGTGGGGAGAGATGGCCAGGCCTGGCGGGAGGCCCAGGGCTCTGCATTCTGTTTCATTTTTCCTTTTACACAATCCCCGCCCCCCACCCCGGGCACTCTGGGTCACTGGACTTTCCCTGGCACCGCTGGTGGGGCCCACAACCTGCTGGCGACCTGGCCTCTCCGGGTCCCAGCTGGTTCCCTGCCCTGCCTTGGACCCTTCCTCTCCAGGGACAGACCCAGCTCCAGTTCCTCTGTCACTGTTTCCCACCACCTCCTGCCCCAGCTCTGCCTGGGTCCTGCTGATCTCCTAACTCTGCCGCTGTACCAGCACCGCACCCCCTACTCCAGCCCGGCTGGCTGCCTGGGAGCCGGCAGATGCTTCCTCTGAGCTGCGTTTTCCAGATCAAGTTTGCCTCCAAGGAAGTGAGCCTGAGACTCCCAGCCAGTTGGGGGAGACAAGTTCGAAGGAAGTACCCCAAGGTAGCTTGCCAGAGGGCAGCCTCGCTCTTGGGCAGAGTTTTCCTCTGGTCCCATTTGTTGCTGGATGGAGCAGGCAGATCTACCTTCCCCACTGACTCAGGCCTTGGGTGCTCTGATGGACACTGTGGCTGGAGAGCTGTATTGAGCAGGGCTCTGAGACTGCGTCTACGATACTAGGAAGGAAACTCATCATTGATTAGTAATGCCTGCTGTGGACCCAGGATGGAGGATAGGGGCCATGCTGGCCTCATCTGTGTGTCTGCAGCACCCAGTAGGTCCTCAGGTCTGCGCTCCCCTGTTGTGCCTCTAAATCTTCAAGTATAACAAATGCTGTTTGAAAATACCATATAATGGTGGGCCGAGGTGGGAGGATCGCTTGAGGCCAGGAGTTCCAGACCAGCCTGCGCAACAGAGTGAGAACCCATCTCTAGAAAAAAAAAAAAAATTTACCCGAGTGTAGTGGTGCACGCCTCTAGTCCCAGTTACTTGAGAGGCTGAGGTGGGAGAATTGCTTCGGCCCAGGAGATTGAGGCTGAAGTGGGCTATGATTGTGTCACTCCACTCCAGCCTGGGCAACAGGACAAGACCCCTCATCTCTCCTAAAAAAAAAAAAAAAAAAAGGAGAAAAAGAGAAAATACCCCATGGCCTTGGTTTCCTTATCTGTGAAATGAGGATGATGATGACAAGCCCCCAAAGGGCTTCCCTTCCCCACACCCTGGCAGTGACTGACACAGAGGCCTTGAGAGCTGAGTGTTCCAGAGTCATGCAGCTGGTACATGGCTGAGCTGGTGGGGTTTGAACCCTGGGCCCCTGAGTCAGGGAGATCAAGTGGAACAGTTGGGCCGGGGAGGGGAAGGTGCTGCCCAGAGCTCCCAGTGACCTTGGACCCCACTTCTCCTTTCTGCGCAGTGTACTCGGCACACAGGAAGCCTGGTGGGGCCTCCCTTGCCCATCCTGTCTGCAGCCGGGTGGACACGGGGTCCCGGCGTCACCCACCGCCACCCAGGCCTCCCCCTTCCTGTGTTGTGCAAGACGAAGTGTCCCCTGTGTGGAATGGGCAGGCGGCTCTGGCGATGGGTGGACGGAAGAATGGGGCCCTCTCAGGCGGGGTCACTGCCCGCGGTTACCGCCAGCAGGCCTGGCCTAGGCCTCCGCCCCTTCCTCCTCCTTCTCCTCCTCCTCTGTTTCCCCAAAGTTCAGGCAGCCTTAAGCAAGAGGCTGTGGGACCCAGGAAACTGGGGAGGCTGTCCAGCCACCACCTTGTCCCCACAAAGCAGGCCTAGGCTTGGGTGGTCATGGAGAGGTCCTAAACAACAACAACAAAACTATAATAATAATAATAATAATGAGAATAGCTATTATAGTGGAGTGGCTTCGACGTGCCAGGCGTGCTCTCATTTAACCACAAATATATAGAAAGCGCCTCCTATGTGCCACATGTGATTCTCAGACCTTTACCTCATGTCCCATCGAATCCCCACCAACCCTTGTGAAACAGTTTTTTTTTTTTTTAATGATTCTTCAGAGTAGGAAACTGAGGCTCTGAGAGATGAAGCTACTTGCCAAGGTCACGCAGCTCAGCCACATCCCACTGAACATCATCCTGTCCCCTGGGGTGAGTGCTGTTCTGGAAGCTGGGGGCTCAGAAGCTGTTGGTGCCCACCTGGGAGGTCACCCTCGCAGCTGCTATCCAGAATCTCTTGCCCAAGGGCTTCCTCTGGCCACAAGAGTGTGGGAAATAAGTGAGAGACCCTTGCCAGTAGAGGTGGGGTCTGGTTGTGCCCCCACCCAGCTTCCTTGCTTCTGGCTCCGGGGACAGCGGGAAGGTACTTTCTGTGAGTTCTCCCAGAGGCCCCTGGGGGTTGGGCTCCTGTTGCCCACTGAGGAGACCTGCTCATCCATCTTCCTTGTGTCGCTTCCTCACTCCCTCCTAGTGTGTCTAGAATCACCTCCCAAATATCCCGTTTGCACCCAAACCCTTATCTTGGGTTAGCTTCTGGGAACCGACCTCAGCCAGCAGCTATAATGCTCAGGGCTTGAGAGCTTTGGAATCAGATGGACCTGAGTGTGAATCCCAGCCCTGCCACTTAACCTGAGTGTGAACTTGGGAGCCTGCCCCACCTCTCGGAACCTCAGTTCCTCTGTCTATGAAAAGGGAACTTATGTGCAGAAAACCAAGTGACTATGAGGGGGATGGGGCAGTGTGAGATGACAGGACCAGAGCACGTTCCTGGCTGCAGAGCCCACAAGTCACGCTGTGAGAGCTTTGGGGGGTGGTATGGGGACAAGGGCGCAGAGGAAGAACCAGTTGCGAGTCCTCAGCCCTGTTTGACTGACGGGGGACGGGGATGAGTGGGAAAGAGGTACAGTGTTGTTCCACCTTCCCCAGCCATCACCCCTGAGATTCCAAATGCACATCGGGACCAACCCAGGGAGCCAGCGGATGTTCAGGGTAGGGCAAAGAACAGGTGCCAAGTGTGCTCCCTAGGGGGTGAGACTGGGTGGCCAGAAGAGCTGCATTGGTAGGACTTTCACCAGGTAGACAGCAGGCACCTCGTCCCTGCAGATCACAGCTTCCAGGGCCACCTGTCCACAGAATCCCTTCACTGATCTGTGCTCAAGGCAGGGGTGTGGGGGACTGGGTGTCCTTCTTTTACCCTGGGTGGAGCCTCATGCTCGGAGGGAGCTCTCTCTACCCCCACCACAAACCGGCGGTTTCCCTGCTACAGCGATAGCAATCCCAGCCACCTGGCTGCCCAGGCCCCCAACCGGCATTCTCTCTCTTGTTCCCATGGGCAGCCCATCAGCAAACTCATCCACATACCCAAGAGTCCACCTCACTACCCTGCCCTGCCCTGGTCCAGTTGGGATGGATGTTTGCAGTGGTCTCCTCATTGGTCTCCCTGCTTCCTCTCTTGACTTCCTAAGCCAGAGGAATTCTGTAAGAGCTCAAGTTAGATCCTATCCCTTTTCTGCTCAGAACCCTCCATGGCTCCCAACTCATTCAGGGCAGAAGCCCACAGGGCCTGCAGGATCTACGCCCCAGCCCCGCCTAACCTTACTGCCTCTCTCTTTGCTGCTCACCCGCAGCCACGGTGGCCTCATCTCTGTGCCATAAACTCGCCAATTATCCTGCTGCTGCCTCAGGGACTTTGCACCCACTCTTCCCTCTGGAACAGAGGACATTCTCACCAGCTCTGCCCATGGCGGACCCTTGTGTAGGGTCAGGCCTCTGCTCCAAAGTCACCCCTGGGGACGCCTTCTCTGACCAGCCTCTCATTCCTATGGCCTCATGCTGTTTTTATTTCTTCCTAGGACTTAGCACGTATCCTAGAAATTAACCTGCTGGTTGATCCTGTTTCTTGTCTGTCTCTTTCCAGTGGAATGTCACCATCGCCCAGGTGGGGATTTTTGTGTGTTTTGTTCACTGCTGTACACCCAGCCCCCAGCACAGCGCCTGTCCAGGGCAAGTGCCCAGTAAACACTCGGGAACCAGAGCATGCATGCGTGGATAAATATTTCTTTGGCAGATGAGGGGGCTGAGGCTCAGAGAAGGCCCTGGGGGTCTCAGACTCACAGCCCAGTGCTCTTTCTGCTGACACACCCTGGTCTCTGGAGCAGTTTGTTGCCTGTTCAACAACAAAGAGGGCGTGCCTGGTTAGGGGTCCTGCGTGCGAATCGCAGTCCCTGCGTGTCTTGGCTGGAGGTCACCACCCTCTCTGCTCCAGGGCCTGTAATTACCACTTACCCTGGTCAGTGGGTCCGAGAGATTCCCCATGTAGGCAGGGCTGTGGCCAGGGTGCTCACCTGGCCCCCGGCAGGTCCCATGGGCACTGTCTGGTCAGGCTTCGTGGCTGACATTCCAGGTACATTTCTAGCCCTGGGCTGCCACGGGCAAAGGGTGGGGAGAGGGTCGTGGGCTTCAGGCTGGACAAACCAGTCAGCCTTCCCAGCTGGGCCACCTGACCACCCACTTCCTGTGGGGCTCCTTGAGGCCTGGAGGGTGGAGGGGGCTTTGTTCAACCCCTACCCATGCCCTCTTCCCTTCTCTCCCTCGGCAGGTCCTCCCAGCACCTCCTACAAACAGACCTCCGACCCAAGCCCTTCCTTCTGCCTCCACTGCCACCATTGCTGCTCATCTCTGCTGGCACAGAAGTCTCTTCCCTGGTCCTCCAGAAATTCCCTCTCCATACTCAGCGAGAGGGAGCTATTAAAACTGTGGGCCAGCCCACATCAGTCCCTGGCAAAGTCCTCTCTAAGGGATCCCGTTGCTTGGAGAATAAACCCTCGGATTCCTTCCTTGGCTCTCGGGGCCTCCTCTCTGACCTCCCTCTGTCTCCTCTCCCAGCCTTCCTCCTCACTTACCCTCCAGCCACGCTGGCTTCCTCCTTGCTCCTGAAACAGCCTGAGGCCCACACTGCCCCGGGCGCTTTGCACTGGCGGTTCCTTCTACCTGGAACACTTCTCCCAGCCTTCCACAGGGCTCCCTCCCGCAATTCCTTCGGGTGCCCACATGGGAAGCCTTTCCTGACCGCCCCCCACTTCCTTCTGAGCACAGTAGGGTCTTTCTACCTAGTATATGAGGGCAGGGATTTTTGTCTGCTGTGTCCTCTGTGTGCCCCAGTGCCATCACAGTGTCTGGCAGATGGTAAGTGCTCGACACACATTGGCTGACTGCCTGAATGAACAACTCTATGAGCCGATGGCAGATAAGGACACTGAGGTCCTCTGGGGTAGGTGACCAGCCCAGGGCCACACAGCTGGTTTGAGATTAGGCCAGGAGAGGAGCCCGGGTTGGTCACATCCTGGAGCTGGCGTCTTGGAAACTGCATCAGGAGAATAACAAAGATGAGACGCAGGCTCTAACAAATGGATACCAGTGACTCTCGCCCCGCCAGCCCCAGCCCTGCGGCCTTGGGCCCTTCCAGGAGTCATGGTCCGCCTGCCTGGGGCATTCCAGGCTTCAGCCCAGGTCCTGCGCTTTCTATTTTGAGCCTCTTAGTCCTGAGGACTGTGTGTTCCCAGCAGGCGGCGCGGGCCAGAGGCTGAGCCTGGGTGTGGCTGTCACCCTATCTGGGGCCAGGGACCCAGATTCCCGGGCCCTTAACCTGTTGGCTGCTGAGGGCTCTGACATAAGCCCTGTTCCCTGCTTGATTGTCTCCCCTTCAAGCCCCTGCCCTGGTGTCTTCCAGGCATGGTATCAGCCCATCTCCCCTTGGATTATATCCCTATTTGGCCCCATTTGAATCCTGGCTCTGCCCCTTTCCAGCAATGCCAACACAGGCAAGTCACTTCATCTCTCTGGGTCTCAGTTTCTTCATCTGGGAAATGGGAACAATAAGAGTACCTGTCTCTGGCCATGTGTGGTGACTCACGCCTGTCATCCCAGCACTTTGGGAAGCTGAGGTGAGAGAATTGCTTGAGACCAAGAGTTTGAGATCAGCCTGGGCAACATAGTGAGACCCTGGTCTCTACAAATTTTAAAAGTTAGCTGGGCATGGTGGTGTGCGCCTGTAGTCCCAGCTATTCTGGAGGCTGAGGGGGGAGGATTGCTTGAGCCCAGGAGTTTGAGGCTACAGTGAGTTATGATTACGCCCCCGCACATTAGCCTGGGTGATAGAATGAGGTCCCATCTCTAAAAATAACAATACTAATAATAAATAAAAATGAAAACAAGTACCTGTCTTCTGGGGTTGCAGAGGAGATTCAATGTGATGAAATTGATGAGAGTGCCCTGCACAGAGCTGGAAACTCAGAAATCCTCGATAATGAGTTCCCCCACCATCAGCAGCTGGTTTAAATACAAAAACTGTCATGGCCTCTGGAGAAACGACAAGAATTGGAAGGAGCTTCCCTGCACTGGTCACCCTATACCCTACACCCTTACTTCCTCCCCTCAACTTGCCTGGATTTATCGACCCTCATTACCCCACTGGTTGCCTTCTTTCCACTTGGCACATTTCGTATGAATTTGCTTGTTGGTTTCTTGCCTATCTCCCCAGTAGAACGTTGGCTCCATCAGGACAGGGACTTTTGTCTACTTTATGCACCCAGTGCAATGCCTGGCACACAGTCAGTGCTCAATAAATGTTTGTTAATAGAACCAATAAATGAATAGCAATCTCTCTGGGGAGAGGAGCCCTGAGCTCACCTCCCTCCCCAAGCCCAGGGCTCTTGGGTGCTTGTTGGTGTCAGGCCCAGGCCCCCTCTCATCAAGCAGCCAATAAAACTGCCCTGGTTGGTGTTCTCATTTCACAGATGGAGAGACTGAGCCCAGAGAGGGAGATTCGCCTGTCTGATGTCACACAGAGGTCGGCACCTGGGCTGGGATTCCAGCCCAGGATCATGTGGGGTGGGGGGCAGTGGATCAATCTTTTCCTGGAAGGAGTCAATGGTGATGGTGGGAATGGGTCAGGGGTGCTGGCAAGGAGGTTCCAAGGCCCCCAGGCGGGAGGGAGGCATGGGAGATGAGTTAGTCCCTCCTGAGTTCCATCTCTTTCTGTGTCTCTCTGTTTCTGCCTCTTTCTGTCTCCTTGTATTTCTTGGTCCCTGTCTTCGTCTCTCTTTCTCTCTTCCTTGTGTATCTGACCCACTGCCCAGGAGGGGATACAGGCACAGACCCCTGGCTTGGGGGCTGGAGTTGGGGCCAACGAGGGGATTGACATCTGGGGTTGAGCTGGGACTCTGAAGCCGGACCCTGCAGCCAGGGCCAGCATGCCCGTCTTGGCTCCACACTCCAGGGATAGCCTTGGAACGTCAGGCAGTTCAGAGAGCCCAAGGCCTAGTCCTGGAGACTTGGGTTCCAATCCCAGCTTTGCCACATTCCAGCCTCGTGGCCTTGGGCCCTTAGCCTTTGTTCCTGTAAAATGGGACCACTGAGAGCCCGATCTTAGCGTTTTATGAGGAGGAACGATGTGAGGGCTGTGCTGGGCTTCCTGAAGCCCTGTGTGGCCTGGAAAACACTCAATAAATAACTCAGTGTAATGATTTCTTCTAGCAGATGGAGAAAGCGAGAGTTAAAGAGGCCCAATCATTTCACTCACTCATTCCTCAAACTTTATTAAGCACCTGCTATGCACCAGGTGCTTTGTTTTGTATACATTAACTCAGGGTTCAGCAAACTACAGCCTCCAGGCCAAATCCAGTTCATGGCCTGGTTTTATAAATAAAGTTTTATTGGCACACAGCATGCCCATTCATTTATGTATTGTCCACAGCTGCCTTTCCTCTACAACTGCAATGTTGAGTAGTTGTGAGAGAGACCATAACACCCAGAAAGCTGAACATGTGAACCCTCTGGACATTTACAGTAAAGTTTGCTAATCCTTGGATTAACCCATTACAACCCTGGAGGAAGGACGTGTCATAACCTCGATTTTACAGATTAGGAACTGAGGTCCCAGTGCAGTGTCTGTCACAAGGTTGGGTCTCCATACATAATATCCGGGTCTTATTCCTCCTCTTCTGGCCCATGGGAAGCTGCCAACTCCTGTTCCCTTTCCCTATCCTGCATGGATCATAAGTGGATAATTTGAACCTCGCAGAGGAAAGAATGCTGTTTGAAGGTCAGGTCAACGGAAAGAGTCCTATTTTCAGGTCAATTTGGACCTTGCCAAAGCCTCTTCCTTCTGGTGACCTTGGATGAGAGGTCTGCCACTAGTAGGTGTTTCATGAACAGTTGCTGAACAAGTTATGTGCGTCACGCCCCCGCTGTGAGCTTCAGCTTGCTTGAAGGCTTCCTCCAGGTAATTGCAGGAGACCCCACGGCTGGTTGCACACCACCATTGGGGTGAAAGATGGCCTCGAGCCATCGGTGGGAGAATACCCTGGGCATGGAGATGCTTTCTAGAGCTCCACGGAAGTGGGGGAGGGGATCTCACTGCCCCCCAAGCCTGCCCTGGAGTCTGTTCCTTCCTCCCTCATGCCGGAGGCCTGCAGGTACCTGGCTTGAGATGTTGCCTGGCCCTCAAAACACCCAGGTTCCCCCCAAGCTCCTACCCAGCCTCCCCGCTGCTGGCCTTGGGAACCTCCCAGTTTGCCCTCAGCACTTTTCTGGAGGCCCCAGAATCACCAAGAGGTAATCCTGCCTGCTGCCTGGAGGAGGTGATGTGGGAGACTCATGAACCTGGGGTGTCCCCCAGCCAGGGGACAGGCGTGGTGATCAGGGGCTGCTGAGCACTGCAGTGCCTTCCCTGATGGCCTTGCGTGCGGCCCCGTCCCTCCCTTAGAGCAGCCTTCCCATACTGCTGGGTGACACTTGGGTAAGTCATTTCACCTCGTGGCTCTGTAAAACGGGACTGGGGCAGTCCCCACCCCTTCAGGGTGTCATGAGAATGAAAGGCATCAAGTGCGCAGAGCACTTGGCATGGCCCTGAACCGCGGTGGGCATTTGTCACACACGCTCATGGACTTATTCCTGGGTCCCTAGGACACCCTGGAGCTCCTCCCCAAGGTCAGGCCTGCTGCTAGCGTGAGAAGGAAGAAGGGGGACATAGACACCAAAGATACAGTTCTCATCCCCATCTACACGCTGGTGACTTCCAACGGTGTCTCCCCAAGGCTTCCCCTGAGCCTAGACTCAGGTCTCCACCCACCTGTCTCTGTCACTGCTGGGATGACCAGGAGGAGCCTCAAACCCAGGTCGGCCAGGACTCCATTCCTGATCTACCCCCTGAAACCAGCCCTGCCTCCGCTGATGGCTCCTCCATCCTCCAGGTGGTCCCCCAAACCTGGGAGTCTCCCTGCCTTCTCCTCACTCGCTCCCACATCTGATCGCTCATCACATCCCGTCGACTCCACCTTCAAGGTGGACCCAGAGGCTGCCCTCGTCTCCCCACCTCCACGGCCCCTGCTTCGGCCACGGCCACCAGCACCACTGCCTGGACTGGTGCAGTCACCTCCTCCTGGCTTCCTTTTCTCCCTCAGCCCCTCACAGTCCGTTCTCCACATACGACCAGAGGGACCTGTCAGATGGGACTTATACCTTCCCGCACAGACCCTTCCAGGGATTCCAGCTCTCTGAGTGAAAGCTCCCTGTGGCCTGTGAGGCCGGGTGTGACCCTGGCCCCCCAGCAAACCCTCCACCTGTCTGATGACCTCGCTGCCTCTCTCCCTCGCTTACACCCTTCCAGCCCTGGCTGGCTTCCTGCTGTTCTTCAAGAAGCCCTGCGTCTTTCCACCTCAAGGTCTTTGCAGGTCCCTGGAGCCCTCATCCACCACGGATGTCCACCACTCCCTCACCTCCTTCAGGTCTAAGCTCGGATGCCACCCTCGACAGCCACCTCCTCTGACCCTTCCCCTGGATTAAGTAGCCTCTGCCTGCTCAACAATCTCTCTCACTACGCCCTTGACCATCCCGTATTCTTTTTTCATAGGGGGAGGGGAAAGGGACTCCCAGGAGAGTGGACAGTGTGGGCCAGGGCCTGGACGTGTGGGCAGCGAGAGGGTGGGTGAGGGGAGAGTGATGGAGCCTGGGTGGTTGAGCTTCAGGGGGAGGCATTCTCCAGGAGTGAGCAGGCCAGGGTCACCCTGACTCCGTCAGCCACTGGTTGTATGACTTCAGGGAGCTCTCTCTGGACCCAAGAACCTGCAACTGCTGTTGGAGACCCCCTAAGTGGACCCATCATCTGACAGAGGGGGAAACTGAGTCTGCAAAGCTGCTGCTATGACCTGGTGAAAGGGTCAGCCCAGGGATAGGGACAAACCAGAGGCTTCTAGCAGTCACTTGCACCTCAGTGTGAATGAGCTCCCTGGATTCTTGGCTGCCTTGTAGTCCCTAGACCCCATGGGACTTGGGAGGCAGTGAGGGAAGGGCTGAGCCTGGGGTGGGGTCAGGGCTGTGTCAGGTCCTGGCCCAGCCTCTGTCCCGGCCCCTGGCTCCCTGCAGGGCTCTGGATTGCACAATCATACCACCCACGGCTGTGACCAAGGCAGGTGACACATGCTTTCTGGGAGCCACCCTTGGGCCGTGCAGCCTCGTCACACATACAGAGCCACCGCTGGCATGGATGCACCCTGGCACAGCCTGACTGTATGAGGAGTGACTGCTCCTCACACTGCCACTTCCGGGCTGTGTGACTCTGGGCAAGTCACTTCCCCTCTCTGAGCCTCTTTTCCCTCTTCTGTAAGAGGAGGTAATAACAGTTCCTGCTCCCCTGGCTGTCGGAGGGATTGACTCTGTCCCCGCCATACTGGCCCTCTGGCTGGTCCTCAAATGCACCGGGCATGCCCCACCCAGGGCCTCTGCCTGTGCCCTTCCCTTTGCTTGGGCCGGCCCTTGCACCTCCTTCAAATCTCTGCTCAAACGTCACAGCTCATGAGGCCTTTCCTGCCCCTGATATCCCCTCCTTACTGAATTCCTCCCTGCATCTCTCAGTGCTACCTGACCCATCATGGTTCCCGCTTGTTCTGTCAACCCGCTCCAGGGTGGCAGCTCCATTTTTGTCTCTCCTGATCATCATTGTGTCCCCAGATCCCAACAAAGCACCTCCTACAAGAAAGTGCTCAGTCCACAGTTGCAGAATGAATGAATGAATGAATGAATGAGTGAATGAATGGAAAGTGCTTAGCACCAGGCCTGGCCCTTAGTAAGCACCTGAAACCCAATGCCATGTGGTGGTGTTAGCTTTGGCTCCCGATTTCTAGCCCCATCAAATCCCACCCTCATCAGCCTGGTGCCCCTGCTTTCTCTGCCTGGCCAGCTTCCTGCTGCCTGTGCAGTCTCTTCCCTGGGTCAGGACGACCTCTCAGGGAATCGTGGGCCTGCAGGGCTGGCTCCCTCTGGCTCTGCCTCCAGCTCCTCTTACATCTCCCGGGGGCAGAGGCTTCTGGGAAACAGGCTTTGAAGCTCCCCTGGGTCAGACCCGCTGGGGCCTTCCATAGGCATTGCCTGATGTGACCCCATTAGTGAACAAATGGGGACAGTGAGACCTAGAGAGGGGCAGCCATGTCTGATGTCAGGCTTCAGGGCTCCCAAAACATCCAGGGAAGCTTCCAGGACTCTGACTTCTTTGTTGTTTTTAGAACAGAGCTGAGCTCAGGTGCTGGTTTTCTGGATGACGAAACTGAACCCCATTACAGGCTTTGGAGCCAGGTTTCAATCTCAGTCTCGCCACTTCCTGGCTGTGTGATCGAGGCTTGTCACTCGGTCCCTCTGAGCCTCAGCTTTCTTGTCTGTAAAATGGCACGCTAATGGTACCCAACTCACGGAGGTGTTTGGGGAGACAACGTCAGCCATCCCGCAGGCATGTGGGGTTTCTGGCCTCTCCCACGGGGTCCCGGGACTCCTGGCTCTGGAACCCCTGAGGCCCAGCCCCTCCAGGGCCAGCATGGTTCCCTCCTTGCTGGATAATTTGCAGTCCCGGGGCCATTGCTGCTGTTGCTTTATTTTTTTCCCTTCCCCGACTTCTCCCCTCCTTACCCTGGCCTCACTTCTCCAGAACCAGCTTGTTTTTGTTTTCTGTTTTTACGGCTCCATAAATGAGTCACGGGTCTGATTTGATTTAATTTCGTTGTAATTGTTATCTTTTCAAGCTTGTTTTTTTCCACTCGGTTACTCACGAGACCGCAAAAACCTAAACAGGACGGGGCCTTCCCCAGCCCGGCCTCCTGGTCCCCCGGGGCTCCGGGCCAGGGTCAGCAGCTCCTGGAGATTGAGGTGGGGTCTGTGGAGTTTCTGTGGGGAGGGACTTGGTGTCCCCAGCAGGACTGGGTGTCCTGAGTCCTGGGCTGTAGCTCTGTTGCTGGACAGCCTTGAGAGAGTTGTTTGAGCTTTCTGATTTCCCCAGCATCCTCCTTTGCAGGCTTTAGAACAGGGAACAAAAACCCAGGCACCTCTGGGCCAGAAGGTGACAGGATGAGTAAGGTGGGCTGGTGCTGGCTTTGGTGAACTGGAGAGAACAGGCTCTTCTCAGGGGACGGCGGCCTCTGAGCCGGCACGCGGCCCAGATCTTCCCATTTAGTAAGAGAAGCCAGAAGTCTGAGATTGTATGTGAAAAGTCCTGATTTTTAAATGTTGGCCAAAGAGTCAAACTGAAAACAAATAAACAAAACCCGACTCTGTGGATATCTCTGGCCCCGTGGGCCATCTCTGGTCTAGAAGGTTCCAATTCTAGCTGCGGCTGCCGTGTTCTCAGTCCTTCCACCCTTCTGCCTGAGCACTTCCCTCCACCTGAAACTCTCTCCTTCCTTCTCCTCATCTCAGTCACTCTCATTCTCTGAATCTCGGTGTGTCTCTTGTTCTCAGCTCGGAAGAGATGACATCTGCTTCGTCCATGTTCGCCTTCCCAAGGCACCTAGTTGCTCCCAATTCACTTTTGTTTCTATGCTTTCTCTTCCATGGAGGGTCTGTCTTGTTTGAGACCGCCTTCGTAGTGGGGGAAATTAGCCCCTTATTTGTTAAAAGTCCTAACACATGTCCTGCCTGTCTTATCATTCATTTCTAAAATGGGGCACGATACGTCTTTGGTCATTTAAAAACCGAAGATGTGAGGCCGACGCCTCCAGGGATGTGCGCTGGGCGGTGGGAGCCAGGTGTGGGGCCAAGGAGTGGGGGCGGAGGAGGAAGCCAGGACCCCAGCCAGGGGGCTGAGGGCTGCTCCTTCAAAGCTTGGGTATGGACATGTGACCAGGGCCCACCAATCAGATGCAGCAATGCCAGATTTATGAATCAGAAGTTGGAAATGTTGGGGGCTGATTGCTTAAGGACTCTGTTCTGGGGTGGGTGGGGCTATTTTTCCAGAAGCTGCAGTGGGCCAGTTCTGGGGGCAGTGACCAGGGCTCAGCGGTGGCCACAGTGCCTACGGAATCATTTTGCAGAAATGACCCTCCCCGTGATTATGTCAGGAATGTCAAGTACAATGAAAAGAATATTGCATTGTGCGGTCATGCAATTTTGTTTAAATATATTTAAATGTATCCACGCTTGCTATAGTGTGCTCATTCTAAAAATCTGTGTGCACCACAGCAATTATACGATAATTGTGTTAGGTCAAAGAGAAAATCAATTTATTTTCACAATTTTTATCCCATGTGGTAAGACAGTGACCTAGTCAAATCTCTCTAAGGTCATTCTTTATTATGATGTTTTGGCGCTAGTTCTCGGTGAATAACTCACTTTACATGGCTTTTTCCTGAGCCAAATTGTCCACCTTTATTTTCAGAGCTGCAGCCTGAGGTCTCCAGAAGCCCCTCCCAGCACCTCCCTGGGTGTGTCTCATGCTGCAAAGGGCACGGGGACCTGCAGGCTGGTGCTGTACTCCTGGAGTCCTGATGGCTGTGAAGCCCTAGGACCTACCCAAGTTGAGCTCTGTCACCCACCACCACCTGTGGCCTCAGCCTTCCCAAACTCCTGGCTCAGCCCCTGCCTCACCTTCTCTTTCACCCTACTTGTCTTTCCCTCCTTAAGCGAGACCTTGGGTGAGACCCCTGGGCAATGCTCTGGGCCTCAAATGGAAGCTTCATGGATGCTTCAGATGCTTCAGATCATGGAGTCCTGGAACTATAGAATTTTGTCCTCCAGGACGAAGGAATCACTAGCAGTCAGCAGACTAAACCTTTGCAATTCTAAAATTCAAATGCACAGGAGGCCTGGTAGACCAAGTCATGTGCTTGTTTGGGAAGCATTTATTGAGCATCTAGTATGTGCTAAAGTACTAGGGAGACAGCAGGAAACACAATGGACAAATCCTTTGACTTCATGGCTGTTAGATTTTGGGAGGGGGAGACAGCAAAGAAATGACAAATAGGTGAAAGACATAGCATGTCCCATAGTGAGACCGATGGGGAAAGGGGCTGAGTCTGCAGGAATTGAAGGGGCTGGCCACACAGATGTCTGGGACAGAGCATTCCAGATAGCAGGAAGAGCAGATGCAAAGGCCCTGAAGTTGGAACAAGCTTGCATTGTGGGGGAAAGTGAAGGAGAGCCAGAGATCATCCGGCCCTGAGGGCCACAGGAGGAGGAGGAGTTTGAATTTTACTGCAAGTAAGGTGGGAGCATTGGAGGGCTCTGGGCACAGGAGGGAGATGGCCTGACTCAGGTTACAACACCAGGTTCCTCAGCCTCGGCACCATTAACATTTCAGGCTGGATGATGCTCTGTAGTGGGGTTGTCTTGTGCAGTGTTGGATGTTAAGCAGCATCCCTGGCCTCTGCCCGCTGGGGGGGTTGCCAGTCGCACCACCTCCCCAAACTCGGTTGTGACAACTAAAATGATTTCCAGACATTGTAGAATGTGTCCTGGGTGCAGGATCTGTTTGGAAGGCAAAGCCAGCAGGATTTGTTGGGTTGGGCAAGGGAGATGTTGGAGTGGATGGGTGGATGCAGGCGCTATTGTCTGCTGAGATGGGGAACTGATTTGAGGGGCCACATTAGAAAGTTTCTCCTCCAGATGCCAACTTCATAGATCTGGGGCAGGGCCTAGAACCTGGCGTGGTCACAACCTGGCCTCAGGGCATGCTGAGTTTTTCACACTGTGCCTCAGAGAATTTAAGTGTCCAGAGGATGCACACTGGGGAAGGGTCTCTTCTATGGGGGCAGATGGGAACAGGTGGGCAGGGGGCCTTTCCTCGTCAGCAGACCAGGAGACTCTAAGTTGCTGTTTCAAGGGAGTCAGAGGATCAGCCTCATTGGAGGACTGGTTCCAAAAGGCAGCCTCACGGCCAGGCACGGTGGCTCATGCCTGTAATCCCAGCACTCTGGGGGCTGAGATGGGAGGATTATGTGAGCCTGAGAATTAGAGAATAGCCTGGGCAACATGGCGAAACCCTGTCTGTAAAAGAAAATAAATAAATAATAATGAAAATTAAAATAAAAGAAAAGAAGGGATTCTGAAAATGAAAAAAGCCAAACTCAGGTGCTGCCAGGGCTGGACAAGCAGCACTCGTGGTGAAGTGGTTGGAGAGAGGTGCAGGCCTGTCTAAAGGGGTGGACACTGCTCAGCTTCTGCCAGTGTCGCCATATGGGAAGGCCAGGATTGACAGTTTTTCATGAGAAACTGTGAATCTAGATCAGGGTGTCCAACCTTTTGGCGTCCCTGAGCCACACATGAAATACGCTAACACTAACGATAGCTGATGAGCTAAAAAGAAAAAATCGCAAACAAAATCTCATGTTTTAAGAAACATTATGAATTTGTGTTGGGCCGCGTTCAAAGCCATCCTGAGCCACATATGGCCTGTGGGTTGCGGGTTGGACAAGCTTGATCTAGATTGTTATATGAAACCTGTTGATATTTAAATGTTAGGGCAAATATATGCATATACAGGCCAGTTTTGGCCTGAGGGCCATGAGTTTGAGGTCTCTGTGATACTGCAGCCCTTCCATTTTGCAGATGAGGAGCTGGCCGGGAGTGTTAGCACAGCTGCCTCCAAGCCTGGCAGATGGTTCTGGATCAGGGCTTGAAGGGGTGCCTCGGGGAGGCGGTGCTTGGACTCAGCTCTGAAGAAGGGTCAGAGTCCCACAAAAAAGAGGAGAGGGCATCCCAGGGGGCAGAGGAGTGTGAGCAAGCATGTGTGGTGGGAATATGGAAGACTGTTTTCCAGGTGGAGGGAAGTAAGAAGACAAGGAACTGGAAAAGGAGTTGAAGGAGACAGGTTGATGAGGATGACGGGGAATAAAGTGGAGACAGAAGGTCAAATTGGACCCAAAAGAGGGTTGGAAAAATCACCCAAACACTTTAATAATATTAGTAACCTCACTTCTGAAATTGTGTGGCAACAAGCAGCTCGTTTATTTTACCATTTACTTCGGGTTCTTGGCAACCCTGCATACACCAGGGAATGTTTGCCTAACAAGAAACGTTCTCACTCACAGATTGTTTACAAACGCCTCGAAAATTTTGTAATATTTTATAAATATTAGGTTAGAAATTTCATATAGAATTGTAAAGTGTGAGTGGGTTAATTAAAGATTTTAAAATTTCAACTTAGCAGGTTTTTCTTTTTCTTCTTTTTTGAGACAGGGTCTCACTCAGTCGTCCAGCAGGCTGGAGTGCAGTGATGCAATCTCAGCTCACTGCAACCTCCACCTCCCGGGTTCAAATGATTCTCCCACGTCAGCCTCCTGAGTAGCCGGGACTACAGGCATGCACCACCACACCTGGCTAATTTTTGTATTTTTTGATAGAGACAGGGTTTCACCATGTCGGCCAGGCTGGTCTCCAACTCCTGACTTCAAGTGATCCACCTGCCTTGGCCTCCCAAAGTGCTGGGATTATAGTCGTGAGCCACCATACCTCACCAGCAGATTTCTCTAAGCATTTTAGAGGCAATATTTTCCCCCCAAATCTCTCTTGTGCAAATTTTCAGCCTCACAGCTGCCAAAACTTGAGGTGATGGACAAAAATAGTTGATATATAATGCTAGAAAGACTTAAGTGAGGTTTAGAGAGAGAGTCTAGAAAGAGTTCGCTTTCAGAGGGGAGGATCAGGGCCGGCTCCCTGGAGGAAAAGGTTTTGAATATGTGTGTTGAAGGGTGGGTGAAATCCAGACCAGGCAGATGGATTAGGGAAAGTGAGGGCATGCCGGGTGGAGGGTCCTGTGTGTGCGCAAATGTGAGGTGGGAATGATGGGGGTGAGAGCTTGGACCAAGGGGGCTGGGACTGGGGCTCGGGTGCCAAGAACCAAAGAGCCGCGATAAGGCCTGTCTGGGGCTCAGCCAGACTGGAAAGTAGTGCATAACAAGAGGAATGGGGAGCCCTAGAGGGTTTTAAGCAGGGGAGGAACATGGAGTCCATAGCAAGGCAGAGTGACTGGTGGGGAGGTGGGGAGGATGCCATAGCAACCATTCACGACAAGCCTCAGCCCCAAGCCCCAAGGAGGCAGGCAAGGCTGACCTTCTCTTTCCAGATGGTTTGTGGGTGCAAAAGGGCAGCAAAGAATGTGGGTGCCTCGTCCTTCTGCCCACGGTCTAGGGTCCTTCCCCTCACCCCAGTGGAGCCATCACAGGCGAAATAGAAGAACAAGCTGCCTGCGTTCAGTGGCTACAGAATACCTGGCCTCGCACAGAAGGCTGCGGGGTTTCTGCTCATTCATTCTTCCCGCATGAGGGAGGCGCTACGTCCATTTTACACAGGACACTGAGTCCCGGAGAGGCTAAGCAGCATGCCCGAGGTTACACAGCCAAGAAGGGGCACAGCAGGATTCAACCCAAAAGTCTTCACTCCAGCTACTGCCCTATCATGACACTCACGCGCTCCCACCAAGTCTGGCTTATGTTTCCAGGACCATAATCATCCCCATTTACCAGATGGGTAAACCGAGGCTCTGAGAAGTAGAGTCACTTGCATGAGGCCATACGGCAGGAAGGGTCAAAGTAAAGATTTGAATCCCTGGGTCCAGTCGACTCTGGAGCCTGCTTTCTTCCCACCAAATGCCTCAGCTGCTCGCCCTCCTGGGCATCTGTTTCCTCACCTGATGAACGGGGGAGACGGTGATGCCCCCCTGGCAAGGTCTACAGAGGATCCCGGGTGGTGCACGTCAATCACCCAGTTCAGTGCCTGGCAGTCAATGGATGCTTTAAACGTGACGGCTGTGTTTATTTGTATAAAGGTGGCTGAACATTAAATGGGTGGATTTATGGAAGGCGCTTAGGGTAGTGCCCTGCACATAATAGATGCTCAGGAAACACTCGAAGCAGTTATTATTATTATAGGATCTACCACAGGGGACAGCCCAGTGTTCCCTCAAAGCTGCTTCCTTCCCAAGTTGCCTTCCATTTATTTCTCCCTTCATCCAACACACTGGCCTTAGGGTCCAGGTTAGGATTTGGGAGGTTGGAGGGCTTAGGTTACAATTTGGGGTGATTTGGCCCCTCCTGCCCATTAGTCAGAGTGATGCTGAGAGCACTGGATGATAAGACCAGACTTCTAGATCCGTGCCCCGAACCCGCTGTGTGATCTCTGGCAACAGCCTTGCCCTCTCTGAGCCTTGGTTTCTCCTTTCATCTGCAGAGCCTGGACCAGGCTGCCCTGGGAGGTGCCAGCCCCAAATGGGGCCGGGGGCGGTTCCTGTGTCCCCTTGGCCACCAGCCTCCATCTCCCGCCTCCTGAGCTGCAGGCCCGCCCGGCTCAGCTGTGACGATGAACCAGCCAATCTGTTTACTGAACTGGCTGACCCCTTCCGGGAACTCGGCCCTAGCTTCCCAGAACTCGGGTATTAATGACCTGGAGCCACATGACGGAGCATGACACAGCACTTTTGGGCACAAGGCAGGGCCCAGAGGGGTGCGTGGGGGCCGCAGCCCAGCCCCCAAGCCCGTCCAGCGGGTGAGTCACCCGGGCCCCCTGCAGCTTCCTGATCCCAGCCACTCAGCTCTCTTCCCCACCCCCAGGATATCCCCAGTTGTCCGGGCTGCTCTGGGACCTCTTGATCTTTGCACTAGGGACTTAGCATCGGTCTTGGGTGATCAGGGCTGCCTTCTGGGATTACAGATGGGGACAGTGAGGCCCAGAGGACTAGAGTGAATGAACAGTACGCTCTGAGTAAGCATCCACTGTGTGGGAGGCACTGGGCAAATACGTCATGTTAGTCTCACAGCAATGCAACACAGTGGCATAGTTTAATCCTCATATAATAGATGGGGAAACTGAGGCTCAGAGTGGGAATGAATTCTCCCAAGGGCATGCAACGAGGGCACTCTCTGTCTGACCGGAGATAATTTCCTCTCGTCTCCTCAGCAGCCGACAAGGGAGGTGCCATGTGGACTGTTTCACAACTGGAGAAACTGAGGCACAGAGGGGTTGAGTCACCTGCCTAAGGCACTAAGCAGTCTGGCTCCAGGACCTGTGCTCAGAACCAGCACTTGGCACATAGCTGGCACCGACATGGTCTCTGTGCACTGCCGTGGATGAGAGCAATGCTGGCTGTGGTGTCCGGCGGAGCTGGGTTCCAATGCTGACTTCACCTTCCTCAGGCTGCACAGCCTGGAGCACATGGCTGCACCCTGCTGTGCCTCAGTTTCCTCACCTGTCAAGGGTGATTGTGGTCGTCCTGACCTTGCAGAGCTGCAGTGAGGGCTATGAGTGAGGGGTGTCTAAACTGCATCTGGACACCCAGAAGGCGCTCTGTGAACACTGACTTTCCTTGGCCCAGGCCTCTGAATCCACGACAGGTCAGCCTCTGGGCCCCATATCTTCCTCCTTCACCCTTTGCTGCCCCAGGGCAAGGTGAGGGCGGTGGTTTTTATGGGCCTGGGAACCAGACAGGCTCTGGGGCTTGGAGGGGGCGCCTGCTGCTGGCGAGAGTCGGGCCTCCTGGTTCCCAGTCCCTGATTTTGGGTTGGGGGCCAGGGGCGGGCAGGGGTGAGGCAGCACTTTGATGCTCTTCCCTTCATTCCACCACCATTGCTTGAGCACCTACTGTATGCCAGATTGCAGGGGACCCAGAAGTGAACAAGGTCTCTGCCCTCACTATGGTGGAGGAGAGGATGGAGAAGATAAACATCGGTGAGCAAATGCTCGAAGAGGCGAGAGGATTTCACCAGGGAGAAGGGCCGTGGTAGGAATCAGCAGGAGTGTTGGGAGCTGGGTGGGTCAGACAGGGCTTTTCTGAGGCGGTGCGGAGGAGCAGAGGCCTGAAGGAGAAGAAGGATCAGACCTGGGGAAGAGATTTCCAACAGAGGGAAATTCACCACAGCGCATGCAAAGGCCCTGAGGGTGGGAACGGGTTTGGGAGGTTCCAGGAAAGGCGAGGAGGCTGAAGGGGTGTGAGGAGGGGACAGCAGCAGGACATGGTGCTGGAGGGCCAGCAGGGGTCGGACCATGCAGGGCTTCGTGGGCTGAGTGGGCAGCGGCGGCTGGGACTTGGGCAGGAGCTAATGTGAGAGACGGCAAGACTGCCTGAGATGGCGTTCAGACCTTCTACCCATGTCACAGACGAGCTCGCTGAGGCCTGGGCTAGCTTCCTCTAGAAGGTCACTGGCTGGACAGGGATGAGAATCGAGGGAGTTCACCTCCCCTGGAGAAGACAGAAGCCAGAACACGGGGAGAGGAGAGGGTCCCGCGTTCACCCCTGCAGCCCCGAGAGCTGTGGGCTGTGGGGCCGCCTGGATGGCTTCCTGGCAGAAGAGGTGCCCTCCAAGCTGTGGCTGGGGCAGAAGGGCTGGGAGAGCTTTCCTAGTGAGGGAAACAGCACACAGAGAGGCCCTGAGGCGGCGGTGAGGTGCAGGCGTGTCTGGGAAATTCATCACTGCTTGGGAGTCAGGAGAGTGACGGGGTGAGGAGGTGTTATTGTCAGGGTCTCCCTCGCAGAAGGCCTTGGGGCCAAGGGGAGGAGCTGGAATTGCCTTCCACCACGTGCAGACCCCAGGATGGATCCCAGGACTGCCCGGAGACAGGCACACGTCTGCCTTCATGTGGCCCACAGTCCAAGGGCAGGGACAGTCTGGAGAGGTCAGGGCCATGGGGGGCAGGAGGGCAGAGGGGCAGAACTCCCATCCTAGTTCCAATCTCAGTGCTGTGACACACTCCCTGTGTGACTTGGGGCAAGTCACTCCACCTCTCTGAGCCTCTGTGTCCTCATCTATAAACACCACCTGGAAAGATATTCTCAGAACACAGTGAGATCATTCACTCATTCGTCCACTCATTTATTCCTTGGATTCTATTTTTTAGCACTTCTTCTATGCCAGGCCCTGGGCTAGGGACACAGCAGTGACAAAAACCCCTGCCCTTGTAGGGCTGGCAGAAGAGGTAGTGTAAAGCAGCGAGTGGTTAAGAACACAGACATTGGAGCCAGGGGGGCTTGGGTTAACTCCTGGCCCACTGCTTATTTGCTGTGTGGCTTTGGGTGAGACACTTTACCTCTTTGAGCCCCACCTATAAAATGCTATGTCATAGGATTGCTGAAAGGACAAATAAGTTAATATATGTCATGTGTTTAGCACACAGCAGGTGCTCAATTGTGCTTGAATGAGCAGAGATGTGCAATAAGCAAACAGAAGAGGGGTGAAGGGATGAGACAGTGTCTGATAGTGGGAAGTACAAGTGGCCAGCTCTTAGCAACAAGTAGGCATTCAGTAGGTGCTCAATAAGTGTTTCTCCTCCTTTGTCTCCTTCCAAGTCCATCTTGGACCTTAGCCCATAGGGAACTTAAGGGCCTGAGGTCTGGAATCTGTGTGGAAGGTGGGAAGTCGTCTTTGCTGATTCAGAAACCCAGAGCTGAGCTTTGGGGTTGGGAAGGGCAGAGATGCCCCCAGCATCCCCCGCCCCTCATGCTCCCTGCACCCTGTCCCCAGCATCATGTGCAGCCTGGGTGGCTGCGACGAGCTGGGGCCTGCCCGACGGGTCCCCAGTAATGACACTCATTACACAGGTGTCTGGCAGCAGGGGGAGGAGAAGGCCCCAGGGGGCGCATTCACATGGCGCCCAGCCAGCCCACCCCAGGCCCTTCCTCGTCCTTTATGAGTCTGGTGCCCAGGGCAGGCGGGCAGGCGGGGGAGAGGAGCTGGCGAAGGGCCAGCTGGCGCCCAGTGAAAGGAGGGAAAGTTGAGAGGTCTGGGTGCCAAACTCTGGAGTGGAGGCCAGGGGAGGTGGGCACAGGGGGCGTGTGTGTATGTGCACAGGGGTCGTGCGTGTGTGTGCATGGGGGGCGTGTGTGTGTGTGCACGCATGTGTGTGTCAGTGTGTTTGGGGGGGTGCAGTGAATGTGTCCAGGCCTATGCATCCCCCCTGGCCTGTGTGTGGAGATGAGAGGGTCTGTGTAGATGAAGCACCGATGGTCCCATGCCCGTTTCATTTGTTCTGTAACCTACACTGTGAGGTGGGTACCAGGCTGGGTCCAGCCTGGGCCTGGTGACGTCCGAGCCAGCCCCAGGGCAGCCCTAGACTCTGCCATCTAAGAGCTCCAAATCCAGGGAGTGACAGACGCCAGGCAGAGGACTAGGACATCCCAGTGAAGACTTTGATGGAGAAAAATAAGGCAGGGAGCTGAGATCAATAGGATGGGGTCAGAGGCTTCACTGGAAGGTGAGCTTGGCCGGAGGCCTGGAGGACGAGCCGCCATGGCAAAATCGGCAGGAGGAATGGCAAGTGCAAAAGCCTGGTGTCAGGGCTCAGCTTGACCTGTGTGAAGCGGCGAGTGAGGAGGGAACTGGGGGCCGGGGCAGGTCTAGAACTCATGGCCAAAGTCAGGGGTGTGCATCTTCTGAGCGCAGTGGGAAGCTTGGCAGGCGGTAGGCACACAGATGGGGGCTCCACTGGGGTGAACGGATTTGATGAGAGCGGGGACCAGGCCCTCTGGGTGTGGGAACAATTGGCTTTCAGAGCTACAGACAGGAACGTGGGCTGCTCAATTGTGCTTGAACCTTTTCTCCTGGGTTCAAACCCCTCCTGGATCCTGGAACCTGTTATTAAGCTGGCTGCACCCCGGGGCACGGGCCTTTATCCCCAGATAGGGCCCGGGCCCCCAAGACGCGGGTGGACGGGAGATACTGGTGAACCCCATGCCTACCCCACCCCTGCCAGGCCCCTCGGCAGGGCCAAGTCTGCTTCTGAGAGCTGGAAGGAGATTGTGGAGCACTGAGTACCTCCGCTTTTACAGATGGGGAAACTGAAGCCCAGAGAAGGAATGGGTATGTCCTGGGGTCTTGTGGCAGGGCACTGGGGGCAGCACCCAGAAAGCCTCCGTCACACTCCTATCTCTTCCTACTTCATCCCCGCCCACAGCAGGCTCCTCCCAGTATGACTCTGGCAGGGTAGCAGCTGGTGTCTGGGCAGAGCTACAGGGAAGAGCTGGGTCTGGTTTGAGAAGCCTCTCTTAATTGGGTCCTGTAGGAAGAACTGTTAACACTGTGCGTTTCCCATCGCTGGAGGCGTGCAAAAAGACCCGGATAACAGCCCTTCGTCTGCTTAGAGAATTACAGAGAGGTTCGGGTGGATGGGAGACCACTGCCCTTCTAGCTCTGTGATTCCACAGGAACCTCGGAGCAATCCTCAGCTCAAGCCTCAGTTTTCCTGACTGTAAAATTGCTTTTTGTAATTATCAGAGTGACCTCATTAAAAGGACAGCTTTGTTGATAAAATTCTCCTGCATTTATCCAGTCCACACTTGGCTCCCCAGTGCTAAGAGACAGCTCCAGCCCTCACCGTGGCTTGTATATCCTGCAGTCCTGGTCCTCGGGGCCTTTCCTCCCACCCCCTGATTCTCCCCTTCCTCTCTCTGCTGCAACCACAGACTTCCTCTCTGTTGTTCCTCTCCTGCCTCAGGGCATTTGCAGATGCTGTGAGCATTGGATGCCGGGTGGAGGGCTTTCCATAATTTCAATTTCCCACCAGTCCTATCAGGTGAATAGGAGATCCATTTTACAGATGAGGAAACGGAGTCTCTGAGAGCTAAAGACACACAGCTTTTTGTGAATCCACAGGAGTCAGGATTTGAGCTCAGGCCATCTGGAATCTAACACCACTCTTTTCTTCATTCCTTATGTGACTTGTCTTCATTTTCAAAACTTTGCTCAACAGTTGCCTTCTCCAGGAAGCCTTCCCTGACTACCCTCTTCGTCCACCTCCCATGACCTTCCCGAGTTTCACCGTTGCTGCACTGCTCACACTGCCTCTCAATTATCTCTCTCGCTCTCTTTTTTTTTCTCAACAGCTTTACTGGGGTGTAACAAACACATGATAAACTGCACATACTCCAGTGTTCGTGTCACTGATCTGCTTTCTGTGGCCGTGGATTAGTTTGCGTTCTCTACAATTTTCTGTAAGTGGAATCATGCGGTGTATTCTTCATTTGGCTTCTTTTCCTCAATATCGTGATTTTGAGAGTTACCCACATCCCTGTGACAGTTCTCTTTTTTTTTTATGTATCTGCCCTGTCCCCCTCAGACTGTGAGTTCCATGGGGCAGAGACTCTGTCATATTTACCTCTACGTCCCCAGCACTCAGCACAGGGCTGGGCACACAGGAAGTGCCTAATAAGCGTTGACTGACTGGAAGGAGGATGAGGATGTGCCCAAATGGGGGAAGAGCGGGCGCACTGGCATGGCAGTGAGGAGCCCAAAGCCCGATTAAGAAAAAACAGCCCCTGGAATCATCTGGAGGCCTCGCGTCCCTATCAGATAAGCATATCCGATCATCCCCATGGCTGTCTCTGTGGAGCAAAGATCTGGATTGCACAAGGGCTGGGCCTGGGCTGAGGTGGCGCTAGTGGTCCCTTTATCTTGCGTGGGCATTCGGCTCCATGTTCTAGAACTGCACAGCCCACGCACCCCGGCAGGCGGAGGCCTGGGCTCCGGCAGCGGGTGGGCAGGTGGGCGGCAGGAAGAAGTGGCCGCTCAGCCCTCCCCAAACCAGTCGGACTCCTTTGCAGAGATTTCTGCAGGCGCTTTGGGAGCTGGGTAAGGGAGAGTGGGAGGCAGGAGGAAAAAGCAGGAGGAGGGGAGGAATCATTTAATGAGCAAATATTATAGGGAATTTCCAGTTCATGCCCCATCAGGCTGGGCAGGAACACAGTGGGATTACTCAGGCAGTTTCCAGGTACCAGCCTCGACCTCGAAGGTGCAGTGTGGCTCAGATGCCTCTAGGTCTTCATTGCTGGCTAGAAACCCAACTAGCCAGGGTGAGAAAGTGGCTGTGAGCTACATCCTGAGACAAAGCCTGCAACCAAAGTCGAGTCTAAGCATGTGCTTCCTGCATCAATATTTGCTGAGATGACCTTATTGCCCATTTCCCAGACAGAAAAACTGAGGCTGGGAGTTGTGGCATTGACTGAGGTCACACAGGGGTCAGTGGGGAGTAGGGAGAGCTTAAAAGCCAAGGGCCATTGTGGAGTGACTCCTTCAACAAGGGCCACATTCTTTTGATAAATACTTATTGAGCACCTACTGTGTGCCACACACCATGCTCAGCTCTGCAGGTGAAAAAAAAAAAGGAGGCCGGTCATGGTGGCTGATACTGGTAATCCTAGCACTTTGGGAGGCCGAGCCGGGCAGATCACAAGGTCAGGAGATCAAGACCATCCTGGCCAACATGGTGAAACCCCGTCTCTAGTAAAATACAAAAAATTAGCCGGGAGTGGTGGCGGGCGCCTGTAGTCCCAGCTACTTGGGAGGCTGAGGCAGGAGAATAGCTTGAACCCGGGAGGTGGAGGTTGCAGTGAGCCAAGATCGCACCACTGCACTCCAGCCTGGTGACAGAGCAAGACTCCGTCTGAAGAAAAAAAAAAGGAGTCTTTGGGCAAAAATTGTGCATTGCATCTTATCTACAGATGAACACAATTTTTGAGGTCAGAGATGTTTTGTGGAAACAAGAAGTTTGGACCAGACTAGCATTTCCCAAATCTATTTTATCGTTTATCCATTCTGAGGACACAGATCTGAGGGACACAGAATCTCTGGGGTATTAATAGGAGTGACAAGGGGGAAAGTGTTCCATCATCCACTGGGTTTGGGAACTCCTGGGTGAACATTTGCCACAGGTGTTCTCAGTCTTAGATGCTCCAAAGAGCTCAATGAGCATCTAGGTGGTTAGTTCCTGTAAGTTACCCTCTGGGATACCTAAGGGAGTTTGTTCACTGTTTTTCTGACTTCATGAGTCCTTGTTGGATGCTGCTTCCTCCAAGGAGCCTTCTCTGAATCCCCAGAAGGACCTGAGTCTCCTTCTGTGAAGGCACCTGCCTGGAGCTCCCTTTGACCTCCAGGGTTGTAGCTGTCTGTTTCCATCACTTGATTGTGAGCTTCTCAAGGGCAGGGACAGCTGTGATTCCTTTCTTGGTTCTGGTATAGAGAACAGAATGGGTGGATGGAGCATTTAATGGGTGAAAGGATGATGACCTGATGGATGGGTGGATAGTCAAATGGATAATTTAATGGCTGGGTACATATATGGAGATAAGGGAACTGTTTTTGAATGGATAAAATGGATGAAGAAATAGATCAATGAAAGAATAGATGAATCAATGAATGAGATAATTAACAATTGAATTAATGGATTAGTGAACGCATGAATGAAGAAATTAGTGGATAAATGGAGAGATGGATGACGGATGGTTGAATAAATAAATGAGTGCTGGATTTTAAATTGTGTGATGGATGGCGTGGGTGATTTCATGGTTGAATACTGTGAATTATTGATGGATGAATGAATAGATAAATATATAATTAAATGAATGAATTAATACATAAAATCATGGATGACTTAATAGATGGCTAGATGAATAAACAGATAAAGGGATAAATGGGTAGATGGATTGGTGATTCCACAAGTGAATGGATGGGTGTATGGATGGGCAAATGGTTGGATGGATAGATGAAAGAGTGGGTGCATGGATGAGTGAGTGGACAGATGAATGGGTAAATGGATGGATGAGTGGACGGGTGAGTGGGTGGATAGGAGAATGGATAGGTAGATAAATGAATGGATTGGTGGGTAGGAGGGTGTATCCACCTACCCTAGAATAGATGGACGGGTAGGTGGATGGATGGATGGATGGATGGATGGATGGATGGATGGATAGGAGAATGGATAGGTAGAAAAATGAATGGATTGGTGGATAGGAGGGTGGATAATAGAATAGATGGATGAGTAGGTGGATGGATGGATGGATGGATAGATGGATGGATGGATGGATAGATGGATGGATGGTTAGATTGATTGGTGGATGAATAGATGAATGGGTGGATGAGTGGATGGGGAAATAGGATGGAGGAGTGCATGGATGGGTGGAAGACAGAATGAATGGATGGATAGGTGAGTTGGATGGATATACAGGTGAATGCATGCTATGTCATAAGATTGGAACTGAGGTCAGAAGGCAGGAAAATTCCTGTCTTCCTCCCTGATGCAGCAGTATCAAGTTTTTGAAGTTTGAAAGCTAAGTGAAAGTTTTAAGTCATATCTCCAGAAAATTGCATATAGACACAAAATGCTAGCAACTTTATGGGAGTGGTGGTCATGGAGCCTAAGAGCCACCTACAGATCCTAGGTGAGGAGTCCCAGTGCAGTGTTATGCATTTCCTTTTACTCTCTGAGCCCTGATCTTGGAGAGGAACCCAGGCCCAGTGGAGTGAAGGCAACTGAGATGGGGACAGTTTCCTAAAGGAGAAGAGACTTGTGTATTCATTCATTCATTGCGCAACATTGCTGTGACCTTTCTGGATGCCTGGGAGAAAATACCTGGGAGAAGATAAAGGTGCCTCTCATAAATGGCAAGTGTTTGGAGCTTGAAGTCAGACAGATTGCATTTTTAATCTAATCTCTGATATGTACTAGCTGGGTGACCTTGGGAAACTTACTTCACCTCTATGGGCCTTCTCTTCTTCATGTATAAAGTAGGGACAGCAATAATCCCTACCCCATTGGGTTGTGACTATGTAAACAGGTATGTAAAACATGTATCCCAGTGCTCAGTGCATAGTAAATGCTCAATAAATATCAGTTCTTTTTCTTCTTACATGACTACTGCTGTCTTGCATTGGGCCTATGCAAGATGCTGCTGAGCTTGAGATACCCAAGGCATCATCCCGGCCTTTTAAAGTGTCCACAGTCCATCAGGGAACACAGACAAGTAAGCAGAGGATTCCATTCACAGAGGGTTCGGGGGCTGAGATAGGGAATCCTAAGACCTCATGTTCAGGGTCATCTGATCCTCAGCATCCATTCCTATTAATATCTCTTTCTAGCAAGTGACTGCAGAGACTGGAAGGCTACACGCTACATTTCCCAGCCTCCTTTGCAGCAGGGGTTCTGTACACTCTGCAGGTCCTGCCAGGCAGATGCCTTCCTGTGAGAGTCAGGAAATGGGGGCGGCCTTGTTTTTGCCTGGGCTCTCTTTCTGTTGGTGAGCATGGACATGGGATGGATTTTCTTGCAGCAAACTTGGTGTCTGGGTATCACTCTTGGGGAGTCTAGAGGTAGGGATGGCGGTGGTGGCTTCCTCATCTCCAGATCGCTGGATGGTGCTGCAATGTGTTCTCAAAGTCTACAGCTCCTCTGTGGCCTCCTGATTCCCCACCATCCTGAGTGGCTGACAGCTCTCCTGAAGGTCCAGTTCTGCTGTGTGGTGCTGGTGCCTCTCCAGCCCTTCCAGCAATGCTGTGAGTGTTCAATTCCCTGTGTTGAATCCTTTCTGCTTAAAATGCCTGGAAAGAACGCTGTCCTCTAAAATCCAAAACAAACACAAAATCTGGAAGGGTTTCTGGTTCCCATAACAGTAGTTTGACTTACACGGGGTGGGAAGCGGGGAACACTGCAGGGCCTCAGCAGGTACCTAAACTAGACTTAGGGCATCAGGGAAGGTTTACGAAGCCCGTGACATGTAAACTGAGTCCTGAAGGGCATATATGGAGTAGGCAGACAAAGAGTTGAGTGGGAAGAACACACCGGGCAGAAGGAACAGCCTGTGCATGGCTGGGCACGGGGGCTCACACCTGTAATCCCAGCACTTTGGGGGCCAAGGTGGGCAGGTCACCTGAGGTCGCGAGTTTGAGACCAGCCTGGCCAACATGGTGAAACCCCATCTCTACAAAAAATGAAAAAATTAGCTGGGCTGTGGTGGTGCATGTCTGTAATCCCAGCTACTGCAGAGGCTGCGGCAGGAGAATTTCTTGAACCCGGGAGGTGGAGGTTGCAGTTAGTCAAGATCGTGCCATTGCACTCCAGCCTGGGCAACAGAGAGAGACCCTATCTCAAAAAAAAAAACGGGGAGGGACAGCCTATGCAAAGACTCAGAGATCAGAAAAGACATCGTGGAGAAGTGGGTAGTTCGGGCTGACTGGAACGTACAAATTGTAAGGGAGAGGTCAGGGGCTTTAAGGCTGGCCAAGGTGCTACACTTCCTTTGAAAGTGATGGGGGGCTTCTGATAGTAAACAGCAGAAAATAGTAGGTGTCTTTCAGACTCCTGCAGGAGTCTGAATTTGGGGAAGAGGAAGTATTGCAGGGAAAGCAGCGAGACGGCAAGGAACTGCAGTCACCTGGGTGAGAGGTGATGAGATTGACCTGGCATGGCAGCCTCAGAGGAGAGGAGGGTGGATGGATTTGAGGGAGGTTGAGGACGAGACTCCCAGACTTTGGTGATCAATTGGGTTGGAGGCATGGCGGCGGGAGGCATTATGGATGATGCTCGTGTTTCTGGCTTTGGACACTGAACAGTTGTGCAGCCTTCCAAAAGAAGGGAGGCAGACTGAGGGACAGTTTGGGGGAAGTTGCTGAACTTGCTTTGGGCACACTGATTTGGAGGATGCCTGGGGATCATCCAAGAGGAGGCATCTGGGAAGTGTACAGACATGTGGTCAGAGGCTGAGACAACAGATTGGATATGGACAAGGGCCCACGACTTTGGGGAAAATGAGTGAAATATTCATTCAACTAATAGCACAGGGGAGCCTCTATCTGTTCATGTCTGAATACCTGGCAGTGGGCCAAGGGCCTGGTTGCTTGTTCAATAAGCTAGGAGGAAGCGCTGGAGCAAGCCTTGGAGGGTGGGCTGGGTTCTACCAGGAAGAGACGAGATGAGGGCCCAGTGGTCAAGTGCATGAGGCCTGGGTTTAAGTCCAGCCCCTCTGTGTGTTGATTGTAGGGACGTGGGCCAGATGTTTTCCCTACCTGAGCCTGTTTCCTCATCTGAAGATTGGTCATAAGGGACATGGTGAAGCTTCAAAGTTGTGCTTGTGGAAGCAGGTAGCTTGGAGCATGGAGCAGGGCTTTTGGGGGACAACTTGGGACAGAAAGAGTCACCCACTTCCTGGTGTGGCAGAGCCATGGGGGATGGGAAGACAGAAATTAGGATCTGCCTGAAAAACACATCCACAGCTGTGTCCCATGTGAGAAAGGAGACCTCGGTCCCCGCCCAGGCTCCCTTTCACCCCTCAGCCTGCTGGAGATGGCGGGCGGGGGAAATCATCTCCATGGAGTGGAGGAGGGGACCAGATGACAGAAACCTTCCCCACGTCCCTTGGAGCTGCTGGAGCTGGGTCCTGGCCACCGTCCCAACCTGTAGCTCCTGACTTGGGGTCAGGCTGAGATTTGCTCCTTCTCTGCCTGCTCCATTTGGCTACAGAGAACAGAGGCTGCAAACTGGAGGCCTCAGGGGCCCAATCTGGTCCCCAAGCCTGTGGGGCTTTCTTCAGCCCACACAGAGTTTTTAAAAAGAATGAAGCCAATATTTAAGAATCTGTGGATATGACACACAAAGCTGTGTTTTGACTGCCTCTGGAAAATCAGGGCATGGAGCGTCTGACCATATTGGGCCCCGTTCTCTAGGGACTACCATCAGCCAGAGCTGAGAGGTGACTGTCTTCAAACAAGGCATGTACCCCAGTCCCCACCACTCCCTCTTGTCTCTCTGATGCTGAGGCCAAGGAATAGTAGCTATTTATCATCTTACGCCAGCCCACTCTGTTCATTTTAAATTCCTGCCTGGTCCCTGGTGACACTGTTTTCAACCCCAGAACCAGTCTCTTTTTCCTCTAAAACCACGAAGACTTTGGCCCTGGTTCTAGGCCTGAATCGGCTTCCCAAGATCCCCAATCTCTGAGCTCCTCAGGGTCATGGTTTACCTTTCCCTCTGCCCCACAAGGCCTAGCACACCGCCCCCCCGGGGGACAATGATGAGCTGAGACTTGGCTGGTGTTGGGGGACCGGCTGGGCCTGTGGGAGGCAGACCCACATCTGCTCTGAGATGTGTCAGCTGGGCCTGGTCACACTCTCTGCGGCTCATCCCTGAGGCATGTGGAACCAGGCGCTGTTCTCGTGGCCCAGCCAGGGTGGTGGGCGGGGCCAGGCCCAGGACATGGTGTATGTCAAGGCCACGTACAACAGGCCTGATGTTCCAGCCGCAAACACGTTGGTTGGAAAGAGGAAAGGAGGAGGGAGAGGCAGAGCTGCTTTAACAGAAAGTACCCAAAATAGAGAGGCAGAAAGAGCCGAACTCACACTCTAAGTTGCTGTGTGACCTTGGGGAAATCACCTCACCTCTCTGAGCCTCTAGCTTAAGATGGAACCAGGGACAGACCCCAGCTTGCAGCCTTGTGGGCATATTCAGTGGTATAGTGGCTGATGTGGGGCCTAATGCCTAGAGGGGCAGCCTGGAATGGAGACAAAAATCACAGACTTTGGGGCCAGATGAGGTTGCCACTTGTGAGCTGGGTGACCCTGGGCAGATCACTTCTCCATCTGCATCCCTAGAGAAGGTCCTCACCAAGTTATTCCGCCAAAAAAAAAAAAAAAAAAAAAAAAAGAATCCATTCACTGAACAAATATTTATTGGGCAATTCCTGTGGGTCAGGCGCTGGAGACATGGCAGGACATAGGACGGTCAAAGGTCTCTGCCCCCATGGAGTTCACACTTGTGGAGACAGCAGGCAATACACATGATAAATAAGTTGCATATTGCATTTGAGAAGATCCGTGCTAGGGAGAGAAATGAAGCAGGAACAGGAGATGGGATTTCAATGGGCGGGGCAGGGACAGCCTGGTGAGCAGGTGACAGCTGACAGTGATCTGTAGGAGATGAGGGAGGGAGCTGCGGGGAGGGGAGAGTGTTCTAGGCAGTGGGAACGATGCACAGGCCCTGAGTGGGGCTGTGGCTGTTGTGTTTGGGGTGTAGCAAAGAGGCCAGTGTGTGGAGCAGAGTGAGTGAGGGAGAGAGACTAGGAGGACGTGAGGCCCAAGAGGCTGTTACAGGGGGCAGATCCTGCAGGACCACGTGAGCTGTTTAAGGACTTTGGCTTTTTCTCTGCAGGAGATGGGAGTCATGGAGTGTTCTGAACATAGAAGGGACGTGGTCTGACTTCAGTTTTCATGGATTCCTCTGGCTGCGGGTGGAGAATGGGCTGGAGGGGCCAGGACAGAGGCAGGGGGGATAGTGGGGAGGTGATGGCAATAGTCCACCCTCTGTTTAGTGATCTTGGTCCTTTCCTGCTCTAAAGCCTTCCTGACTTCCCATCGCCTCCGGACAAAGCTCAAACTCCTTGGCATGACATTCAAGGCCCCCTTACCTGACTCTACCTGCTCCCCGCCCCGGCTCCTCACTGTCCACCGCATCCCAACCAGATATCCTTCCTTCCCTGCTCCACATGCTGTCCACCTTTGCTTGTGCTGTTTCCTCTGCCAGGAATGTCCTTCCTGTCCCCCTTTGTGACCTAGCTCATGTGAGGCTCAGTCCCATCAAGTTAGGAGATAGAAAAGCAAGGAAGAGAGGAAAGCCCGTTCCTGGGGAGGGTCAGGGAGGGCCAGGTTTCGGCTCCCCTCTTCTTCCTGGAATTCATCCTCCAGGGCCTCCGCAGATGAGGGCAGGCTCAGGAGCTGGGAGTGGGGCTGTAGCCCACAGGACCATGCTGTGTGACCTTGGGCAAGTCACACACCCTCTCTGGGACTTGGCTTTTCTGCTGTGCAAAATGGGGAGGATCCTGGAGCTCCTCATGGTGGTTCTGTGCACTCAAGGGCTGTGGCAACTGTGGAATAACAGCATCCTGGGGAAGACATAACTGCACTTCCTTGCCCAGCCATGCCAGGCCAGCTCAGGGCGGCCCTGAGCTGATGCTAGGGGTAGCTTGTGGGAGGGGTGCCCTCTGAAACCCTGAGCATCTCCAGTTCAGTCACCCCTGAGTGACCTGAGCACCCAGGCAGCCTGGTTTCAAATCCCAGCTCTGCCACTTCGTAGCTGTGTGATCTGGGCAAGTAATGGAACCCAGCTGGGCCTTGGTCTCTCACCTGTGACATGGAAAGAGTAAGAGTGCCCTCCTCCTGGGGAGCTCAGAGAAGCCGGTGCGCTCCTATAAATACCATGCTCAGTGCGCGGAGGAAGCGGCTTATCAAGACCAGCTACCATTATTATTATTATCACCACTGTCATTTCCTGGCTTTGTGGCCTTAGGTATCACTTGCTTCCCTGTGCCTCAGTTACCACCTCTGTGAGATGGAATAATAGTCCCACCTTCGAAGAGTTGCCATGAGGATTGAGCCTGACGCATGTAGGCACTCTTTGATGTTTGTTTGTTTGTTTGTTTATTTGAGACAGGGTCTCACTCTGTTGCCCAGGCTGGAGTGTGGTGGCAAGATCTCGGCTCACTGCAACCTCTGTCTCCCAGGTTCAAGTGATTCTCCCACCTCAGCCTTCCAGGTAGCTAGGACTACAGGCGTGCACCACCACACCCAGCTAATTTTTGTATTTTTAGTAGAGACAGCGTTTCACCATGTTGGCCAGGCTGGTCTCAAACTCCTGACCTCAAGCGATCTACCCGCCTCGGCCTCCCAAAGTGCTGGGATTATAGGCGCTAGCCACCGTGCCTGGCCTCACCGTAATTTCTTGAGAAAAACACTTCAAATGCAGAATTTATTTTATTCACTACCATAAGTCATCACTGATGTTTGAATAGTCCCTGTGAAATCCTTTGTTGTTCCTCTAGTCAAACAAATGCTTATTTGGTTTAATCTGACTTAACAAATTAATGAGATGAGGAAGAAAATTCCAGGCCTCGGGACATTCGCTGCAGTCCAACCGGGGACCAAGAGACACATGTCGTTCTAATGAAGAGTGGAGGAAGATCAACACGATCCTTCTTTATACTTCAAGTCATTATGACTGTGCAGCTGGGTGACCTTGGGCAAGTCCCTTCCCTTCTCAGACCCTCAGTCTCTTCTTTCCTGAAATAAGTGTGATAGCTTCCTACCTGCCCTGTCTGGCTCACAGGATTATGGTCTGGCTCCAAGACATCACGGCTATCATTTATGAAGTCCCTCCTGTATGCAAAGTCCCTCTCCTTGACCACCGTCTCTTTCCAGGAGGAAACTGCTTGTTTTCAGGACAGGACAGTGAGCCTAGGGAGGTGGCAGAGGATGCTGCCCAGGGAGAGGAGGAAGTGGGGGGCTGGGGCTGGCTGGGCTGACGCAGCTGTGATGTCAGAGACCGGCCACAGGCAGCCGGCCCAGTGCTAACTGTGCGCTCTCTGCTGGTCTGGCCTGGCGCCTGCCCCTCCTCCCCGCCACCCCCCTTAACCCCTTCCCGGCCTCCTCTTCCCAGACGGCCATCCCCCAGGCCCAGCCTTGCCCACAAGATTCCCAGATTTCACAACTGGGGCTGGCGCTGAATCATGTACAGTAAGTCCGGGGAGAGAAACTCCCGGCTGCCTGGCGTCCCCAGGACAGGACAGCTGCCAAGCCTTCCCTCCCTCCCAGGGGCCCACCAGCAGCCAGGGATCATCCCCTCTGGGCCCCTGACCAGCTAGGGGGTGATGGGCGGGACACACAACCTCTCTTGGCTGTGCCAGGGATCGAGGGACTGTGCGGTTTCCAGGGAACCTTCAGGCTCTGCAGGGATGGGGACAGGCCAGGGTGGTGGGAGGGGGTTCGAAGTGGCCTTTTATTCAACCACAGCCTGCCACCAAATCACTGGTGACCTGGAGCAGTCCCTAACTGTAACTCTAAGTTACAGTTTCCTTATCTGGAAAGTGGGGATAATCACAGCCCTGACCTCACAGGTCGCTGGAAGGACTCTGAGACAATCTGGGTACGGTGCTTACCGCAGGAAGCACCCAATAAATATTATTATTGTTGTGACGTTGAGCTGCTCATGACACGCTTTAAGACGCTGGAGAAATCATCCAGTTTTTTGGATGACGTCTCCCCTGAAACACCCACCCCTCCCACTGTGATACAAATTACATCTTATCTTTCCAAAACTTCTTCAGTACATCAGCAAACATTTATTGAGCACCACTGTGTTCCGTGCCTGCTACCAGGTCCTGGAGATACAGCAGTGAACAAAACAGAAAGACATTTAAAAGCCCTCTCTTCTCGTGGAGCCTGTATTCTAGCTGAGGAGAACAGACATTTGAGGTCATTTCAGTGAGCGAGCAGGGCTCCAAAGGAAATAAAGCAGAAGGTGAGATGGAGAGAGCCTGGGAGGTCCTCCCTGAGGGGGTGACATTTGAACAGAAGCCCCAACAAAGAGGAGAAGCCCACATGCAAAGGCAGGGGGTGGGAAATGGTGCTCCCGGCAGAGGGAACTGCAGGTGCTAAGGCCAGGCTGTAGGATCCTCTTGTTGAAGGCTCAGCAAGGGCAGTGGCTGGAGCAGAGGGAGTGAGTGAGGGGTGGGAGGTGAGCTTAGCGGCACCTCCACCCTGGAGCAGCTCTCCTAATGCCAGGCTCTTCCTGAAAGTGGCCACCTGGTGCCTGACTTGTACCTGTGGGGGCAGCTACCTGACAAGGGCCCGGCTTCTTCCCACCTGGGGTCCCACGGCCCTGGAGCTGTCCACTCACAGTAAAAAGCCTCATTCCCAGGAATCCCACGGAGGGCCAGCCTCCCCGGCCCCTGTCCTGTGCTCAGGCTGCCACTGGGACTCCCCTGTCCCTCCCGGAGGGTGTGAGCCCTCCCTGCCTCTCAGCAGCTTGGAGTGTGGGCATCTGCATCTCGGAGTCTCAGTGTGCCCACCTGTGAGATGGGCACCATGTTGCCTCAGAGGGGGAGTAAAAGGAGGAAGGGAGCTCTGACCTTAGTATCTGTCCCCTGAACCCTGGAAGAAGGAAAACATCCCAGACTCACTGGGGACCAGGCTGTACATTCACAGCTGGATGCAGAGATCAGGTATGTGTATGTGCATGTGTGGATGTGTGTGCATCTGTGTGTGTGTGCGTGTGTGTGTGTGCACGTATGGTGTGGGGGAAACAGGGGGTGGCATCAAGACCCAGGAGCCACAAGAGTGAGGAAGAGGGAAGGGGTGGGTTTCTGGGGACAGGGGGCAGTCAGAGCCTGGTTCTGGGGCCCAAGTGGGGATTGGGGCAGGGGGAACAAGAGGCCCGCCCTCCCTCCCAGGGTCCCAGTGGCCACCAGGGATCATTTCCTGGGATGTTTTAAAAATCGTTTATTTCTAGAAAAGTCTTTCATCATTTTCCTTCAGGTCACGGAGGCTGAGATGGCTGATGGCGCAGGTGGCTGTGGGCTGATGTGCCACTTTTGACCTCAAACGGAGGCAGCAGGGGGACGAAGTGGCCGCGAGGCACAGTATCCGGCATATGTGTGAGAAACAGCCACAGTGCCGGGGGTGGGGCCAGGTTCTCACCCTGCACCGCCAGGGTCTGAACTTGTCTCCCAAAGGTCATGTGGGCCTTTAAGAGGTGGTTGGGTCCTGAAGGTTCTGCCCTTATGAATGGATTCGTGTCATTATTGCAGGAGTGGCTTCGTGATGGAGAGAGTGGATTTGTCACAAAAGTGAGTTCGGCCATTCCTTGCTGTCTCACATGCCACCTCTTGCCATGGGATGCCCTCGCCATGGGATGACAGCAAGAAGGCCCTTGCTTGAGTGAGCCCCTCCATCTTTGGCTCTCCGGCCTCCAGGACTGTTGGAAATACATCTCTGTTCTTTGTAAATTACTCAGGCTGTGATACTCTGTTATCGCAGCAGAAAACAGACTCAAGACACCACTACATGGATGAAGAAACAGGCCCAAGAGATGAGGAGTGTTGTCCAGGTCTTCCAGTCAGAGGAGCGGCAGGATGGGATTTGAACCCTAGGACTGTGTGGCTTGTGACCACTCCTAGCTTCAGCCTTGCCTGGTGCTGGGTGGCTTGAGGCCAGGACGATGGTCAGATGTTTGGGCACACTGGGCCCTACCCACTTGGAAAGAGGCTGGCCTGGGGTTGAATCAGAACCAGAAGTGACTCAGGCTAGGACCCCTCTGCACCCTCCCTCAGGCCGCAGGTAATTAATTACCTGCCCAGGTTAATAGCGCCCACTTTCCGCCACCTTTCATCAAGGCTCCTGGAGCTGCCAGGCAGTAATTAACCCTTACAGCACCCCTCTGAAGTCAGCATGAGGCAGACACGTGATGAAACCCTTTTTTTACGAGTAGGTAAACTGAGGCAGAACCCATTGCAGCCTGGGAGCCTGTTGTTTCCCCGTGACTCAGCAGCTCAATCTGTCTCTGCTTTCTTCCCACAGGAAGCACCAGCTGGCCCAGATGCTTCTCATCTTTAGAGCTGAGCTGCAGGCTGGAGACCTGGAAGGCCCTCACAGCACCTGCTCTCACCCTCTCACCTCACGAAAGCACAGGAACTTGGGTTTGGAGCCGATGAAAAGGGCTGGAATCTGACTCTGCTCTGTGACCCTGGGCAAGTCACTGCCCCTCTCTGGGCTTCAGTTTCCTCCTTGGTAACACAGAATGATTATACCTACCGCTTGGGTTTGTTGACCTGAATCTACCTCTGAGTCATTGCCTTTCCTTCTTGCTGCAGCCACACTGGCCCCTTGACAGTTCCTTGAACACACAAGCCCTTGCCCACCTCAGGGCCTTTGCACGTGCAGTGCCAGATGCCTGGAATGCCCTTCCTTTCCATCTCCCCATGGCTGGCTCATTCTCGTCTTTCTTGGCTCAAATGTTACCTCCCCAACCTAGATAGCACCTCTGCCACCTCTTCACCCTGTCTTACTCTTCTTCAAGCACTTCTGGAGGTATCTTGCTATTTATCTTGTTTGTATCTTTTTCAGCTCCATGAGGGCAGGACATTTTGTCTGTTTCATTCACAATGTGTTCCCAGAGCTCAGCACAGTGTCAGGCACACACTAGGTGCTTAAGAAACAACTGCTTCCTCTACCTCTTCCCCTGCTAGCCCCAAGTTCAGCTAACTGGCTGTGTGACCCTGGGAATTGCTTTTCACCTCTCTGGTCCCTTATTCTCCCTTGTGGACAAACGATGGCCTGGGCATGAGTTTCTTTAAGGACTCAGGTAGCAATGAAATCCCTGGGACCCCAGCTTCATTATTTCCCCAGGCAATGAGGTAGAGAGCAAGAAGGCAGGTAAGCAAGGACCAGCCTCCGCCACGCAGACACCCTCTTTCCGGCTTCTCTGTCCTCCCACTTTGCCCTGGGTTTGTGGACTTACTCTGGGCAGATCTCCATGACCAATCACCCGCTCCCTTGGCATGTCTGTCAGCACCCTTGGGGGAAAGAATTTGGAAAGGGGAGGGAGAAAAAGAAAGCAGGGTGCGAGAGGATGGTTCCCACACCTGTGTAAATAATTTGTCATCTTAAAATGCTCAAGTATGCTCACCTTTAATGCCTGGTTCTTGGGCTTGTTTTCCTTGGCAAAGCCCCCACAGGAGTGGAATTTCGGCCGAAGGGAGCCCAATTGTCATCTTCTAAGCATGTTCCCAGGCCGGGGGCCGGGGAGGGCTCTGGCTGATGCTCCATTTCCGTCCCCAGAAGTGCTGGAACGTTCCTGGGATCTAGGGAGCAGCCTCCAGTCCTGGAAGCTGTCCCAGATTTCTGGAATGTTGGAATTCAAACGGCCTCCTGCCCATTTTCTGGAGGAGGAACATGAGACCCAGAGAGGGGAAGGGGTTGGCCTGAGGTCATACGATGTGCAGAGGCGAGCTAGAGTTTGCCGGGAGAAGGTGCGGGTGTGTGGACAAGTCAGCATCTATCTCCCATTTTCAGGTAACAGCACCTCGACTTCCTACTGAACAACCTTCTCTTCCCTCTTCTCAGTCCATGAGGAGGGGGGTGCCCAGAGGCCTCTGTCTCCAGGGGTGGACATGTGACCAGGTCTTGCTCTAGTGATTGGTCCAGGGATGAGCACATGACTGAGCCTGCCCAATGAAACTTGATCCTGGGACTTTAGAGCTGGCCATGATTTGTGAAGGAGATGCCATTTTTCATTGGATGGACAGTGAGCAAGTGAACGCTTAGAGCAAAAAGAGGACAAAACAAGGGAAAAGCCTACCTGGGAGGAAGCAGCACAGAGCTGGACAGGCTTTGAACTCCTAGATCCCACCGTACCTGAAATTAGGCACCTTCAACTTTCCAGTTATGTGAGCCACTGCCTTTCTCATTTTTGGCTGAAAACAGTTGGGACTGGCTTTCTGTCCCTTCCATACAGAAGGTGCTGACTGATCCCTGCCCCACGGGAGAAGAGACTCCAGGCAGAGAAAATAGTGTGTATAGACACCCCAAAGGGAATGCCAAGCAGGGCACTCGTGTGCCAAGGAGAAGGAGGAGGAGGTACCTGGGAGCTGAGCTTAAGAGTTAGTCAGGTGGTCAAGGTGGGAGAAGAGGGTATCTTTAGCAGAGGAAACAACCAATGCAAAAGCTTGGAGGGGTGACTAGTTAGTGAAGATCAACTATGTGCTGAGCTCGTGTTGGGTGGCAAGATGAAAAGGGCACAGTGGAATCCAGCTGCTCCTCACCTGCCCCAACACAGTGCAGGCTTGTCTGCTTTTGGAGCCAAACCTGGACACCTCCGTGTCCTTCCCCTGGCAGAGTGCTGCCCGTGCTGTCTCAGACTCTCCAGCATCTCCTAGTTTGGTGATGTGCATCATGGGGATCACACAAAATTATTATTATTATTATTATTATTATTATTATTATTATTTGAGACGGAGTCTCGCTCTGCCACCCAGGCTGGAGTGCAGTGGCCGGATCTCAGCTCACTGCAAGCTCCGCTCCCGGGTTTACGCCATTCTCCTGCTCAGCCTCCCGAGTAGCTGGGACTACAGGCGCCCGCCTCGGTCCCCGGCTAGTTTTTTTTTGTATTTTTTAAGTAGAGACAGGGTTTCAACGTATTAGGCCAGGATGGTCTCGATCTCCTGACCTCCGTGATACGCCGTCTCGGCCTCCCAAAGTGCTGGATTACAGGGCTTGAGCCACCGCGCCCGGCCCACACAAGATTATTTTATAGGCTGCACAGACAAAGCGTAAAATCACCTCGGGTCACATAGCGAGAGTTATTCTCCCTGCAAATTCTTTACAGTCTTTCCTTTATATCCAGGAGAGTCTCTGGTGCTAACCTGCCTCTAAGACCAAATACTTGCTAATCTCCCTTTGTGAAAAAGAGAGCAGGTCTCAGGCTCATTCATGTATCTAGCTAGACTTTTCAAAATGTCCTATAGAGCTGCAGCACATATGAACGAAGTGTTCAGCTTGTCCCAGGCCTGTAATCGGCACCCCAGTGAGCAGACTGGACATCCCCACCCGCAGAGAGAGCTGCCCTCTCTCCCCTCCACTCATGTTCCCTCTAGGGATGCCACGATCCCAACTTGTATCACCACAGATGAATTTCACATGTTTTTGAATTTTACATCTCATATGTTTTCTGTTTCTATACGAGTTTGCCTTTTCTATAATTCCATATAAGTGGAATTCTATAATGTATTATCTCAATTTGAGTCTTTTTTTTTTTTTCCTGCTCAGCATGATGCTTTTGAGATGCATATATGCTGTTGTGTGTATCTGTAGATGGTTCTTCTTTATTGCAGAATAGTGTTCCAGGGTATGGATGTACCAAAGCTTGTTCATCCATTCACCAGCTGAGGGATATTTGGACTGCTTCCGGTTTTTAGCCATTATAAATAAAGCCATTAGGCACATTTGCAAACAGGTTTTATGTGAACATAAATTTTGTTTATCTTGGGTAAATTTCTAGGAGTGGAATTGCTGGGCCAGGTGGCCAAGTGTATGTTTCACTTTTTCAGAAACCGCTGAGCTGTTTTCCAAGGTGTCTGTACCATTTTTCATCCCTACCAGGAATGGATGAAAGTGTCAGTTGCTTCTCACCAACACTTGGTGTTGTTAGGTTTTTTTGTGTGTATGTGTGTTTTACTTTTAGTCATTCAAATAGGTGATAATAGTATCTCATTGTGGTGTTAGTTTGCATTTCCCTAATGACTAATGATGTTGAACATCTTTGTATATGTTTCTTTGCCATCTGTATATTTTCTTTGGTGTAGTATCTGTTCAAACTTTATGTCCGTTAAAAAAAAAATTGTTTTCTTCTTAATAGATTTGGAGAGTTCTTTATATATATTCTGGATACTAGTCAAGCCTTTGTCAAATATGTGATTTGCAAATACTTTCTCCTGTTCTGTGGCTTGTCTTTTTATCGTTTCAATAGGTAGGACTTTAATAACATGGTTTTGTTTTCTTTGTAAGTATTTTTCTGGTTATCTTTGATTTGTGGCATGTATTCTTTGGTTTTTCAATTCTAGTGATAACACCAAATGTTTTCTTTTAAAATGAATTTATTTAAGTAAAAAAGTCAGTAAATTTGAAGAAACACATTAAATAAGGAAGAGTAGAAGTGGAGAGTAGACAGCATAAAAATTGTGAAGACAGTTTCCAATTTGCATAACCAAAGTGCGGGCAGCTCCGATTTGTTCATCAACAAATCCTGATGGAGCCCCCACTGTCCACCAGGCTCTGAGCCAGGTGCTGGGGACACAGCACCAAACGAGACAGTTGTTTCTGCTCTTTTAATGCTGATTTTTCTCCAGTGAGTCTCTCTTCATCTTTCAAAAGCCAATTTGAATGACCCTTCCTTCGTCCAGACCTTCCCTGGAATGTTTGTCACACTCTACTGCAACTTTCTATTTCTGTATCTCCCAGGCAAGGGGCACGTCGGGCAGCCTCTGGTAGGGTTGCAGAGAGCTTGGTGCATAGATACTTCAATAAATAGCCTCTCACAGAGTGCAAGCTATGATGAGGTGCTGAAGACCAGTTGCTGATTCCATTGGTTGAAACTAGCCAGGTCTACCCTGATGAAGGGGCCTGAGGACCCTCCCTGCTGCAATCTGGCTGACCCCATGCAAACCAAGGTCTCTCCCCTTGGCCTCCCCTCCCACAGATAAAGACACCAAGAGAAAAAGCCTCCCAAACCCACTGCCTTCAGCCTCTGCTATTTGCTTCCCATCCAGTGCCCATGGATGCCTTTCCTGCAAGGCTCAGTATTCACACAAACACTTACCAGGCATCTTTGCTCTGACCTGCCCCAGGCCCACAACCTTCACCTTGGCCTCTAACCACCCTTCCCCTGTTTCTCTACTCCAGCACACCAGCCACCATCTGCCCCTCCACCATGCCCAGCTCACTCCCACACCTGGGCTTTTGCACTAGCTCTTCCCTCATTCATTGCCTTCTCTAGCTCTCCACGTTCAGTTCTGAACTTCACTGACCCTCCTCAGAGGCCCTCTCGGCTGTGCTATCAAAGCCCTCTGTCCTTTTTTTTTTTTTTTTTTGAGACAGGGTCTCACTCTGTCACCCAGGCTGGAGTGCAGTGGTATAATCCTAGTTCACTGCAGCCTCCATCCCCCAGGCTCAAGTGACTCTCCTGCCTCAGCCTCCTGAATAGCTGAGACTATAGGTGTGTGCCACCATGCCCAGCTATTTTTTCTTTTTTAAGTAGGGATAAGGTCTCAGTATGTGGCTCAGGCTGGTCTCAAAATTCTGAGCTCAAACAATCCTCCCACCTCGGCCCTCCAAGTGCTGGGATTACAGGAGTGAGTCACTGTGCTCAGACATCCCATGTATTTTTGATCCCTTCATTCTGTTTCTTTCCTTTGTAGCATGGAATGCTCTCATTTCTGAGTTTATTTTTGTGTTTGTTTCTCGTCTGTGTCCCCTGCTGGAGTGGCAGTTCCATGAGTGATTTGAGTTTTTCCTTCTCTCCATCTCCTCAGTGCCCAGCACAGTGCCCAGCACGCAGTCGGTACTCAATCAGAATTTGTTGAATCAATGAGAGAATGAATGAATGAGGTCATGAGCTTTCCCTTCTCCAGATGCACTCATGGCAAAGTTGAACCCATCTATCTGCCCATGAGTCAGGCTAGTTATCCTGTGGGCCCCTCCTGGGTGGGTACTGAGGGCTGCCCACTGGGTCCAGCCAGGCCTGTGTCTTGTCAGCTGCCCAGGCTAAGGGACTTTCCACTGTCCTTGGAGTTGGCCTGTGGAAAGTTGTTCTCAGGACCTCGTGAGCCCGGGGCCATGGATGGGGCTAGAGGTAGCTGCAAGGTACAGGGACCCCGGCGTGAAATTCCATCAGTTAACACTGTAAGTGAGGCTTTCCAGCTCCCTTTTGTCCTCCCTGTGATGCCAAGGGGAGGGAGAAACTCCACGTGGGGCTTGTGTGTTTTGAACACCTTCCTACCACCTGCTTTTTCTTCAGAAGAAACAGAGCAGATCCCAAGTACAAGCCATCATCAGCAATGGTAGCTGGTTTTGTTCCACTTTTTTGTATATTTCACAATTGTCTTCCATTTGCAGCAAGTGCCTTAGATTGGGAGCCTACGAGCAGATCCCTAACAGAATAATATGATGGCAAGTAGCCTATTTGGGAGATGCCTCCAGAAAGCACTGGTAGGGAAGTGAGATCAGGGAGGAAGGGATGCCAATCTCAAGAGCGCTACCAAGTCAGTAACCACTTAGGCAACTGGGCTGGATCCTGCTGTGGCATGCTGGGAGCCCATGTAGTAATGGAGTTAGCCCCCCTAGGGGAGGGGATCTGGTGGCCAGGGAGCTGGGGAAGCGACAGGACGACTCAGGTCATGCCTGTCATTGGTTGACAGCTGCCACTTGGAGTGTTAGTTCTCAGCACATCCAGCCTGCTGGATGAGCAGAGCTCACAGGTGAAGGGGGCAGGTGCTGTCTGTGTTCACCAGAGAAAAGGGAGAGGGGGTATGGGCAGGGCACAGACAACAAAGGCCTCACAGTCAACACTGGTTCCTCATTTAAAGCCAGGATAAAACGAGTTCCTTTAAAATTAAATTTTAGCAAACATTTAAAAAGTGAATTGATGGGAAGAGTAGGTAATTCTGGCAGGTGAAATGTAAACATGGCAAAATGCTGCTAGTTTTCAAGGCATCCAAAGCCCTTAATAGGCAAACAGGTGTTCTTCATGACCCACAAGAATGGCGTGTTTTGGGCGGTGACAACATTCCCCCTTTCCTCCCAGCATGCCAGACTCATGCCCACTCCTAACACTGCCCAGCACCCCTGGGAGTCCTGGAAATGGACCATGAGGCTTGGAGGCAGAAGCCCTGTATGACTTCGGGTTTGCCCCTTAACATCTCTGGGCCTGTCTGTTAAAAGGGGATGTTCTCAAGTCACGTAAAAGAGTAAATGTGCAAAAATAGTCAAAGCAATGCTGAAAGAAAACTAAGAGAGAGGACTTGTTCATCCAGACATTAGAATATATGACAAAGGCATAGGAAATAAAACAGTTTGGTATTGGCATATAAGTGGACAAATACATCATGGGAACAGAAGAGCATCCAGGAATTAACCCGGTTATCACCTGTACTACCTGCACTCATGGATGTGAAAGGATTTAGGAAAGGGAAGGCATTGGCGGGCATGGGATTCTCTGGATTATGTCTGGGCTGATGAAGAAGCTTCCAACAGACTCCCCACCTGCAGCCCCTCCCCTCTAACCTACCAGCTATGGCACCAGGGACACTCACTCTCATGAGCTGCACTTACCCCCGCTCTGCTCTGGCAATATCAGAGCCTCCCACACAAGATGCATTAGATCACAGTTGTCACCATTCCTCCTTTTGCAATTCTCTTTGATGCTTCTGATTAACCCAAGGAGAAAGTCTCAGGTGGGCGCGGCTGGACTTGAACACCTCTCCCACGTTTGCTTGTCTCCCTTTATGAGGCAGAGCAGGCCTTAAGCTCAGAGCCTTCACCACGCAGCAGAATGCAGCTAGGATTTGGTAACGTTCTTTTGTGATTGTTGTTTTAAGGTTACTTTCTATTTATAGAAATGAAAAGTTGTTTCCTCTTTCTGATAGTAACACAAATTTTCCTTTAAAAATAATTTTTTTCTGATCCATATTACAATGAGAATGAACCTCCAAAACATGATGCTAACTGAAAAAAGCCAGACACAGAGGTCTTTTTATTTGGTGAGACAGGCTTTTGCTCTGTTGCCCAGGCTGGAGTGCAGTGGTGTGATCTCAGCTCACTGCAACCTCTGCCTCCCAGGCTCAATGATTCTCTCACCTCAGCCTCCCCAGTAGCCAGTACTACAGGTGTGTGCCACCACACCTGGCTAATTTTTGTATTTTTCGTAGAGTCAGGGACTCCCTATTTTGCACAGGCTGGGCTCAAACTCCTGGACTGAAGTAATCCTTCTGCCTCAGTCTTCCAAAGTGCTGGGACTACAGGCGTGGGCCACCCTGCCTGGTCAGAAGGTCACATATTGTATGATTCTATTTCCAGGAAATCTCCAAAATAGGTACATCCATTGAGACCAATGAAGAATGGTGGTTGTTAGGGGATTAGGAGCAACTGCTTAATGGTCATAGAGTCTCCTTTTGGGGTGATGGAAATATTTTGTGGTTAGCTAGAGGTGATGGTTGCAGAATACAATACTAAAATGCCACTGAAATGTTTACTTTAAAATACTTAATATGATGCTATGTGAACTTTGTCTCAGTAAGTTATTTTTTAAAAAAACCAACTGAGTAAACTGAAAAATCAGTTTACTTAAGAAAAGATATGAATGGCTTCAAAGATTCAAAGATGGCTTTTTTTTTTTTTTTTTTTTTT
>NW_016808980.1:1173797-1188780 GCF_001698545.2 Rhinopithecus bieti
TTTTTTGAGACAGAGTCCTGCTCTGTCTCCCAGGCTGGAGTGCAGTGGTGCAGTCTCAGCTCACTGCAAGTTCTGCCTCCCAGGTTCACACCATTCTCCTGCCTCAGCCTCTCGAGTAGCTGGGACTACAGGCGCCCGCCACCACGCCCGGCTAATTTTTTGCATTTTAGTAGAGACGGGGTTTCACTGTGTTAGCCAGGATGGTCTCCATCTCCTGACCTCGTGATCCGCCTGCCCCGGCCTCCCAAAGTGCTGGGATTACAGGCGTGAGCTAAAGATGGCTTTTAAGTGAGGTGTGGGAGACACTGGCTAAGGGGATGAGTCTCACCACCACACATTGGCTCTTACCTTGCCCAGGCCTGGAAGGTCCTCTGCTCACTGATGGAATCCTATGCAACCCCGGGAACCCAGCTCAAGCCTCACCTCTGCAGGAAGCCCTCCCTGATTACACAGGTGGTCAGGCGGGGTCAGTCCTGTAGCCCTTCAGACCCGGGTGTGAATCCCAGTCTTGCCACTTACTAGTGGGAGGAGTCTCTTAACTTAGACATACTGTTTGACTAAGAGGGCCTCCGTTTCCTTATCTGGAAAATGGGGGCTTATGATAGTTCTTATCTCACTAAGTTGAGCTCCTACATAGAAAGTTTTAGGACAGAACCTGGGGAGACGAAGCTGCCGTTAATTCACACTCCAGTCTGGCACTGATCACATCGCAGTTGCATTCCTTTTCCTCCTGCCTCCCACACTGTGGGCAAGGGCTCAGCCTTGGTGATCTCTGCATCATGTTGCTGTACAGAACTCATGCACGGCAGGCCCCCAAGAGGGGCGGATTGGCTGACCTGCAGAGGAACTCCCAGAATTCCACCTCTTCTCTCACCTCCACAGTCCCCACCCTCGTCCAGACCCTGCATGGTTTACCTGGACTATTGCGGTCTCCTCCTCCCTGGTTTCCTGGCTTCTGTCCTGAATCCTCCACCTCCAATCCATTCCCCACATGCAGCCAGAGAGATCCCGTGAGAACCTAAGTCAGATCTTGTCCCTTCTCTGCCCAGAAACTTCCCACAGCTCTCACCTTGCTTAGAGGAAAAGCCAAAGAAAGACCTTCCCATGGCTCATCCACCGTGGGACACGCCCCAGCCCCTCTCTGCCTCCTCCCCCAGCCCTCGTCCCTGCGACAGTCTCCTTGTTGCTCCGACACTCCAGGTTCCACCTCAGAACTTTTGCATCTGCCATTCTGGTTTCCTGGAGCACTTTACCCCACATGACCCCACACGGCCCGCTGCTCACTTCCTCACCTCCTCCAGGCCTCTGCTCAAATAGCACCTGCTAGGGAAGCTTCCCCCTGCTTCCCAGGTTTTGCTGGACTCCGAAGCTCTTTTCTTCCCAGAGGCAAAGCCCTTGGCTGGGGTCCTGGGCCCAGCCTGGTGACTCAGGTGGAGAAGATGCTCCCAGGCCTCCTGCTGGATTTGGGGCCCAGGGTCAGCCATGGGGGTAGGCGGTACCTAGGCTGTACCTGGCGCAGAGGCCTCTGCCTTCCCCTGCCTGGGAGGCAGCCCTGCCCTGCACACACGGGCTTCCAGGCTGCGGGTGGGAAAGCCCCACATCCTCCTCTGCTTACCTGACTCGAGCTGACTCAGACCCCCAGCCCTGGCCAGAGGGGAGCCGCAGCTGCTCCGCCCCTTGATGGGAAGCAGAGCTGTGGCTGTGAGGGCCTGGCTGGGCCAGACACTGACTCACCTCGCTCTATCCCGCCCCTGCGCTGGGAGCCACGCCTCCCTCTGGCCAGAACTTCTTGGCCATCTGCTGTGGGAGCTGCCCCAGGCGGAGTCTTCCTGAGGGGTGCCTTCTTCTGCCTCTGAGAGCCTTTCTGTTCCTTCAAGGCCCAGCTTGAGGGCCATCTCCTGCTGGGAAACATCAAATTCCCTGTGGCCAGAAGGGGAAAAGGATGTGGGAGAGGTGAAATAATAGTAATGATAATACCAGCAACAATAATGCAAACAACTGTTATACAAGAATCATAGCAGCTAGCCATGCTCACTATGTGCGAGGCGCTGTGCTAAACACTTCACGTTTGAACTCATTCAGTCCTCACAATAGTCCTATGAGGTAGGAACTCTCATTTCCCAAGGCACAGAGTGGTCAGTATCCAGCCCAAGGCTACCAGCCAGGCAGTGGGAGGAGGGATGTGAATCTAGGCAGCTGGACATTGACTGGCATTCTCACGCCCAGCTCTGAGAGCCGAGTGGAGGCCCCGAGACTGGAATGCAGGGAACTGGGAGGGAGGGGAGCCAGGTCCTGGGCTCTGTTCCAGTGCCTGTCCCCACAGCGGGATTTTGAGTCTCCCCAGGCAGAGGCCAGCCCCCTCTCTCCAGGGAAACAACCTCCCAGAGGGAGGGCCCTGCCACAGCACAGGCTGGTGCTTATTCCTCCATCGGGGTGGAGCTCAGAACAGAGGGTCTGGGCAGTCCACCAACATTGCCCAGCCCCGAGTGATGCCAGCCCCTGCTCTGGGCAGCCACTGAATAGGAATTCACACAGGTAGGGCAGGGACCATGGCGTGGGCACTTAACTCATTAACGCTGCCAACCACACTGTGAAGCGGGGACAGTACAAACATCTGTTTTACAGAGGAGGAGACTAAGGCTCAGAGGGTGACAGGAGGCCACAGAGGTAGAACATGGCAGGAGTGAATTTGAACCCACGATTGTTCTGATGCCACACAGTCAGAGTCCCTTCTACTGGGTGGTGACACAGCATCTCAGTGAAGAATGGGGCAAGGTGGGAAGCAGACGCAGGAAAAAGCCTGGAGCCTCAGTTCACATCACCCTCTCCCTCTGGCCTTCCACTAACCTGAACCCACCAGTCCATCTTTTCACTCCTTTACCCATACGTCCCCCTACCTACTCATCCACACATTCATCCACCATGCAAACATCTCTCCATCTATCCTTCCATTATTCCATCTATCCTTTCCATCCAATTCTCAGCCATCCATCCATCCATCAAGACTTCCCTCCACTTGTGCTTCTATTCATCCACCCATCCATTCTTCTATCCCTCCTGCCTTCTATCTATCCATCCTTTCATTCATCCATCTGTCCATCGGTTCAAATATCATCTATCCACCTATCCTTCCTTCCAACCTACAATCCATCCATCCATCCAACCATCCTCCCACCCATTCATCCATCCAGTCATCCACCCACACATACATCCATCCATTCATCCACCCACCCACCCACTCATCCTCACATCCACCCACACATCCATTCATCCATACAACCCACAAATGTCTATTTGAATGACAGCTGCGATGCCCAAGCCTTGGGATTGCCGTGCCTTGAGCCAGAAGAAACATGCCTAATTAGGTTCCTGTTTATTTGTTGTTCCAAGAAGGTTAATTGTGGGCTTTGTAAACAGCCCTTTGATGGCTGAGGAGTTACTTTAGGAGGACAGTTAAATAAACAGTCACTGGGTGGAAAATAGTCAGTGCTGGTACACGGTGGGTCCGGAGTCATGGCCTGCCTTATAGGGGAGGGATGGGACTGAGTTCCAGTCATTGCAGAGGCTTTGAGTCAGAATGATGGGAATGCTGGCGGTAACAGCTCATCTGTGTTGGGTGCCTACTGTGTGCCAGATGCTGTGCCAAGGAGCCCTCACCACAGCGCCAGGTGATGGCAACCATTATGGGCCCAATTTAGAGGCAGGGAGACTGAGGCTGGGGAAGAGGAAGCTGTGTGTCCAGGGTCACATGTCTGAGAAGTAGCACAGCCATGACACCTATCTAGACCTGACTCTGTGCAATAATAATGATAATAGCAAATAATTACATAGTACTTACTATGTGCCCAGCACTGTTCTAAGAGCCTTTTTTGCCTGTACCCTATGAGGTCAGAACTAAACATCATCTCCTCTTTTACAGATGAGAAAACTGAGGTTGGAGACACGAAGCAACTTGCTAAGAATTTTTAAAAGTTAATTATCTGGGCCCAAAGTCTTACTCTTGATCATGTTATTCAGTGGAATGTACTTTCTATGCATTTAACTTAGATCCAGCCATACATGATCTGCCAGACATTTTTAAAAAAATAAATTTTCGTCTATTTTATATCTCTAAAAATACTGCAATATTATAACTTACGTGTTTTTTATTACTTGCTGCTGAGGTTGGTAAAATGTTTCTGTAAAGAGCCAGATAATAAATGTTTTAAGATTTGTGGGCCATACCATCTTTATTGCAACTACTTAACTCTGCTGTGGTGCAGGAAAACAGCCACAGACTGTATGTCAGTAAATGACTGTGACTGTGTGCCAATAAAACTTTATTTACAAAAACAGGTGGTGGGCCAGGTTTGGCTCAAGGGCTATAGCTTGCCAACCCCTGACTTTGCAGTACACATGTATTTATATTTAGCAAACCATGTTCTCTGCCCTTTTATGAATGAGATAAAAGCTTTTCAAGTGTGATTTCAACCAGGCCATTTCACCTCCAGGCCATTTGCTCACCACACGCCCTATATACTGTTTAGTATTGCACTATTGGCAATTTTGGAAGGAATTTGCAAATTACTTGAATTAACCTGCTTTCTTCATTTGCAATATCGGTAAATTAATGACAACTGTGAGGGGCACTCAACTTGGCTGATCACCCCAGCAGGGACACTGAGGATACTTCATTCCAAATCTGTAAACTTTGAGCTTGAAAAAAAAAATTGAAAAGTGAAAGTGAGAAGTTCTGTGGCTGGGGTTCTATTACTGTTTTCTATTGGTGACAAGAACAAGGAAATGAAAGGATGATATGGGAGGGGTGTTACAAAATGTACTCAGAGCTAGTGGGAAGAGAACAGAGTAGTGTCAGAAAGATCCCTTTTCCCCGTTGTCCCCACCTCTTTCCCATCAGTGTTCATTTCCCAACCTCAGAAAAGTTGTGAGCCTGGGTAAAACAGCATGTGGCCACTCCAAAGTTAAAAGACAAATGGTAACCTAGGTAAAAATATTTGAAACATAAATGTAGACTGTGAATTTATTTCCACCGTATATAAAGAGTTCCTGCAGAACAATAAGAAAAAAACCACAAACCCACTAGAATAATGGGTAGTGGATGTGAACAGGCAATTTACATAAAATACAGATGGCAAATAAACACGCAAGATGTTCAGTCGTGCTGGTAATCAAGCAAATGCAAAGTAAAACAACAATGCAAGAACATTTGCCATGCCTCAGGTTGACATGAATGAGATTGGTGATGTAAAGCGTTAAATTAAGGAGACTGGGAAATGGTCACACTGATATACTGCTGATGGTGGTATAAATTGAAACAGCCTCTTCAGAAGACAATTTTTACAGTAGCCAGTAAAACTGTAAGTTCATATTTTTGGGGGGAATACTGCAGTTCTGTGATGTGGCATCTCCCTTAGTGAAACATCCACACACAGGCACAAGGAGTATGGTCAAGATGGGCACTGAAAGCAACCTAAATATCCATCAGTTGAGGAAGGGTTAAACACCCTGCAGTGGTCTGAGGCTCCCCATCTTTTGAAGCGCAGTCTGCTTACCTCCATCACTGACGTTGAACCTGCTAGGTGCTCACTCTTCCAAGCATCTCTTGCAGCTAGTGGGTGGTCACATGACCCAGGTTCCACCAATCAGACGTGCCCACTGAGACCTGGAAGCAGGGATAGTTCAGCAGCAGCAGAGAGGGCTTACTGATCCAGTGTTGGGTGTGATTTGGGGTACTGTCCCTGCTGACCTTAAGCCTGGTTCTCCAATCCTCCCAAGCTCCCCAAATCCCCTATTTTATTTTGAACTTTCACTGAAGTATAGCACACATAGAGAAAAATGCACAGGTCGTAAGCAATAACTTCACGAGCCTTCATAAGTGAGTACATTTGTGTAACTAGCCCTTCATCAAGAAACAGAATATTCCAGTTCCTTTAAGCTTCCCTTATGCCCTCTTCCAGTCACGACTTCCCCGAGGCTAACCAAGGCGAGTTGTGTCTATTTCTAGTGCTTTATATAAATGGAATCAAACGATGTATGCTTGTTTGTGTCTGGCCTTTTTCCCTTAATGTTCAAGTCTTTGAGATTCACCCATGCTGTAGCGTGTGGTTGCAGATCTTTCATTCTCATTGCTGGGCAAAATTCCATAATCAGAACAGTGTCTGAGTGTGTCTCTGTTCTTTCATTCATTCTCCTACTGATGGGCATTTGGGTACTTTCTAGTTAGGGGAGATTTATGAATAGGGCTGCTATGAACATTTGTGCATGTCCTTTTTGGTGAAAATCTGTCTGCACTACTATTGAGTGTAGTCCTATCGTTGAGTCTTATGACAAGTGTATGTTTCACCTTATTAAGTTGCCAGTGTCTTCTGAAGTGCTTGCACCATTTTGCATTCATGTATGAGGGTTCTTTCTAGATGCTCCATATCTTCATCAACTCTTGGTATTTTCCATATTTTTCATTTTAGCCATTCTAGTGGGTGTACAGTGGTTATCTCATCAAGGTTTTCATTTGCATTTGGATATTGAGCACCTCTGTGTGTTTATTGATCCTTTGGGTATCCCCTTTTGTGAAATGCCTACTCGAGTCTTGGCCATTTTTGCTTATTGGATTGATTGTTATTCCCCCCATAACGTACTTTGAATAGACTGCTTCTCTGTTTAAATTACTGTATCAGCCAGGGCTTTCCAGAGAAACAAATCCCAACAGGATGGGTGTGTGTATATATATTTATATTTAATTTAATTTTTAAAGGGATTGTAGAAGCTGGCAAATGTGAAATTTGTAGGGCAAGCCGGTAGACTGGGGACTCAGGCAAGACTTCTATGATACAGACTTAAGGCAGAATTCCTTCTACCAAAAACTTGGATATTGCTCTCAAGGCCTTGAACTGATTGAATGAGGCCCATTCACATGATCAAGTCCATCTACAGAATATCTTTTATTTTTATTTTTATTTATTTACTTTTTTGAGATGGAGTCTCACTCTGTCGCCCAGGCTGGAATGCAGTGGTGCGATCTCGGCTCACTGTAACCTCCACTTCCCAGGTTCAAGTGATGCTCATGCTTCAGCCTCCCGAGTAGCTGGGATTACAGGTGCCCCCCACCATGTTGGGCTAATTTTTTCGTGTTTTTAGTAGAGATGGGGTTTTGCCATGTTGGCCAGGCTGGTCTCGAACTCCTGACTCAAGTGATCTGCCATCCTCAGCCTCCCAAAGTGTTGAGATTACAGGCGTGAGCCAACATGCCTGGCTCAGAATCTTTTTTTTTTTTTTGAGACAGAGTCTTGTTGTGTTGCCCAGGCTGGAGTGTGCAGTGGTGCAATCTCAGCTCACTGCAACCTCCACCCCCTCAGGTTCAAGCGATTCTCCCGCCTCAACCTCCCAACTAGCTGGGACTACAGGCGCCCGCCACCATGACCGGCTAATTTTTTTTTTTTTTTTTTTGTATTTTTAGTAGAGATGGGGTTTCACTATGTTGGCCAGGCAGGTCTTGAACTCCTGACCTCATGATCCACCCACCTTGGCCTCCCAAAATGTTGGGATTACAGGTGTGAGCCACCAGCCCAGCCCAGAGTGTCTTTATAGCAACATCTAGACTCATGTTTGACCAAACAACTGGGCACTGTAACCTGGTCAAGTTGACACGTAAAATTTAATGATCACAATTACCCAGAGCTGTTTATGTTGCTCTCAACTCTCAGCTCTATCTAATCTACTGTGAAAATACACACATACTCACACACATGCGCACACTACCAACAACAGTGGTACGCATTTCATTGTAAGTGCATAGAAGTAAATCTGGAAGGATGCTAAACTCTTTACACGACCCCGTTGGGGAATGTCCAGGATGGACATCAAAGGGTATTTTAGCTATAAACTGTAGCTGTAAAAATATTTTTTAAGAATATGATAATGGGTTAATTGTATAATTAAAATTAATATTTAAGTGGCAAAACTTTTAAAAGAAAACCAAAGGAGTCATTGAGTCCCCATTATTCATTCAGCAAAAATTTGCTGAGCACCTACTATGCTTCAGTTGTTGGAGACACTGTGGATAAGACAGATCCAGTCTCTATCTTGATGGAGCTGATGTCATAGTGGAGAAGACAGGCAATAAAGAAGCAAACAGGGAAATAGCAGATGATTTCAGAAAGTGTTCAGGAGTATTCTGAAAGCAAGTAAACCATGTGCAGGGGCACAGTATGAATGGGAACACGGTTATGTTGGTGTGGGAGGTCAGGGAAGGCCTCCCTGCAGTGATATTTGAGCTCAGCCCTGAAAGAGGAGAAGGAGCTGGAAGAGCACAACAGGGGACCAACTCGGCACATGCAAAGGTCCTGTATTAGTCCATTCGCACGCTGCTAATAAAGACATACCCAAGACTCGGTAATTTATAAAGGTAAAGAACTTTAATGGACTTTACCTTGGGAGGCCTCACAATCGTGGCAGAAGGTGAAGGAGGAGCAAAGGCATGTCTTACATGGTGGCAGGCAAGAGATTGGTGCAGGAGAACTGCCCTTTATAAAACCATCAGATCTCTTGAGACTTATTCACTATCATGAGAACCACATGGGAAAGATCCACCCCCATGATTCAATTACCTCCCACTGAGTCCCTCCCACTACACATGGGGGTTATGGGAGCTACAAATCAAGATGAGATATGGGTGGGGACACAGCCAAACCATATCAGGTCCTGAGGCAGGAATGAACCAGATGAGCTGGGATGAGAACCCAAGCAAGCTTCTGACTTGGAAACCGAGGCTCTGAGAGGGGTACAGACAACTCAAGGCCACAGCACTGGACGTGGTGTAACTAAACAAGAATGGAGCAGTGTGCTGGTACAGAGCTGCCTGTACAGGAAGGAGGCCTCTGAGCTGCTCAAAGGGCTCTATCTGCACTCCCCCACAGAAATCCCCTTATGATCAGAGCCAAACACTGGAGACCTAGCCCCCAGGCTTGTGCCAGCCTTGCCCTGTCAGCCAAGGCCAGTATCCCCACTGAGGGGCAGCTGAGGGCTCCGTACTCTTTGCCTCTGAGTTGAAGGTCAACAGAGGCTACCACTGCTGTTTAACCTAATTATATAACAGAGACCAGGGAGGAAGGTGTCTGGGATAGATGCTTTACCTGCACCATCCCATCGAATCCGCTAAGAAGCCCATGAAGAGGTATTATTATTCCCATTTTGCAGTTGGGAACACTGAGACTCAGAGAGATCAAATACCTTGACTCCAGAGCCTGTATTTTTTTTTTTTTTTTTTTTTTTTTTTTTTTTTGAGACACGGTCTGGCTCTGTTGCCTGGGCTGGAGTGCAGTGACATGATCTCAGCTCACTGCAACCTCCACTTCCTGGGCTCAAGCCATCCTCCCACCTAAGCCTTCTGAGTAGCTGGGATTACAGGAGCATGCCACCACACCAGGCTAATTTTTGCATTTTTTTGTAGAGAGGGGGTTTCTTCATGTTGCCCAGGCTGGTCTCAAACTCCTGAGCTCAAGAGATCTGCCTGCCTAGGCCTCCCAAAGTGCTAGGATTACAGGCATGAGCTACTGCACCTGGCCCAGACCTGCATTCTTTACCTTTACAGTCTACACCCTGCTCCTATAGATCCCCAGGCAAGAGCGAGACCATCTTTTTTAAATGCCAGAGCCTCAGATAGGAAAGGATGATCTTACCCAGAACTTCATTATACAGATGAGAAGACCAAGGTCCAAAGAGGGAGAGGAACCATCCCCTGACTATACAGAGCTGGGTCTCCTGCTCCTAGAGCCCCTCCAGCTTTACCCCCTGTTCCCCTCCCCTTCCTTCCATTCACGATGACCTCACTGGCCTCTAGGCTGTTGCTCCAATGTGCTGAGCTCAGTCCTGCCTCAGGGCCCTTGTACTTGTTCCCCTGCCAGATCTAGTCCATCACTTCTCATCTTCCTTGACCACTCCATCTATAGTGGCTCTGCGTGTTGCTTTCCTACCTAGGTTTATTCTTATTCCTAGCATTTATCACCTTCTGTCATTATATTAAGTGTGTAGTTTCTTTTTGTCCATTACCTGCCTAGAATATCAGAACCATGAGGGCAGAGACTTTGTTCACAGCTATATCCCCAGTGCCCAAACCAGGGCCTGGCCTCCATGATGCTCAATATGTGCTTGTGGGATGGATAGATGGATGGATGAATGGATGGATGAATAAATGGATGGATAAATGGATGTATGATATGAGGGAGGAGGGGAGGAAGGGAGGGATAGATGGATGGGTAGATTAATGAGTGGATGGATGGATGGATGGATGGATGGATGAATGGATGGACGTTTGGATGTAGGGGTGGGTGAATGGATGGAGGGAATGAGGAGTGGATAGATGGATGAATGGATGGGAGATGGGTGGGTGGATGGATGGATCAAGGAAGTGAGAGAGGGAAGGGATGGATGGATAGATGGATAGAAGGGTAGATGAATGGGTGGATGAAAGGGTTGACGGATGGAAGGAATGATGGGTGGATGAATGGGTGAGTGGATGGGTAGATGGGTGGGTGTATAGATGCTGGGCGGATGGACATTTCTCCCAGCATCACTTCCCACCCCCGGGCTGTGGGTCTCTCACTTGGCTGCCCTGACTTGCCTCCCCTGGCTCCAAGCCCAAGCAGAGAGCTCTGGGGGCTTCCACATGATTGGGCAGGATTTCTGTTTCTCACCCTCCTCTGAGGCTGGGCAGACAAAAGCCTTTGTTCTTCCTCCCTGCTTGGCCCTGCTGCAGCCAGGGTGGGAAGTTGCTGGCAAGTCAGCAACTTAATTTTGCTGTAACTGAACTGAACTTTGAGGTGTAACCTGTCAAGCAAGCCCCGGAGGCTTCTGTGGTCCACAGGGGAGGGACATGATGGAGGTATGGTGGGGAGCACCATGGCCAGGCAGAGAGATGATCCCTATCTGGGCGGACCCCCAAGTCTCCCAGAGTAGATTCGTTTTTTGAAGCAAGGAGAGGGAGCTAATAGACGAAGCTGGCTCTGGGCTCTCTATGGACAGCTGGGGATGGTGTTTCTTCTTGTCCTCCAGAGTTGTTCTACAGAGTGAGGGGTAAGAAAGGGGTCCCCTGCTTAGTGCTCACAGTGGTCCTGTGAGGGGGTGTCAAGGTCACCATTGCACAGAGGGAAAAACTGAGGCTCAGAGAGACTAAGTCACACACCCCCAGGATCACCCGGCTGGAGTATGGAAGGCAAAGCGTGGACCTGGACAGTGTGGCTCAGATAAAAAGGTCTCATGTCCCATGTCACCCCATCACACTTGGCATAAGAGTCACAGTTCTTCCCTAACACTGCCTTGCTGGATGAACTCAGGTAAGCCTCTTTCCCTCTCCGGGTCTTAGTTTCTTTCCTCTGTAAAATAGGAGGCTTGGCCCTAATTTAGATATTGCAGAGTTCTCTGGGTTACTGGGATCACTGGGTTCAACTTGCATAATAATATGAAGTCTCAAAGAAATTCTCAAATTCTCTCACAGTCCTGTGGCCACACCCAGGACCCACAGGCCCATTAGACAGAGCAGCAAACTAAGGCCCTAACTGGCACCGTCATTTTCCCCAGAGCCCTAGAGTGTGATGGGGTCGCTGGCTCTCCCCCTGAGCCCTGTCGGAAGTTCCAGGTGTCCACTTGCCCCCAAGGCTGGGCACTGCACAGGAGAGACAGTCAGAAAAAGCAGAATCTTAGGCAGGTGCTGCTGACCCATTGGGTAGGAGGTCTAAGAATCAAGATCTGCAGGATGGGGGATGAGGCGGTGGGGGGCTTTTCTCTGGAGTGGGACCCTCTCTTGGAAGCTGGACTGGATGGCAACATTACTCTGCTGGGCTGTCACTAACCAATCAAAACCAGTGGCCACTTGCCAATCTTCTGTCTTTGTCCAGGGCAGAATTGAATCTTGTTCAAATAAACTCAAAGGCCAGGTAGATCATTGAAGCAAAGACTGGAGAACTTGGCACTCTCTAGCCCGCCAGCCCTACCCAAACATCCTCAAGGTATCTGCGTAACCAGCTCATTGCCCTGCCTACTCCGACCAGAGAATGTGGAAAGAAGCCCCGGACCTCTGTGCAGCAGTGGAGGCCCGCTTGGCTGCTCCTGGCCTGCATCTCTGGCCTCTTCAGCCTTTCCTCCAAATTCTACTCTGTGCACAAGTTGCTGGTCACCTCCCTGCACACGCTGTGTGGCTTCTGGCCTCGGGGCCTCTGCACACGCAGTCTCCTCCACTGAGTGCTAGAAACAGACCCTCAGACGCGAATTCAAGTGCAAGGAACATATTTTGGGTGGTGATCTCAGGAAGCACCCATAGCAGGTTAGGTAATCAAAATAGGGAAGAAAGACAATAAAATGGATGTTATGAAACCAGTCACCACTGTGGGCAACTGGACCTCAGACCCATCAGGGAACTCTGGGAGACAGCGAAGAGCATGCGTTTCAGTCATTCCAACCCAGTCGCAAGGGAAGGGATCACGTACCTTCCAACTTCGCCCAGTCGTGAGCTGCGGGCTAATTCCAGGGGCTAGTTCCAACTCTCTGGAACTTCTGACTGAGCGTGCACCCATGGCCAGATGAAAGCGCTTAAGCAGACATCTGCAGTGAGCAAGAGTGGGCATCTGTGTCGGGGACACAGGCCAGGTAGCAACAGCATCTGCTACAAATGTTTCTTGCTTCCTGATCTTTTGCAAGCAGACTCCTATTCACTCTTCAAAGCCCAGCTCAGATGTGACCCCCTCGGGGAAGCCTTCCCTGACCCTCCTAAATCAGTCAATCACTTCATGAGCTTCTAATATCTGCATGAATCACAGTGGATTGTTATTGCCTGTCCCACAGGGAAGTGAACAACTTAAGGTCAAGGGTTTTACATCTTGGGCGTTAAGAACACACATGTCACGCAGTCTTGAGTTCTGCTCTCCTGGCCCCTCTGAACAAACTGTGGTCTCCCATCTGTCCCCAGGGCCTGGTTGTTATTGGGCCCTCAGTGAATGTCCAGATAAAGGGATTGGAATGACAATTTCAGCTCATTGACTTTTCCTCTTTCCTCTAAATTTTCCTGGTATTTCCATGATGGATGTTTTGGTCCAGCTAGTGGGTCCTGATTCTAATTCCTCTTCAGAATCACTAGGAGAACATTTAAAAAACTTTGGGGACTGGAGCCCCATCCCCCTGAGATTCAAATTCCATTACTGGGATCACTGACTTCAACTTTCATAATAATATGAAGTCTCAAAGAAATTCCCAGATTCTCACCGGGACAAGGGCATGCAGGGAGTGAGTTTGTCATGAAGTCCTACGGGGAGGGAGCCAGAGGGCAGGCAGCCTGGAGTCCATGCTGGGAGACAAACGTGGAGGAAGCAGAAATTAGAAATTAAAAGAAATGAACTGGACATACGGGCAGCCACATGGTTAGAGCTTAAAAACAAACATAGAAAAAAGGGAACATGGCAGATCAATGCTTTATGACAATACGATGTAAATGACTGAGAACCACAATGAGATCGTGCCGTCCTTAGGAAGGGGCTCTCAGATGTAGCTGCCCACTAGATTTGCCTGGTAACCCTTAAAGATTCCTATGCCCATGTCCTCTCCCAAAGCCACTGCAGTGGAATCTCTGGGGTGAGACCCAGTATTTTTAAAATGCGAAGCCTGGGCTGAGAACTGCAGAACACGGGAGAACGGCTATCTCAATTCTTTGTCCCCAGAGGGGACTTCATCCTGTAATAATGTTACAAGGGTAAACTGAGAACTAACTATGTGCCAGGCACTGTGCTCAGAGCTTTGCACACATTACCTACCCTTGTGTGGAGAGTTCTTTCATAATCCCTATTTCATAGATGGGGAAACCGAGGCACGGAGTGGTGAAGTCAGTGACCAAGGACTCAACAGCTGTTCAGTAGCAGAGCAGGCTTGTCCTCAGTACCCGGGGCTGCGAGTCCGGCAAAGGAGTCCTTGGCACCTCCCTCCTGTGTGCTCCAAAGTAGCTCCCTCTGACGCCCTTTGACTCACTTCGTTCAGCAACCGCAAGGACTTGTTGTTTCCCATAAATTCCTCATGGTGTTTTTTTTTTTTTTTTTTTCAAACCTCAACACACAGGCAAACCCCACATCATGAAGGCTGATCGGCTTTTGAAGGCGAGACCTTCATTCCAAAGGTCACAGCTGTATGAGCCATGTTTAATACGGCTTATTTTAAATTGCTCCCTCAACCCTGTGAAAGGCGGGAAGTCTTAAAATTACTTCTCCCCAAAACTGGCGCCACCCTGCCCTGGAAGTTCTCTGACCTGTTTCATAAGGAATTATTAATTATGATTTGTTTTTATAATTGTCCACTTGGAGGCTTGGATGACACACGCTCAGACTTGCCCATCCTTTTTTAAAAGAAGGAATCAAAAGTTCATGGAAATCAGTTATATTTAACGAGTGGAATTACTTGGGCTCAGTCCTGGATTAGCTGTGTGACCTTGAGCAAACCCCTTCCCTCTCTGAGCTTCTGTTTTTCTAGTTGTAGTAGGAAGAGTGTGGATTAATATCTCTCATGGGATTTAGAATATGTATTTCCTGCCAGTCGCCGTGGCTCACGTCTGTTATCCCAGCACTTTGGGAGGCCAAGGTGGGAGGATCATTTGAGGCCAGGAGTCTGAGATCAGCCTGGCCAACATGGTGAAACTCTGTCTTTACTAAAAATACAAAAATTAGCCAGGTGTGGCAGCGCATGCCTGTAATCCCAGCTACTTGGGAGGCTGAGACACAAAAATCAATTGAACCTGGGAGGCAAAAGTTTCAGTGGGAGATCATGTCACTGCACTCCAGCCTGGGCAACAGAGCAAGACTTTGTTTAAAAAAAAATTATATATATATATAATATATATATATATTTCCCAGACCATGAATATGCCAGGGGTATATGAAAAGGCTTTAAGTGGTACATGGATGGGCATTTTATGAGTTGTATTTTTTATTTCAACTTTTAAAATTTCATAGTATTA
>NW_016808980.1:1188863-1207032 GCF_001698545.2 Rhinopithecus bieti
AAATTATATATATATATAATATATATATATATTTCCCAGACCATGAATATGCCAGGGGTATATGAAAAGGCTTTAAGTGGTACATGGATGGGCATTTTATGAGTTGTATTTTTTATTTCAACTTTTAAAATTTCATAGTATTACATTTCATTTGTAAATGCAGACATTTCTTGTTGTTGGGATGGTCAACGAGGAGGAGGAGCTGCTTCATGCAGTCAGTCACTCAGGAATCTGGCAGATGGGGGCTCACTCATCTGCAACAGGTCTTCCAGGGTTTCCCTGAGGATCAGCATCCAGCCAGCCGCCAGAAGAGGGGAGGTGATGGAGGAGAAACCCATGCTCAACCAGCTCAGCCGAGAATGGCGTACACATCAGTTCCCCTCACATTTCACTGGATAGAATTTATCACATGGGTCCACCTAGATGCAAAGGCAATTGGGAAATGTAGTCCCCTGGCTGGGTGACTGCTTACCTACAACACTTAGGAGGAGGAGCATGAGTCTTTGGTGGACCCTTGGTTATCTCTGTCTTAGTATTCTCTTTTTATTTTTATTTTATTTTACTTTATTGATTTTTTGAGACAGAATCTCGCTCTGTCTCCCAGGCTGGCGTGCAGTGGCGTCATCTCAGCTCACTGCAACCTCTGCCTCCTGGTTTAAGCAATTCCCCTGCCTCAGGCTCCTGAGTAGCTGGGATTACAGAGGTGTGCCACCAGTTAATTTTTGTATTTTTTGTAGAGACAGGGTTTCACCATGTTGGCCAGGCTGGTCTGAAACCCCTGACCTCAAGTGATCCACCCACCTTGGCCTTCCAAAGTGCTGGTATTACAGACGTGAACCACCACGCCTGACCAGTAAGTTGGCGGCAGTGGGATTTGAACCCATGCCTCTGAAGAAACAGTGTCTTAGACCGCTTGGCCACTCTACCTCCATGGAAAATATTATTCTCTCTTTAAATAAATAAGTTGAAGAACAGAGATTTTCCACCCCACTTCTCAATGAATTAAAATACAATATATAATTTTCTATAGGTGGGAGGACTTATTCAATGCAATGCTAAGGTTTACTGTTTAGCTGTGGTAATCAAGACAGTCTGGTTGGCAGAGGGACAGATGCATACAACAGTGGAACAGAGTAGAGAACCCAGGAATAGACACACACAGATGTGCCCAAAAGATTTTTGACAAAGATGCAAAAGCAGTTCAATGGAAGATAAAAAGCCTTTTCAACAAATAGTGCTGGAGCAATTTGACATCCACATGCAAGAAACAAAGAAAGCGCATTGACCTAAGCCTCACACATGACACAAAACTTCACTTAAAACAGATCATAGACTTAAACGTAAAACATACAGCTATAAAACATTTAGAAAAAAGCAGGAGAAAATCAGTCTTCAGAATCTAAAGCTAGGTAAAGAATTATTAGATGTGAAAGCCAAAAGCACGATTCATAAAAGGAAAAAAATGGATAAATCAGACCTCATCAAAGTTGAAAACTTTTAACCCATGAAAGGCCCTATTAAGAGGATGAAAAGACAAGCTATAGATTAGGAGAAAATACTTGGAAACTGCATATCTGACAAAGGGCTACTACCTAGAATTCTCAAAACTCGACAGAATTCTCGAGAACTCTAAAGTCAGCAGTTAAAATCCATTTAGAAAATGAGCAAAAGACACGAACAAATATTTCAGTGAAAAGAACACGCAGATGGAAATAAACACGTGAAAAAATGTTCAACATCATTAGCCATCAGGGAAATGCAAATTAAGGCCACAATTGGATATTGCTACACACCTATCAGAATGACCAAAATAAAAAACGATGAGAACTTTTGCAGTCAATCACTGGTGAGGAATGGAGACACTAGAACACTCCTACATTCCTGGTGGGAATGTAAAACAGTACCGTATTCTGGAAAACAGTTTTTTAAAAACCGCCTTATGACTTGGCATTTGCAATCCTGGACATAAAAATGAAAACTTATGTTTGTGCAAAACTTATGCTCAAATCTTCATAGCAGCTCTCTTCATAATAGGCAAAAACTGGTAAACCACCCGGAAGCCTGTTTATGGTTTTTTTTAATTAAAAAAAGCTGTGTTTATATCCATACCATGGACTGCTACTTGCAATAAAAAGGAATAAAATATCGATAATACACAATTTGAATAAATCTTCAGAGAATTATGCTGAGTGAAAAAAGCCAATCCTCAAAGGTTACATAAACTATATGATTCCATTTATGTAACATTCTTGAAACCACACAATTATAGAAATGGAGAACAGATTAGTGGTTGCCATGGCTCGGGGGCAGGGTTGGGGGTGGGAAATGGGTTTGGTTATACAAGGGCAATGAGGCATCCTCGTGGTGATAGAAATGTCTGTATCTTGACTATATCACTGTCAATATCTTTATTGTGACTGTTAACATTGAGGGAAACTGGAAAGGGTATATGGACTCTCTCTGTTTATGTCTTACAACTGCATGTAAATCTATAATAATCTCAAAAGGATACATTTTAAAAAGAATATATTATACAATTTTCTATACCCAGACACTACCAAATATAATTACATCTTTGGTAACACAGACACACTGTTCTCAGATAGCGGAAGTAGTGCAGCGATTATGTGTGCGGCTTGACGACAGGATGGGCTGGGTTCAAATCTCAGCTAGCAGTCCCTTTACCTCCTTGGGCCTCAGTTTCCACACCTGCAGGTGGGTGAGCAATGAGAGGACCTGTCTCATGGGGTTGCTGGGGGGACATGATGACATGATTCATGAGACATGCAGAACACAATGCTCACTTGCATAGCTGCTCAGTAAATGAAATGGTCACTTTTCCAGGCTGTAGAGAAGGCTACAGGTAGAGGCAGGCAGAGGATTGAAACCGAGAGCGTCCTCTGAGAGCTCTAGATTGGGATCATGCCTCGCCAGTCAGGGGGTTTGTTTTGACTTCTTTCTCGCAGGGAAGTGTCTGCTGAGTGGTCCATTCCACTCCCCTGAGTTTGGCCTGGTCGCTTCTTGTTTGCCCTCTGGACCCCAGTGGGTGCAAACTTTCATGGGTGTCTCTCCACAAAGAAAGACCACCTGGAGCCTGTGGTTGGGACTGCTCAGGTGGGGACACAGCCTGGTGGGTGATCCTCTGTAAGCTAATTGGAGCAGGAGTGGAACCCATGCCTACTGCATACCTACTGTGTGCCTTGTGGCTTACGTGCCCCAGCTCACAGAATTCTCCCAACAGCTTTGAGCAGTAGGTGCTATAATCACCCCTGCGTGATCCAGAAAACTGAGACTCGGAGAGGAGAATGGACTTGTCCAAGGTTGTGCAACTAGTAGGTGGCAGAGCTGAGATCTGAGCCCTGGTCTGTCTGATTTAAATCCAGAATCATTTTCACTGTTGATAATAACCTTATCACTTATTAAATATCTACTAGAGTAATAAATATGCTAGCTCTTTCTATTGAGGTGTGATCACCTTTCCATTTTAGAGAAGAGGAAACAGGGGTTAGGTGAGGTGCATCGCCAAGATGGACAACAGCTCAAAAAAAACAGCCAGCCTCGCAGCCAACGGGCAGCTTTCTCATGTGCCTCCAACCCCACCTGTAGCTCCAACCCAGCTCAGCCAAGATCACTCAAGCTTTGGGACTTTTAAATGCTGAGTCAGCAAACAGCCCCTACCTTGAGATACACTGCCTAGGCAGGCTTTGGGTGTTTGCACTTCAGCTTCAGGTGTCCAGGGTCAGCTGAGACAGCAAGAGCTTCCCCTGGGGGCTGGATGGGGTCACTGGGAACCACTGAGAGACCCTTTCCCCTCTTGGCCTGGCAGACAGAGTGGCAGTTGGAAGAGGATCAAGGTGGCGGTGGTGGTAACAACTTCCTTCTGAGTAATAACATTTACTGAAAAGCAATTCTGCTTTTAGCACCAGAAGTTCACCACCCTTGCAAGCAGGCGCCTAAGAATACCTTTATTCAACCACAGTTCAGAGATTCACAGACTTCCTTTTGCACTACCTCCAGGAAAGTTTCACATTTGGTGTTGAGGGAAAACCAAATACCACAATTATTGGAGGGAGTAGGAGGGGTGTCGAGAGGGAGGTGATGTGAAGGGGGCCAGGTGGCATCAACCACATCCCCCAAGACCCCACAGGCAGCCTCTGGGCTACGGCTCAGCCTCTCGCCCTCAGTTACTGGAAAGACAGCGGACGAGCTCAGAGCGAAACCGACAGGCTGACAATTTCTCTTCCTTTTACAAGAAAAAGAAAGTGATTGTCCTTCAAACAAGCATGACTTTGGAAGCCAGGGACTTACCCTGGCCACTCTGCAAATTAGAGACAGAGCCATGCTGCTCCAGAGGCCCCGAGCCCCTGCCTGTCACCTCCAATTAGCACTGGAGTTCTTTAGGCTAGTTTTTTCTATTGCCCAAAATCCAATCTACTGGGGCATAATGGGGACTTATGGAAAAAAGAATCCAGTCTGCACTTGGGAGGGGATAGCCTTAAATGTTAGGCGCTCACTCCAGGCAGTTGGGGGTGGCTGATGGCAAGGGAGAAGGCATGGGTGGGGAAGGAGGGGATGTACCAGGCAGAGCCAGGAGGCTCCTAAAAACAGCTCTAAAAGGCTCTCCCCCTCCCAGCAATCCAGCCTCCTGACTCACGCCAGACACAGAGGCAGCTGATGGGATGGGAAGAGGCTGGCTTTGGGAGCCACAGGGATGTGGGGGCAAACTCCAGCTCTGCCACTTGCTGGCTGTGTGATCTTGGGTGAGTAACTTCACCTCTCTGAGACTCAGTTTCCTCGCCTTTAAGATGAGGATGAGTATAGGAGGTCAGGACACGACCTTCCTGTGTTCAAAACCCTCTCACGGCTCCCACCTCACTTGGCAGAAAAGTCAAAGATCTCTGTGGTCTACCAGGCCCTACAAGATCTTTCTCGTGCTTCCCTTACAACCTCATCTCTCTCTCTCTGTCTCTCTCTCTCTCTTTTTTTTTTTTTTTTTTGAGACAGGGTCTCACTTTGTTGCCCAGGCTGGAGTGCAGTGGTGCCAACACATCTCATTACAGCCTCAACCTCCTGGACTCAAGTCATCCTCTCTCCTCAGGCCCTCAAATAGGTAGGACTACAGACACATGCCAGCACGCCCAGCTAATTTTTGTATTTTTTGTAGTAGAGATGGGGTTTTGCTATGTTGCCCAGGCTGGTCTTGAACTCCTGAGCTCAAGTGATCTGCCCACCTCGGCCTTCCAAAGTGCATGGGATTACAGGCGTGAGCCACCACGCCTGGCCCATCTCCTCTTATTCACTCTCTCTGGTTCCCTCTACCCCTGCCACACTGGGCTCCTCTTTGTTCCTGCAACATGCTAAGCACACAACTGCCTCGGGGCTTTTGCACACGCTGTTTCTGCTGCCTTCTGCATCCTTCCTCCAGATAGCCACAGGCCTTCTTCCCTCTCCTGATCTGGGTGTCTGCTTAAATGGCCCCAGGGGTCCTGCTCTGACCACCCCCTTCCAAATTGCTCCCCTTGCCTTATCTCTTCACCCTGCGTGAATGTTTTCCCATAACACTGACCACTACTTAACACAATAATTTGGGGGGGTTCGTGACTCCCCATTGGCCAGACTATAAGCTCCCAGCGGGCAGAGGCCAGTTCTCCATTGTCCTTCCTTAAATCTCAGAGCCTAGCACATAGAGGCACTCATCCAGTGTTTGTTGAATGAACAGATGCAGGGTTGTGTGGTGAGGAGGGAAGAAGGACGTGTGTGGCGGTTTAACACCAGCCAAGGGTGCGTGCTCATTGTCACTTCTCTCCTCTGCCCAGCACCAGCCCCATGTCATGTGCTCGTTGAATTCCTACAATGGAAGGATGCATTTTACAGATGCAGGAATGAGGCCACAGAGCCCAAGTGACTGTCACAGCTCGCAGTGGGGCGAGGCTTTGGAATCTGATCTGCAGGACTCTTGGCCTCCAGGACGATGGTGACAGTGTCCAGTCTGACCTGGGATCTGGGTGAGAGAAATGACGGGTGGGACCATCAGACTCTTGAGAAGGGGCCCTGGCTTTGAGGATCTCCAGCCGACATCTGGGCTTAAGACTGGGGTTCACGCCCCTGCCCTCCTGTCCCACAGTCCCACATTCTGCCCCAAAGCAGAATGCAAGTCCCATCAAGGAGTCTCAGGGTTTCCAGAGAGGGGCTTTCTCAACTTTCTGTTGCTGGAAAATCCTGTCCTAGAAAGGGCAGATGCTTGAGGAGCTCCTGGATCCGGCAGAAGCCTCTGAGACTAGGAGACCCTGGTGTCCTCGCTCCCTGGCACCCAGCCAGTTCCCGAATATGAGGGACTTTCCAGAGAAGTCAGCCTCCTGGCTGCCTCCAAGCTTGCCCAGGCCTGCAGCCCAGGCCTCCATGAGGCCCAGTCCTGCCTCGGTTTCCCTGTTTTTAATTTCTTGGAGAGGCCGAGGAGTTTGGAGGTGAACAGCCTCACATGAGCACTGATTTCCCCTAGGCCTGGTGCATAAGAATTGTGGAGCCATTAACAGGCTTCTCACAGCCCCCAGGATGAGTCCTCCTCACACTCCCATCCACCCTGGACTCTGGGCTGAGCTGGGCAAGGAGCCGGTCTGGGGAGGTTGCCTGTGGGTGCGGCTCAGAGCTGGGGGCGCTACCTCTGCCCTTCTGTCCCCCATCAGAGCTGCCCCAGCTATATGAGAACCCCTCCCATAGCGGCTACAACAAAGGGCGCGCAGGTAAGACACCAGGAGTAACTGTTGGAGCTTCGTTATACTCAACGGCGTTCATATCCATCAAGCCCCCTAGAGCAGACCTCCATGACGGCTGCCCATGGGCCAGATCCAGTCTGGAGATATGTTTAGTTTGGCCCTTGAAGTATTTTTTTTCTTAATGTGAATCAATTGCCAACATCTGACATTCCAGGAGATTTCACATAAAATCCTTTTCTCTGACTTCTCTTGAGAAATGGGAAAATGTGGCCATACTGGGCCCACATTCCTGCTGGACACAGGAGGCTTGGAAGTGGGGTCTCAGGTACCCCTTTCCTAGTGGCACATAGTAGGTACCTTCCTGTTCACTCAGTCCCTGCGTGCCCCACTTTCCTTATATAATTTCCCTGCCAGGGTCTTGAAGTATGAGTAGGAGTGCGCCAGAAAAGGGCGGTGGAAAAGCGTTCCAGCAACGGGGAACAGTGTGAGTCGGTGAGATGCATCTGTTCAAGATTCACTCGATAAGTATGTATTGATGCTTACGGTATACACAGGGACATACAGCAGGAAACCAAACAAATCAAAATCTCTGCCCTCTGGTTCTCATCTAGGGGTGGTTTTGTTCCCCATGGGACCCTTGGTTATGTCTGGAGATGTGTGTGGTTGTCACAGCTGGGTGGAGGGAGGATGCTATCAGCAGCTAGTGGGGAGAGGCCAAGGAGGCTGCTGAACCAATCCTACAAAGCCCAGGGCAGCCTTCAGGCACAGAATGATCTGGCCCCAAATGTCTGTCAAGCCAAGGTCGAGGGACTCTGGTCTGGAGGCACAGACACCAAACAGGACAAGCCAATAAACTCAAACTGTGAAGCCAGCGGCTGATGAGTGCTTTCTGATTAAATGAGCCAGAGCATGGTGATGGGGGATGAAGAGGGGTGTGGCTGCTCAAATAGGTGCCGTCTGAACAGAGGCAGGTCCTGAAAAGATTGTGGCACCGCTGGCAGGGTGGCCCTGGCATTGTAGGTGTTCACTGAGCGGCACTTTCTGTCTTTCCACCCTGCCTAATCTTCATCATGGCCTTGCTGTGGAGCAGGGATCTGTGTTCCTGACCGGGCATCACAAGCCGTTAAGAGGCCGACCCAGGACCCCTGACCACTCAGTCAGTGTCCTTGTGCTGCCTAGAGGTGGAGATGGTCTCTGAATTGCCTTCTCTCATTCAATCCGTCAACAAACATCTAACAGGAGCCCACTGGGGCATAGTGGGAGGGAGCAACTTTAGGGTGAGCTGCTTAGCTTACAACATGTGGTAAGTACACAGGAAAGACTGGTACACAGGAAAGGAATGAAAAGAAGGAGTAAGTGAAGAAACAAGGCTCCGTCCATTAAGATAAAGATCATGGCCAACATTGATTGGGCAGCTACTATGTGGCAGGCTCATCCTAAACTCCCCGTGTGAGAGTCTTACTGAAGGAATACCTCTGAAAGGGGGGCCAATGACCATGCCCACTTCCAAGGTGAGAAGACTGAGGGGGAGAGAGGCAATGTCAACTGCCCGAGGCCTAGCAAGAGAATGGCAAGGCCGTCGCTGGAGCCTGGGCCTACTAAATCCCAGGGTGCACCTGCTGCCTCAGTGTTGTGTACACTGTGATTCAAATCATTATGCCACCAGCCTTGTGAAGTAGGTGCTAGCATTATCCCATGTTACAGATGAGGAAGCTCAGATGGGAAGTGACTTGCCAAAGGTCACACAGCGTGTGTGTTTGAATCTAGATTTCACGCTTTCAACCATCAAACCCTGCCCCTCGTAAGCCCTGGCCGCCCTGTGTGGAGGGTGTGTAAGTCCCAAGGGGTTGGGGAGGGAAAGTGGGCCAGGGAGCTAAGCCCTCCAGGGTCTGCAGGACCAGGCAAGAGGCTCTGAAGGAGGCAGGGTCCCTGGTGGGCAGATGGGAGCAGGTGGGCCTGGGGAGCCGCCAGCCTTCCACCCCCACATGAAGGCATGCCCGCCAGAAGGACCTGTGGAGAGGCCGCCCCGTGGTGTGCGCCAGGCTGACAATGGCTCCTTGTGTCTGTGCGGATGGTGGGAGAGGGGAGGTATTGTTTGCCAGGATACCTTCCCGCCAAGGCTGGCTGCAGGCGGTCCTTGTCCTAGGACGCTTGGCACGCGGCTGTTCCGGGCGCCAGAGGGAAGTGTGTGTGTGCATGTGTGTGGCTGGGTGTTCTGGGCCACGTTGGTGCTGGCCTGCGGCTCCCTGGGTGTGCCTGTGCACGTGTGTGTGGGGGCGAGGGCATGTGTTTCTGTCTCTGAGTGTGCCCACGCACGTCTTGCACACCTGTGGCCAGTGTGTCTGAATAGCCTTGTGGCTTGGGGCTTCTGTGTGTCTCCCTGGGTGTGGCTGTGGCTGTGTGTCTCCCTGGTCTGGCTCTGTGTGTCTCTCTGTACTTCTGGACTGCGTGTGGCTCTGAGTACCTTTGGTTTGCATGCCCACGTGTGTCTGAGCCTGTCCCTCTGCCTGTGTCTCTACCTCCCTCGGGGTCTGTGTGTGGAGCCTCTTGATCCCAAGGGGGCAAGAGAGCCTCTGTTTCGGAGTGCTGGCTGAGTTCCATTCGTGACTGATAGGTGAGGGAGGGGGCTTCAGGCAGAGGGAATGGCAGGTGCCCAACCTGGGGGGCAGGACGGAACTGGCAGACCTGCAAGAGCAGCTAGGAGGCTGGGTGGCCGCAGCGAAGTGAGCGGAGGCGAGAGGACACCAGGGGCCACCCGCAGGCCAGAGTCCGAAGTGAGGTGCAGCCATCGGAGGATCTGGATGGGACCATGACGTGGTCTGTTTCATGGCAACGCCTTTGGCTGCGGGTGAAAATGGGTTGTAAGGCAAGCCTGAGAGGTGTTGGGAGTCGCTGTGGCCAGTGTTAGGAAGCAGTGTGTAAGTCCCAAGGGGTTGGGGAGGGAAAGTGGGCCAGGGAGCTAAGCCCTCCAGGGTCTGCAGGACCAGGCAGGAGGCTCTGAAGGAGGCAGGGTCCCTGGTGGGCAGATGGGAGCAGGTGGACCTGGGGAGCCACCAGCCTTCCACCTCCACAGCGCCACCTCAAGGAACCCCCACTCCATGGCGGGGATTGCAACTTCCCCATTTTGTAGAGGTGGAAACTGAGGCCCAGGGAGGAGAAATGTCTCCCAAGGCCTGCAGACTGGGAACTGGTCCCATGCTAAAGCCAACTCTCAACCTCCTCCATCTTGGCTGCCTGCCCCTCTGCAAGTCCCTCTGCATCTCGAGGCTCTGGTGACACCTGTGCTAAAGTCAGAGAACCTGGAGTCCTTGTCAGGAACCCGGACTCTGGAGCCAGACGACTTGGGTTCGAATCCTGCCTCTGTAGCTGTGTGACCTTGGGCAAGTCACTTAGCCTCTCTGCGCCCCAGCGTCCTCATTGGCCAAATGGGAGTGCTTGGTCATCATTACCTCCAAAGTGCTGTGCCACTGGATCCCACTTGTGACAGCCACATCTCCTATCCCTGCTTTATTTTTCTCCAAAACACCCATCACCTTCCAGCATACTACATCTTGTATTTACTTCCGATGACACTGGAATGTCCGTTCCACGGCATTTTGGGTGTTTTGTTCATGAGTAGTGTCTACAACAGGGTCCCGGACATAGTTGGCGCTCAGTACATTTTTGTTGAAAGAACCAGGTAATACGTGTGACATATGGGAACACGACAGCCTGGCACGCATTGGGTGGAACGGAGGTGTTTGCTATTGTCATTAACTGGGGAGTGGGCATTTGGAAGCATAACAGCCCAGTCAATCCCAATTAGGAATGGGTGTCCCATCACCTTTACTGCACATCCTTCTTGCTTTCAGGGCCTGCTTAGCCCACCCTGGACCAGATGTCTCTTATATTGGTCTCTGAAAATACGGAGACTCTGGCAGGTGCTATGAGCTGCTGGTTTCAAGCCTCATGAGGGATCAGTGACTCAGTTTCCCCACCTGACCACAGCTGATCCAGAGGCTTCGATGGTCTTTGTTCTCTCAGGACTCTCCCCTGTATATTCCCCTATATATATTCCCCCTGACCACCCCACTGCCCCAGATCCCAGTCCCTCTGTCGATAAATACAGTTGGCAGCTCTGGCAAAAATGTCCTGCCAATGGTACAGTGAGTCGTTGGTGAATATTTAGGAAGCCCAGCGGGTTTGTCAAGAAAGCAGCTTCCTGAGCATAAATATTTCTAAGAATGAAAGGAGGGGCCTCGGCCTCAGAGATCACTGGGTGATCATGTCCAGCCCCCTGCTACCTGGCCATTGCTTCTGGGATCCCACTGGCACCTGGCATCCTGGTTTCCTGAGAAGAGTCAGGAGGTGCAGGGGGAATCCAGGCCCAGGCAGAGAACAACCTGCTCTGTCCTCTCACTTCCTTCCTGCTTTTCTTCCGGACTCCCATCCCTGGCTGGGACATGCCACGGTTGCCAGGAGCTGCACAGGAGAAGCAGGTTGGGGGCTGACCAGGGTGGCCATGGCTTCTTTGAGGACCCGCTGTGGTGTGGGGGCTTAGTTCAGCATAACTGGATAACCTTGGTATCAGCCTTCCTCTCCTGCAACTGCCGAGGTTCAGGCCTCTTCTCCCATTCCTCTCTCCACCCCACATTTATTGAGCACCTACTATGTGCCCAGCCTTCGGACACAATGAAAAGACCTCTGCCCTACCTTTGCCCTGGTTCTGACGCACAGTACCAGTCCTGGGACAGCTGTGACAGCTGCTCAATTGTCCCTTTCAGTCTCTCCCTGTCCCAGCCCTTCCCCTTCCACAACTGCTGAGTTCATCTTCAGAAAGCACAACTCCAGATCTTGCTTTTGCTGTGCTCTAAAACCATCAGTGGCTCCCCGCTGCGACCCAGAGAAAGTCCAGACGCCCTGGCTGGGTGAGCCTGGTCCTGCTCCATCGACCCCGACTGCCCTCTGCAGCTTGGTTCCCCACGTAGCCAGCCACGAGGATGACCCCTGGGTTTTGAAACACACCTGGCCCTCCCACCTCCTTACTCTTGCTCCAGCCGCTCCTGCCAGCCCAGTGCCCTTTCTCAGCCCACCTCTCACGTCTGTGGTCTTTTGTTTCTTTCTTTCTTTCAGGACACATCACACAGTGCTTTGAATTGCACTTATTTATATCTTCCCTTCCTCCCAGAGGGCAGGAAGTTGCCAGATTCATTTCTGGGCTTGGCGCCAGGCTCAAAGTAGGTCCTCGTTAGATTCGCTGGCTGAGCTGGTGAGGATGCTGTATTTGCGTGGGTCTGGGGCCACCCAGCACGTGTGCCCCTTCTTCTGGAGACCACATTGAGTTTCCCCTGAGGTGCCTCCACCACCTTGGTCTTGTGAATTAAAGGAGTTGACCCCATCTATCCCCGGGGTCGACTCAGGGCTGCAGGCCTGGCCCATCAGGCCCCTGGCCACATGGATTGGTTCAGGGGTGAGCACACAATCCAATCAGGGCCAATAAATTAATCCTGTGACTTTGGAAAGGGAAAGACATTGCCACCTTGAGGTGGCTGAGCTCATTGTAGGATGTCAGCCTGGAGCAGCTGAGGCCACTGTGCCGCCCTGAGAGGAGAGACCACCTGAGAATGCCGGTGACGTTGGGCAAAGCAGAGCCAAGAGGTGTAGACAGCCCCCAGATGAAAATCATTATCGGTGCTCCTGGATCCAGCTGTATCTGAAGCAGACATGACTCTCTCATTCTTCCTTTTTAGAACCCACCGTGGGTTGGGTTTCCATTGCCTGCAGCTACAAGAAATCCTGACAAATAGCTGAGCCTTCTGAATATACCTTACTGTCCACACTGCCATTACTCCATGTGGAATTCTTTCATGAGGAACCCCTTTGAACATCCAAAGCTGGGGGAGGCGTCTCTTCCCCCACGGAGCTCAGGTGCTAGTTTCTTTTCTCACTCATGGGCAATATGAGCAGTGATCACTGGTTCTGGCTGCCTCAAGCTCCTTTTGGGACAAGGAAGAGAGCAAGTAGAATAACCTAAAGGACTAAAATGGGCTCGAGTTCCCAAGGGCTAAGGCTAGGCCCTCAGCCCCACCACTGCTCAGTATGGATAGGCACACAGCAGATGCTTCTCAGCCATTCACTGCTTTACAGTGCAAGGCAAGTTTTCTCAACCTGGGCCCTTGGGCATTCTGGACCGGCTGCTTCTCTATGAAATACCCCAGGTTTGGTTAGGAGTGAGTTGCTCTGTCTGTTCTACTGACATTTGGTGCCAAATAACTCCTGGCTGGGGGCTGTCCTGTGCATTGCAGGACTTGTTTAGCAGTGTCCCTGGCCTCGCTACCCACTAGATGCCAGTAGCACCCCCTTCCCTGAGTTGTGACAGCAACACATATCTCCAGACGTTGCCAAACGTTCCTTGCAGGGCAAAATCACCCCCTGGTTGAGAATATCTGCTGTAAGTAAAGTGTGTCTCACAGGACCCAGCACATAGTAAGTGCTCAATAAATATCAGCAAAGATGGTTTGGTGACGATGATGCTAAAGATGATCACTGAGGAAATGTGGGACCTCGGTGAGACCCAGATTTGCCTAACTTAAATGGGAAGGAAATTTATTAGAGGAACATGAGTGAGCTTACAGAACTTATGAGAAAGCGGAAGAGTCAGTTCAAAACAACCCAGAAACGGAGGCAGTTCAGTAGATCCCGACAGCAAGAAGCAGATATGCTGATAGTGGCAATGAGCTATTCCCGTTTCAGCCATCCCCCAACTTCCTCCTTCCTAACAGAACCTATTTTGCTCATTTTGCACAAGAACTCCATGCCCCTACCCTTTCCATGGGCTCCAGGAAGATGGAGCCTCAGCCAAGCCTCAGGGGACTGATTCCCGTTGCTGTAAGTCAGCCACGGTGCCCCCCACCCCAACAAGGCCAGTGATTGATTTAAGCTGGACATGGAATGGGATTTTGGCCAATGAGATGTGTTGAGAAATTTGTTGGAGGGCAAGCGAGAGAGACAGAGGCTTATTTCACTTTGTATAATACAAGTTTTCTTCTTTTTGAAGGCTGAATAATATTCTTTTTTTTTGAGACAGAGTTTCGCTCTTGTTGCCCAGGCTGGAGTGCAATGGTATGATCTCGGCTCACCGCAACTTCTGCCTCCCAGGTTCAAGCAATTATCCTGCCTCAGTCTCCCGAGTAGCTGGGATTACAGGCATGTGCCACCGTGCCTGGCTAATTTTTTGTATTTTTAGTAGAGGCAGGGTTTCTCCATGTTGGTCAGCTGGTCTCAAACTCCCGATCTCAGGTGATCCACCCGCCTCGGCCTCCCAAAGTGCTGGGATTACAGGTATGAGCCACCGCGCCTGGCCAATAATATTCTTTTGTATGCGTATACCACATTCTCTTTATTCCTCCATCCTTCGATGGAAATTTTTCTGCACCTTGGCTATTGTAAATAATGCTGTAATGAACATGGGAGTGCAAATATCTCTTTGAGAGCCTGACTTCAGTCATTTTGAATAAATATCCAGGGGTGAGATTGCTGGATCGTTATGCTGGGTGAAATAAGCCAGTCCCAGAAGGACAAACGCTGCGTGATTCCGACAGCCAAACTCAAAGAAGCAGACAGTAGAAGGTGGTTTCCAGGAGTTGAGGGAGGCAGGAATGGGGAGTTGCTGTTCAGTGGGTATGAAGTTTCAGTTATGCAAGATGAGTAAGTTCTAGAGAGCTGCTGTGCAACATCATATCTATAGCTAACAATGCCATAGTGTACACTTAAAAGTTTGTTACAAAGGTAGCTCTCATGTTAAATGTTCTTAGTACAATTTAAAAAAGCATTTATAAAACATCATTACATGTAGTTTCCAATGCTGCCCACACTTAAAAAAATTATTTATGAGAGCACTTAGATAAAAGAAAAAAGGAGAGGGAGGTTTTATCTCATAAGTGTTGTTGGAGAAGGGCTGTGATGTCTGGAGCAGCAGCAGCTATCCTGAGTCAATGAGGAGAGCCAGCTGGAAGACAAAGCCTGAGTTCTAGGACCTGAGTCTTTGCTGATGTCACCAAGCTGCCAAATTAACCAATCTCTGATTCTCCATCACTTCCAAACATCTGATCTATGAGATAATAAGTTTCCTTACTTTTAAAGCCTCTTGAGGTTGAGTTTCTATTCCTTACAGTCAACAGGATTGGACCAGTGTGCCAAAATCTATGGATTAGTGGTTGCTTCCAAATTGCCCTTGACATTGTCCACCTGTCTTCTGAATAGTGCAGAGGGACTGAATCTCACTGCCAGGGAGGCTGAGCACCACAGGCTTCATCTGGCTGCCCGGCATATTTGGGACCTGGAGATGTATTCAGGGTTCAGGTAGGAGGACGCCAGAAACTACCCTACCTGCCAGCTCCTCCACAGAGTTCAGACTCTGCCGTTCTGGACTTCGTTTTCTCCATCTGTGAACTGGGGATGGTAACAAACCACCAATGTCACAGGGTGTTATGAGGATTAATGAGTTATTTCAAGTAATATAATGGGCACAATGCCAGCACATGGTAAGTGCTCAGTAAATCTGAGCAAGTAAAGAAACTGCCAGAAGCTTGAGCCCCCAAGACACTCCCGATGTCTGGGGGTAATCCCAGGTTCTCCATCTTTTTTATTTTTTGAGACGGACGGAGTTTCACTATTGTTGCCCAGGCTGGAGTGCAACTGCACGATCTCGGCTCACTGCAACCTCTGTCTCCTGGGTTCAAGCGATTCTCCTTTCTCAGCCTACCGAGTAGCTGGACTACAGGCGTCTGCCACCACACTTGGCTAATTTTTGTACTTTTAGTGGAGACGAGGTTTCACCATGTTGGTCAGGCTGGTCTCAAACTCCTGACCTCAAATGATCCACCCGCCTCGGCCTCCCAAAGTGCTGAGATTACAGGTGTGAGCCACCGCGCCCAGCCAGACCTCCATCTTTTAAAGAATGTGACTTTCTTCTCTAGGCAAGTGGGAGGCTGAGGGACACCCCAGTGTTAAGCCAAAAACAGCCGAGGCAGCATTCATGTCTCCTCCTTCCAAAGGCCCCCCATGTCTCCAGGGCTTGGGAGCCTCCAGCTCTAGGCTGCGGGGATCCCCTCTGTCATTCAGGCCCGGCCCCTCTACCCTGGGCCCTGAGCACGTACCTGGCTCCCCTAGTGTACCCGAGGGCCTTGATGTCACTGGATGGATTGAGCAATTCAACCGAGTGTGCATTTTCCAGCTCATGCTAACCACCATTCAGTCACTTCCCCTCACGTTCATGGACCAGTTGGTTCCTTGTCATTTCTCAGAGGACACCATGACCCTTCTTGTGAACTCTCCATCATGCAGGCGAGAATCTGAGTCACCTAGAGTTAGCAGCCTGATTCACCTTTGTCCCCCAAACTCCTGGCCTGGCTCTCAGATGAAAACAAATAATAATAATAATAATGAATACAGTCACTAATTCCCACAGTGTCCTGAGAACTTTACAGGTACCTGCACTGACTTTCAGGTAGGTACATGCTTGTCCCCATTTTCTAGATGAGGAGACTGAGTCCCAGAGAAGGTGAGTAACTTGCTTATAAGGGAAGGAGGAGTCGTGATCTGAAGCTAAGCAGTAGGATAGATACATTTAAGCATATTTGTTCAGACATTTAGCAAAACACCTTTGCTGAAAAAAAAGGTTTGAAAAAAAGTCATGAAAAAAAAGACTGGAAACTCTATTTTTAAATGTATTACCAGCTTGGGAGGCCAAGGCGGGAGGATCACCTGAGGTCAGGAGTTTGAGACCAGCCTGGTCAACATGGTGAAACTCCATACCTACTAAAAATACAAAAAAAAAAAAAAAAAAAAATTAGCCAGGCGTGCTGGCAGGCGCCTGTAATCCCAGTTACTGGGAGGCTGAGTCAGGAGTATCACTTGTACCCGGGAGATGGAGGTTGCAGTGAGCTGAGATCGCACCATTGCACTCCAGCCTGGGCAAGAAGAGTGAAACTCCGTCTCAAAAAAACAAAAATAAAAATAAATAAATGTATCACCAGCTCCATTCATTCATCAGACACATATTTCCGCAGTAGATACCTTGTGCCTGGAAGGTGCTTCTTACAAGGGACATGGGAGTGAACAAACAGGTAAGGTCCCCTCCCCACTGGAACTCATAGTCCAGTGAACGCAATCAATCCATTTAGGACTTGAACATTTGAAATTGAGACAGCCCTGCGTCTATAACTATCAGAACTGTGTGAGATCCTGAGGTGGAAAGATGGTGACTTCTCTGGGCTTTTTTGCTCAAACACAATTCTTTTAAGAAAGAGACCTGCGTCTTGGGCTGCTCACCACAGTGTGAGGATGTGAGAGAGACCCAGGGACCTCACAGACCATGTAATGTCACAGAAGGCACAGGACTGCCAGGTGCATTGGCTCACACTGTAATCCCAGCACTTTGGGAGGCGGACATGGTGGCGTCGCTTGAGGTCAGGAGTTCAAGACCAGCCTGAGCAACACAGCAAGACTCTGTCTCTGCAAAAAACCAAAAACCAAAAACCACAGGGCTGAAAGATCAGACCAGCTGCCTGGAATCTCAGCCCGGAAGCTCACCAGCATGTGACCGAGGGCAGGCCATGTGCTCTCTCCTCAGAAAGACTCAATTTTCTCATCTGGAGACAGGGACAATGAATCCCTTTCAAGATCCCCATGAGAATACAGGTTGAGCATCTCTAATTCACAAATCTGAAATCCGAAATGCTCCCAAATCTGAAACTTTTTGAGTGCCGACCTGACGCCATAAGTGAAAGCCCGCAGTTGTCTATTGTCACTGCTGTTTCACGGCTGAGCCCGGTATCTGCTGATATTACTGTTCTGCTTGGTCACCCTGAGCTCCTTATTTTTCCACTGTATTAATGCTATGTCTTACTTTCTACCATGGAGTACTTACGTGTGAGTAAGTATAAGACAATGGTTGCTTATTGATAGCATATAAATTCAGAGTCAGGAATACGGGTGATGCCAAACAACCACAGATTGTCCACGTGGGTGACTGAGATAGGCGTGGGACTCCTTTCATTCTGATGGTGCAATGTAACAAAATTTGTTTCATGCACAAAATTATTAAAATTGTGTACAGGCCGGGCACGGTGGCTCACACCTGTAATCCCAGCATTTTGGGAGGCCGAGGCAGTGGATCATAAGGTCAGGAGATTGAGACCATCCTGGCTAACATGGTGAAACCCCGTCTCTAAAAAGAATCCAATAAATTAGCCAGGGGTGGTGGCAGGTGCCTGTCATCCCAGCTACCCAGGAGGCTGAGGCAGGAGGATCGCTTGAACCTGGGAGGAGATTGCAGTGAGCCGAGATGGCGCCACGGAACTCCAGCCTGGGCAACAAGAGTGAAACTCCATCTCAAAAAAAAAAAAGTGAGAAGGCTCAGGTAAGGGATTGAGTGCTGGCTTCTGACAGCCTCAGAGGGGCGGAGGGGCTGGGAG
>NW_016808980.1:1207617-1220995 GCF_001698545.2 Rhinopithecus bieti
CAGAGTCAGGAATACGGGTGATGCCAAACAACCACAGATTGTCCACGTGGGTGACTGAGATAGGCGTGGGACTCCTTTCATTCTGATGGTGCAATGTAACAAAATTTGTTTCATGCACAAAATTATTAAAAATTGTGTACAGGCCGGGCACGGTGGCTCACACCTGTAATCCCAGCATTTTGGGAGGCCGAGGCAGGTGGATCATAAGGTCAGGAGATTGAGACCATCCTGGCTAACACGGTGAAACCCCATCTCTACTAAAAATACAAAAAATTAGCTGGGCGTGGTGGCGGGTGCCTGTAGTCCCAGATACTTGGGAGGCTGAGGCAGGAGAATGGAATGAACCCAGGAGGCGGAGCTTGCAGTGAGCCGAGATCGCGCCACTGCACACCAGCCTGGGCGACAGAGTGAGACTCCATATCAAAAAAAAAAAAAAAGACCGGGCGCGGTGGCTCAAGCCTGTGATCCCAGCCCTTTGGGAGGCCGAGACGGGCGGATCACGAGATCAAGAGATCGAGACCATCCTGGCGAACACAGTGAAACCCCGTCTCTACTAAAAAATACAAAAAACTAGCCGGGCGAGGTGGCGGGCGCCTGTAGTCCCAGCTACTCCGGAGGCTGAGGCAGGAGAATGGCGTAAACGCGGGAGGCGGAGCTTGCAGTGAGCCGAGATCGCGCCACTGCACTCCAGCCTGGGCCGCAGAGCGAGACTCTGTCTCAAAAAAAAAAAAAAAAAAAAAAAAAATTGGGTACAATTGGGTTCAGGCTCTTGGTATAAGGGGGGTATGAAAAAAAAAAAAATTGTGTACAATTGCGTTCAGGCTCTGTGTATAAGGTGTGTATGAAACATAAGTAAATGTCATGTTCAGACTTGGGTCTCATCCCTAAGATATCTCATTATGTATATGCAAAGATTCCAAAATTTGGAAAATACAGAAATCCAAAACAGTTCTGGTCCTAAGCATTTTGGATAAGGGATCCTTAACCTGTACCCTGTGTCAATGTAGGATATACTATGTAGGAAAATGTATTCACGGTTCAACCCCCCGTCACCTGAGGGAAAGTCGATTCCAGAAATGCCACGTGATGAAAGTTCTTCATCTTTGTGGACCTCATCTGGGCTCAAACACATGTTATAGACCTCTCTACTAAAAATACCAAAAAAAAAAAAAACTATTCTGGCATGATGACAGGTGCCTGTAATCTCAGCTATTCAGGAGGCTGAGGGAGGGGAATCGCTTGAATCCAGGAGGCAGAGGTTGCAGTGAGCCGAGATCGTGCCACTTCACTCCTGTCTGGACAACAGAGAGAGACTCAGTCTCAAAAAAATAAAAATAAAAAAATAAGAAACTCTCCCAATTTTTAGACGTTTCCCACTAATGAAGGCAAAGCATTGACTTACCACCTTGCACCTTCTGGGATGGCAAATGATCAAAAAGACAGACACTAGCAAATGTTGGCAAGGGTGTGAGCAACTAGAACTCTCATATCTTGCTGGCTTGATAGTAAAAAGGTACAGCCGATTTGGAAAACAGTCTAGCAGTTCCCCAAAAGTGTAGATTGAGTTACTATATAACCCAGACTTTCCACTTCTAGGTATATACCCAAGAGATACAGAACTATATGTCCGCACAAAAACTCACACACAAATGTTCATAGCAGCACAATTCATCATAGCTGCACGGTGAAAACAGCTCCAATGTCCCTCACTGGATGAATGGGTAAACACCATGTGGTGGGGTCGTACAATGGAATATTATTTGGCAATAAAAAGAATGAACTACGAATTCACACTACAATGTGAATGAACCTCGAAAACATGATGCTGAGTGACAGAAGCCAGACACAAGGCCACATGGGGCACGATTCCATTCCTAGGAAATGCCCCGAAGTGGCAGATCTATAGAAACAGCAAGTAGAGTGGTGCTTCGGGGAGGCTGGGGTGAGGGCATATGGGGAGTAGGCATGGGTACGGCGTGTTTTGAGGGGGTGATGAAAATGTTCTAAAATTGATTGTGGTGATTATTGCATAACTCTGTGAATTTACTTAAAACCATTAAATTGTACATTTTTACAGCGTGAATTTTATGGTAGGTAAATTATATTTCTTTTTTTTTTTTTTTTTTTTTTTTTTTTTTGAGACAGAGTCTCGCTCTGTTGCCCAGGCTGGAGTGCAGTGGCCGGATCTCAGCTCACTGCAAGCTCCGCCTCCCGGGTTTAAGCCATTCTCCTGCCTCAGCCTCCCGAGTAGCTGGGGCTACAGGCGCCCGCCACCTCGCCCAGCTAGTTTTTTGTATTTTTTAGTAGAGACGAGGTTTCACCGTGTTAGCCAGGAGGGTCTCAATCTCCTGACCTCGTGATCCGCCCGTCTCGGCCTCCCAAAGTGCTGGGATTACAGGCTTGAGCCACCGCACTCGGCCGGTAAATTATATTTCAATAGGGCTGTTAAAATACAAAATTGCTGGCCTAACAGAGCTCCTTGGTGGGTTAGAGTCAACCACAGGCCATGCTTTTTCCGTTCCTTCATTCCGGAGGTTATCCTCAGTTATCCGGAAACTTCAGCTACCTGGAACACTGGTTCCTGCACACCAGGCGGGACTGTCCCAGGAGGCAGAATTTCCCTATGGGGCCCAGCAGTGACAGAGAAACACCCTGGAATGGGAGGTGAAGGGTGTTGCTGCTGACATTTCCTGTTTCGCTTTTTTTGTAAAAATAAGCCATTAAATGTAGGTAGAGAAAGGTTCTGCTGGTAACTTCTAGCTTCAGACAAGAAGGAAGTGGAGGGGGTGAGCTGGTGGGAAGACAGTGGTGGGCAGAGGCCAGGTGAAGCCGTGCAGATCCTGGGTGGCCTGAGAGGAGATTCAGCAGGACAAGCGCTGACCTGATCGCTGGCTGGTTTTGCCCCTTCACCCATCAGCCAGTGGCTTAGCACCTACTGCATGTCAGGCACTGTGTTGGGTGGTGGGAGAACGTCGCATGGGAGCGTCTTAGGAACATCCACACGGGAAGGAGCTGGAGAGAATCGGGGAAGGAGATGGAGAGAATCTGGGAAGGCCTCTTCGGGGAGGTGACATTTCAGCTGAGACTTGAATGAAGTGACATCTGGGGCAGGGGATCTGTGTGGGGGACAGGAACTGCAAGCGCACAGGCTGTACCGTGCCTGGCCCCAGAGAAAGAGGCTGCACAGCTGCAGCCAAGGGGAAGAGGGAGACAGGGTCGGTTAGGAGGTCAGGAAGGCCATGAGGGAGGTCCCAGACCAGGCAGGGCCTTGCGGGCTGTTGTGAGGACTTAGGCTTTGCTCTAAAAGAGGTGGGAGCCATGGAAAGCTCTGAGCAGAGGGTCCTGACCTGACCTCAGTTCTAATAGTATCCCTCCAGCCCAAGGGGAGAATGGGTTGGGGGTAGGGGCAGAGCAGGGAGGCCAGGTGACTGCAGGAGACCAGAGGGGAGTAAGGAACAGTGGCTGGTCCAGGGTGGTGCAGGCTGAGGTGGGAAAAGGTAGTCATTGTTTTCTCCCCCCTCTACAATGTACCTGCTGCCCAGAGATACGGGGCAAGTGAAACCAGAGATTCCACACACATATGAGACACACACACACACACACACTCTCAATATATGTCCTAAGTAGACATGGATCCTATGCACGTAGTAGACACACTCATATATGTCCTTCGTAGATATAGATCCTATGCACATATTTCACACACACTCATATATGTCCACATAGATGTAGATTCTACATGCAAATTATACACACACGTATGTTCTACATTCATATAGGTTCTACACATATATTACACACATATATATTTTGCATACATATAGATTTGGCACATATATTAGACACACATTCAATATTCCTATAGATTACCTATAGAATACCTACTTATTTGCATTCTATTTGTATGTGTGGGTTTGAGACATACACACGCATATAGACTGCATACATAGAGATTGACACATGTACTATACACACACACTCACAGACTCTAAATATACGTAGATTTGTCACACATATTATAAACCAACTTGATCCTGAGTTCTGGCACCTGGGGTCGGTGAACTTGGGTCTTGGAAGGGGCACAGCTCTGGAGTTAGGGGGTGCAGGATCTGCTGCTTAGAGCTGTGGGACTCAGGCTTTCTCATCTTTAAAACGGGATGACAATACCTGCCTTGCAGGGTTGTCGGGAAGTCTTGGTGAGATCACCATTTATGCAAAGCAGTTGATCTGCTCGGGAGAACTGTTTAACAGTAGTCATCACACTAATAACGAGCTGTGTTTTGGGGCCAAGCAAACCCCACGGAGCACCTTCCTGGAACACAGGTGTGCACTCACGCCTACACACCCTCTCTCCCCTTCAGCGTGAATGGGAAAAGGAGTAGGCCTGGGGCCTCTGTTTGGGAAGGATGGACCTAGAACTCCAGTGGAAACCTGTGAGTCAGCAACAGGCATAAAACAGTTAATGGGTGCGCCGCTTCAGCTACAATAATGATGGGGAGATGGAAGCCTAGATAATGTCCAGAAGGCAGGTGGATTAGTCAGGGCTGTCTCAGTTGCAAGGAACGAAAATCCAACTAAAACCAGTTTAGGTGAAAAATAATTTTTTGGGTCACATAAAAAAATCCCAGGGATTCTTGCTTCAGGCATAGCTAGATCCAGGTGTTTGAATGATATTGTTTTCCAAGTCTCTCTGGAAGATGGAGTTAATCAATATATGTGAAGCACTAACTAACACACCTAATGCTCAATGAGTACTAGCTGTTATTTTATTACTACAACTGCTGCTGCTACTGCCACTGTGACTGTGACTCCCACTGATACTAATATGACCCTATCAGTCCAGCAACACAGAGGGAAACTCCAGCACTCTTTCTCAACCATGCCTATCAAAGCTCCCACACTGGCTCTCGCTGGCTGTGACTGGATCATGTGGCCATCTCTCACCACGCCCCGTGGCCCATGGCCAGGTCCTCAGTCACGTGGACATCCTTGAAGCTGGAGGTGGGGTCAGCTTTGCTCAAACTCCGTGGACTGAGAGTGATAGAGCGAGACTCTGCAATGGAATATCAGAAAGACAGAGACTGGAGACTGGCCAGGTCCAGCCATCCTTCATGTGGGCCTTGGTGGGGCCGTCTCTGCTGCCTGTCTGTCCCCCTACATGGAGGTTGGCTGTGCCTGTCCAATCATCCTCTTACATGCTAGGTAGTCTCCCATCCCTCCTATCACTTGAGAGTCCTGAGGCCTAGAATTTGCCAAAATGTTACTTTCATTGCACGAAAGAGACCTCTGGAATTGAACAGACTTAGGTTTGATACTCAGTTCCATTGCTTAATTAGTGTCACCTCCATGTGCCTCAGTTTCCCCCATATGTGAAATGTGGACAATGATTCTCACCTCCTTAATTCAGCACATATTTTATGGAACACATTTCTGGTACTTAGTGGCTACCACCTGCTTTAACACTTTCATTATGACTCTTGCAACAACCCTGAGAGTTCAATATAACCATCCATTTTTATACATGAGGAAACTGAGGCACAGAGAGGCACAGTCACTTGTCCAAGGTCCCCCTGCCAAGAAGGAGAGGCAGAGCCGCGATTTTAACCAGGGGGTGATCAAGCTCAGTGGCAGTCCACGTCGCCGGTGCTTCACCTGAGGAGGCTGGCAAGGTATGTCCTCTTTCATGTGCCTCAGTTTTCCTTATCTGTGAAATGGCCTCATGGCTTTGGAGCAAACAGAATGACAGATAAAAGGGACAAATGACACAGGCATCTCCATTCGTTTAACAAGTACTTATTGAGAACCTACTGTGTGCAGGGCACAAGCCAGGTTGTGGAGAAAACAGAAGTGGGTGACAGAATGGGAGAGGTTGAGAAGCTGCTAAGAGGAGGAGGCAGTTGAGCTGTGACCTGGAGCAGGCAGATGGGCCTCCCTGGGAAGATCTGGGTGTGGTAAGTGCCTGCCAGGCAGGGGGCCCCTCAAGTGCAAAGGCCCTGAGGTGTGGACAGGTGAGACAAGACCAGGACAAGCCCCGCTTTTGCTGTTGTCTGGAAACCAAGGCACAAAGAGAGGAGGGGACGGAACCAAGGCCACGCAGTTGGCCGAGGTGGAACTGGGATGTTAGGGGAGGAACAGAGGTCACGACCTCTGCAAGCTTCATCCCCCGCCCCTCACCCCCAGCCAGAATCCTCCAGAGGGGCGGCCTCCCCTTCCTAAGCCACCCCAGCTGTTGCGGAGGCCGCTGCTGTCCTGGTTCCCTTGTTTAATTACAAACAACATTTTTCGCCCTCACTTAATTATGCAACAGACGCCTGTGGATCTGCCACCATCTGGCCCCACTTTCCGGCTTGAGACCATGAGTCCCAGTGACTTCGAGGGCTGAGAGGGGAGCAAGCGGGAGGCACCTCGGCCGGGAGGGCGCCGAGCTTGGCATGGGCTCAGCTCTGTGATGTACCTGGCCACGTCTCCGAGTCCTCATCTGCAGAACTGGGACAATTGAGGGCTGGCACGAGGGTCTGTGAGACAAGAGCTGCTTGGCAAAGAGGAGCCCTCAGCCCTAAAGGGGCCTCGAGGGACCAGGATGCCATCCCCGGCAGGCAGAGTTAGCCCCTCCTGTGTCTCAAAAGTAGAGTAGAGAAGGTGCAATCCCACCTTCCGGCAACCTGTGTGGGCAGCAGAGTTCTCATTCCACAGATGGGAAGAATGAGGCTCCAAGAGGCTCAGGGACTTGCCCAAGGCCCTGGCATCTGAGTGTGGGAGTGGGTTCATGGCTCCAAAGTCCTCTGTTTCCACACGAGTGTCTTGCAAACTGCAATTTTCTCAGGCTGTCAGTTATAAGGGGAAGAGCCCTCCCCTGGTTTATCTCCCTGGGAGCTTGGCGTGGGGCTCTGTGTGTGGCCCTGCGTCAGCTACGATGTCCTGGCTGATTTGAAGCCAAAACTGGCCCTCCTAGCTGGGGAGGGGAGCAAATGTGAATTATTTTCAATGCCCTAATTAATAATGATAGTAATATTCACTGACAATTACTAAACATTGACTATGCACCAGGTACTTTCCACGAATTCTCTCATTTTCAAATGATCACCAGCCTCCTGAGGGAGGCGCTGCTGTGCCCACCCCCCAGGTGAGGAGCCCAAGGCACTGAGCATGTGGCGGCAGAGGTAGGATTCAAACCCAAGCCCCGCAGACAGCAGAGACTGGCGCTGCTGAGAGTCGATTGTGGTACACGGGGCTTTTCCAGCTCTGTCCTCTTCTGGCCTTTCTTTAAGAGGCAGCACCAGCAGCTGGATTCCACTTTGAGATGCAGTGTGTCCTGGGGTTGGAGCTCTGGGAAATCCCAGCAGCAAGCGTTCTGGGCCGCCTCCTGCAGGTTCGTGGGTTGAGGGCATCCGTGCAGAGGCTGGACTTGTCTAGGAAGGGGTGGGAGGCACAGATATCAGGGCCCTCGGCCCCCCATGAGCCATGAGGTGAAAAGAGATGCCTGCAAGGCCTCTTGCCCAGGCTGTCTTGCCAGCTAGAAGCTACTGAGCCGCTCTCCAGGCCTCCACCTCTCATCCCCATCAAACCCAAGCTGGGTCTGGCGGCCACACTCCCTCAACACCTCACTCCAGCTCCCGGCCTGACCTGTCCCCAGCCTTACCTCCTCCTCATCTCCCTGAGCTGCCCTCCCCGCTAGGATCCATTCTCCACACTGGCTTAGAGGGAGCCTGCTAGGACCCAAGGCTAACAGTGACCCTCCCCTGGTGAAACACTTTCGAGGGCTCCCCACTGCCCTTGGACTAACCCCCCAAGTCTTGTTGCAGCCTCCATGGCCTTGCACGGTGCCTGCCGGTAATCTCTGCACTTCACCCACGCCGGCCTCCCCTCTGTCTCCAGAGCCCGCTCAGCCGGTTTCCACCTCAGGACCTTTGCACTCTCCGTGCCCTTTGCCTCGACTTCTCTGCCACTGGATCATACAGCCGTATCATCCTAGTCCAGACTGCGGCCAGAGGAAGCTTCCTGGACCCTGCATCGCAGCAGGTCCTCTGCTGCCTAAGTCCCCTCTTGGGTTAGACACCCTATCCCCAAATCCAAAGTCCTGGATGGGGCTGAGGCTGCCTGCGCACCCTCCAGCCTCCTCTCCTGAGCTTCTTTTAGTGCCCTCAAAGGCCTGCCTCTTTGCCAGGGTTTCTCAGCCTCGGGCTGGACCATTCTCTGTTGCGGGGCTGTCCTGTGCTCTGCAGGACACTAAGCAGCATCCGGGGCCTCGGTCCACTGGATGCCAGCAGCACCCTCCCCAGTCGTGAAAACTAACATCTCCAGACAGCACCAAATGTTCCCGGGGAGAACAAAATCACCGCAGTCGGGATCCCCTGGGCCAGGCTTTTGTCCCTGCTGCACTCTCTTTTGGGGACTCTCCCTGCCAGCCCTCTGCACCCACCCTGCTCACCCCTCTCTGTATTTCACAACCCTTAGAGGCCACCTGGAGGAACCTTCTCAGCCCAGGCAGGTCAGGAGGCTTCTGGGTGCTCCCACAATGCCTTACACTCATCATCGGAGACCTGATGATGCCATCTTGTAATTGCCAGGGGCATGTTGGCCCACCCCTCACCCCACCCCTGGGGATGTCAGCTCCACAAGGCGGGCTGTATGTCTGCTCTGTCCCCACTGTGTGACACGCGGAAGCACCGAGCACAGGGCCTGGCACAAAGGGGATGCTCAGTTCACATTTCACCATCTCTCCACCTGTCTCTGCCTCTGTCCTTATTCATCACAGACACACCCCAAGTCCACACATGTGCAGGTGCCATGAGTGCTGAGAAGAATCCGACATGGTTCCTGCCCTCAGCCCACTCACACCCTGGTGGGCAACACAACACAGTGGGGAGCCACAGGGGCCCCGGCATCTCCAAAGAGGCATCTGATCCAAACTATGGGGAAGAGGGGAGGGTCAAGATGGGCTTCCTGGGGAGGTGACGTCTGGATGACTGAAAGGATGAAAAGGAGGATCAACAGAAATACAGAAATAGTGCCAGGATACGGGCTACCCAACGTGGTGAGTGTCCTAAATGCCACCGAGTTTAATTGCATGTTACACGAATTTCATCTCAATTTTACAAATTAAAAAAAAAAAAAAAAACAAAATAGTGCAAACAGAGTTCCAAACAGAGGGAACAGAATGTGTAAATGTCTGGTGGACAGAAACTCAAGGTCATTGCACCAGAGTCACAGGTCAAAGGAGCAGATACTGGAAGTGGTGATGAGACAGGAGAGCCGGCCAGGGGCCCTGTGGCCACGGAGAGGAGTTTGGCCTTTTCTTGAGTGAGTGGGAGCCACAGAAGGTTGTAGTCAGAGGAAGGAGTGTGGAGAAGAGAGTGGGTAAGGCTGGAAGCAGGAAGAGCAGAGAAGGGGCGATGGCCACAGTCCATGGGTGAGAGGGAGGGGCCTAGCCCAGGGCTTGGCCAGGGAAGTGAGGAGATGTGGTTGGATATAGGAGATATTTAGGCCATAAACCCAATAGTTACGGTGGTGTAGACGCGGAGGGTGAGAGGGGAGTATCACGGACAACGTCTATGCTGCCTCAGTCAGGAACCCATTCAGGACCCGCCCCACGTCCGCTAAGAGCCTTCTACACCGGGGCAAGTACAGGAACCCAGCTCTGTGCCTCCATCCTCAGGGGCTCTGCCTCCTCCAAGCCTCCATAAGGGGTGGTCTTGACACTCCCATGACCTTCTGTGTGACCTCTGGCTAATTTCTTGGCCTCTCTGGGCCTGTTTCTGGGGTATCTTTGTCTACCCTTCCGGGAGGAGTGAGAGGCACAGGAAACCACCGCCCAGGCAGAGGACCTTGAAGAACCTGTCCTGCCGGGTGAGGCCCTCACCCGCCCCTCCCGGGGTACTCAGCAGGTGAGGGGCACCTGGTGCACAGCCTGGGCAAGAGACCCAGCTCCACCAAGCCCTGCATGGCTGACTGGCCTCTGCTCACCTGAGGGGCCGTGGGGTCCAATCCTCTAATCCCAGGGGTTGCACCCTCAGGCCCAGCCTGGGATTCTGAGCCCCACACTCTGGTCAGGCCTGGGGGATGAACACCCTCCCTCAGCAGCCTGGAGTCAAGGGCATGGGGGCTAGAGCCAGGGCCTTGGGGCAAATCCCAGCTCTGCCCCTTCCTGCGGAGCTGCCTCACGCAAGTGACTCAACCTCTCTGATGCCCAAAGAAAGATCGGTCATGGAGGTTTACATCCCACATGAGTGGGGCTTTTCCACATGGGGTGGGTATGAGTCCCAGTTCACACACTGGCACTGTAGAGTTTCTTCGTGTTTTCGCAAATGGAACTGATTTTCCATTTTGTGCCGTGGTTCTGCCAGGCTGGAGGAGGCTTCGTCTGACAGTGTTTCCCACCCTCGCCACCGCCCCACCCCACTTCTAGGAAGGCCCTGGGTCCCCTGGCCTTTCGTGAGGCCAGGGTGTTGGGGACAGGAACGAGGATGCGGGCACTGGTGTTGGGTGTCATCTTCCCACCAGGCATTGCCTGACACAGGCTGACCCCACCTGAGGCCCTGTGTGGTGCTGTGCCTGCCCCTTCTCCATCGCCCCTGGTCCTGGGGGTCATTTGGCTGCTTCCTGGCTACTTCAAGGGCTGATTGGAGGCTGCCTTTCCAGAATCCTGGAGAAGCTGCTTCTACCTGAGGTTCTGGGCCTCTCTGGGCTCAGCCCCAGGCTGGGGACCACCCTTGACACCCCCTCTCTGTACCTACCCCGCGACCCTGGCTCTGGTTCTGGGGGGGAACCTTGCTCTCTGCAAGATGTGAGTTCTTCCTGCTCTCAACTTTTGAAACTCAAAAGCCAGGAAGCCTCCTGGGATCCCCGTACACGGTGTCCCAGCCCTTCCCGGAGGCGCTGAGTACAGACTTACAGCAGGGAAGGGCGGAAGGGAGAAAGGAAGAGAGCAGGAGCCAAGCGGGGTGTAGGGCAGGGAAGACAGGCGCTGAGTGCAGACTTACAGCGGGGAAGGGCGGAAGGGAGGAAGGAAGAGAGCAGGGGCCTAGCTGGGAGCAGGGCAGGGAAGACAGGCCAGTTCTGCAGCCTCCCTAGACAGTGGCCCTCAGGATCCCTTTACATTTTAAAAAACTGCTGAGAACCCCAAGGAGCTTTTGCTTGTGTGGATTCTATCAGTTGATATTCATGTTAGAAATGAAAACTAAGAAATGTATAACATATTTTTTATTCACTCCAATGTAATAATAAATCCATTACATGAACATAACTTTTTTATAATAAATAACTATGCATTTTAAAACAGACAAATTTAGCGAGAAAAGTGGCATTTGTTGGATTGTGGATATTTCCGCAACTCTCTCTAACAGCTGGCCTCTGTGGGACAGCGGGTCCTCACACCTGCTTCTGCAGTGGATCCGCTGTGAGACTTTATTTAGGATGAAGTACCTGAGAAAACCTGGCTTCCAAAGACATATAGTTGGAAAAAGGGAGGATATTGTCACATTGTGAAATACATATCTATTGAGACAGAGTCTCACTCTGTCTCCCAGGCTGGAGTGCAGTGGCGTAATCTCGGCTCACTGCAGGCTCTGCCTCCTGGGTTCAAGTGATTCTCCTGCCTCAGCCTCCCAAGTAGCTGGAATTACAGACATCCACCGCCATGCCCGGCTAATTTTGGTATTTTTAGTAGAGACGGAGTTTCACCATGTTGGTCAGGCTGGTCTCGAACTCCTGACCTCAGGTGATCTGCCTGCCTCGGCCACCCAGAGTGCTGGGATTACAGGCATGAGCCACTGCACCCAGCCATGAATAGTCTTTAATGCTACACAAAAACTAGCCAGTGGTAACGTCTTAAATTCAGTTGCAATGTAGAATCTAAACATCTATCAATGAACTTTTCAAACTCTTTACACTCAAGTGAGAATGAAAGTAAAATGGCAAATAATCCTATGAACCCCTTGAATGGGTCTTGGGGACCCCCGGGGATCGTTGAATCACACTTTTAGAACTGTTGTGTTCTCAAAGAGAAATATCCCAGCAGTCAGAAAGCTGCTGGTTGACCCCCACCAGGGACAGATCAGGGTATGATGAAGAACACAGGTTCAATTCCTATTTCTGCTGCTTCCTGGCTGTGTGTCCCTGGGCAGGTCACAGCTTCCTAAGTCTCAATGTCTTCATTTCTAAAATGGTGATAACAAGACCTACTTTACAGGCTTGTGGTCAGGACCCATGAAAACCAGGGTGTAAATGCAAAGCCCTTGCTCATATATGTTCCTTCCTGCCACAGGGCCTTTGCACAGGCTGTTCCTTCCATCTGAAACCCCTTCCCTCCCAGCTTTGCCAAGGAACTCCTTTCCCTTTAGCTCTTGGCTTAAGTGCTTCTTCCTCCAAGAAGCCTTCCCTGACTTCCCTGAAATGTCTGTTAGAAACCCCTAGAGCATGATCGAAGCTTTATATTTTTCAGGGTTACAGGTCATTACCTGTCTCCCACCAATCCCTAAGCCTGGGTTGACTTTTGCCCTCTGCCATAGGAGCTTTGTGTGGAATAAATGCTGTTGAAAGAATATTGGTCATAAAGTGTCATTTTTGCTATTTTAGTCTTTTCATCCTTGGAATGTAAAAGCTGGGCTTTGACAAGAGGTCCCTCCCCAACCCCCACCTTCTCTGCCAGCAGCTGGACTGCACCAAGCGGTGGAGTGGCGGGGTGGCTTATGCTCTAAAGCTGCAGGGTTATCTCTGGGGACCCAGCCCTGCCTGAGCCCCCTTTATGTGGGGTCCCCCGGAGGCCTCTGGGGTCATGCTCCCCATCTCAACAGCTGTTTCCTTTCTGTGCATGGTGACTGCCCTGCCCTACAGCAATCTCTCAAGCATCCAGGCTGGCAGACGCCCTTCTCCCTCCCCTACTCTCCCTTCAGACTGGCTCAGTCAAGGATTTCTTCTCTGCAACCCCAAGCTGACTGCGTCTCTGTGTCCCTGTCATCATGGCACACATCCCACACCCTCATCTTCCCCAACCTGGCAGCACATTCCTCAAAGGCCAGGACTGTCCCCTAGGATCATCTTCGTCCCCCTGGGACCAGACACTGGGCCTGGCATCCAGTAAGCGTCCAATACATATTTGCTAAAATGACATGAATGCAGGACTCTGGGAGAGGTTCCTCTTATCGAAGGAGGTTGTACAAGTTAGCTTTGGGCTGCAAGGAATAGAAACTCAGCTCACACTGATTTAAAGTATAAAAGGCACTTACTGGCTTGTATTAATTAAAAGCCTAGTAGGGGTGAGCTTCAGGCTTGGTTTGATCGAGCTTCAACTCTTTTCCTCTGCGATTTACCCAGCTCTGCTTCCGTGTGCTGGTGTATTTATTTATTTTTAAAATTTTATTTATTATTATTATTATTAATT
>NW_016808980.1:1223780-1292152 GCF_001698545.2 Rhinopithecus bieti
CCTTTCCTTTCCTTCCTTCCTTCCTTCCTTCCTTCCTTCCTTCCTTCCTTCCTTCCTCCCTCCCTCCCTCCCTCCCTTCCTTTCTTCCTTCCTTCCTTTTGTTCCCTTCTGCTTTCTAAGGATATGCCTGGTGTTTGGCAAGCATTGCGTGAATTACATTAGGAAATAACTTTTGCAACAAACCCATTTAACAACCATTCTTTGTTCCCCGCCTCCTGATAATGCTCAGAGCCACAGCAACAGCCTTTGCCCAACTCCATGTCATTAACCCTTGATCTTTTCCTGCTGAATAGCAGATTGCTTTCCGCGGCTGGCAACACAGTTTCATTTTCACCTTCCTGCTGATGGAACTGCCCTGGCTCTGTGCCAGACGGCTGTTTACATAAGAAATGATTTGATTATATTGTACAACCAATGGCAGCCTTTCTCAGAATAAAGAAGCCAGAAACATATAATCAAAGCCATTAACTGTGTACAAAGAAACACAGCCCACTCGAAATTTCCCACCAACCATAATCACAGTTTTCCAGAGAAAAATAAGAACAGGGTTATGGTTGCCTCCTAAAAACGTGTTGGGGAAAGACTTCTAAAAGGAAATGTGGCTACAGCTCAGTCGCACTCTCAGATCAACCCTTGAGCCTTGACTCCAATCCCAGCTCTGTAACTCACTGTCCTTGTGACCTTGGAAAAGTCATTTACTGCCCAGAGCCGCCGTTTCTTTATGGTAAAATGGCTATAATAGTAATATCAACCTCAGAGGTTTACAAGAGGATTGAGATAGTGCATAAGAACACTTTCTTAGAATGTCTTCAGCCACAAGGTGCAAAAACACTTGACTAAAGAAGGCAAAAAAAAAAAAAAAAAAAAAAAGCTAGAGCACTTATAATTTCATTTAACAGGGTTGTTTCATTTGGAGGCATAAAGATGTAACCAGTGATTCACATTCTTTTCATCTTCCTGCTATGTCATTCTCAGCAATTTATGGACATGTCTCCTCATGGTTTCAAGACAGCTGCTGTGGCTCCAGGCATCACACTGGGATATGATAAAACCAAGCAAAGAGCAGGAGGGCATTTTCCCCGCTCTGTCTCCTTTTATGATGGAGAAAATTGTTCCTAAATTTCCCCCCTGCAGATCTGCAGACTTCTTATTGGCCAAGATGGCATCACATCTATAATTCCAAACCAATCACTGATGGAAGAATGAGAATGACCACAGTTGGCTTGGACCTATAACTCACTCTGAAGCCGGGGCGAGGAATAGCCACTGTCCCTGAGCTCCTGAGTAGATGTACAACCAACAAAACTGAATCCCGTCAGCAAAGGAGTCATGGGCGGGCAACCGCTGTGTCTACCATAAGCACAACTCCCGGCACACACGAGGTGCCCCCAAAGGCTGGCATTTGGCAAGCTCGCGACTGGGAGTCCACACAGTGCTCCAGGTGGGAGGACCAAATTGCGATTGGCCAGGGAGTCCCTCTGAGTGCCAGACCCCTGTATGCAAAGCCCCACCTAGCATCTCCACTTGATTGGCTTATGGGAACCTCAAACCCAGCACACTATATTTGAACTCACCATATTTCCTCCCCACTGGCCTCCTCTGTTGGTACCCACCTTGCTCAAGTCAGAAGCTGGCTGGCCCTCAAGAGTCCCTGCTTTCCTTCCCCATCTGTGCCCACGTCTCTCCAGCTTTGCCATCATCTTCCACCTGGACACCAACCAAGCCCCCGCTCTCCGTGCTGCTGTCTGGGCATCAACAGCTTATGCTGTTCCCTCTGAACGGAACTTTTCCCGCTCCTGTTTCCCTGTCACCTTGCTCAGGAAAGCTCTTCTGATCCCCCCAAGTTGAATCCCTCATTACAGACCTCACAGGCTGACATACATCTCTCCGTTGCCCTGATCACATTTCTTATTTACCTGTGTGATTATTTCACTCATGTCTCACCCCACCAGGTTGCAACTCCATGAGGGTGGGAATTGGGTCTGTTTTGTTCGCTGATAACCTTCAGTGCCTGACACATAGTGGGGCCTTGATATTTTTCCTGAATCCTATAAATGAATAAATGCACCCCCTGCCATGTGGTCAGGGAGATCGCTCTAAGAAGCAAATCTAATCACTCCCTCTCCTGCCATAAGCCTTCCATGGCTCTCCTTTACCCACAGGACAAAGTCCAAAGGGCTTAACCTGGCTCTTCCAGGCTCCTCAAAGTGGATTCTGCCACCTCTCCAGCCCCATCTCACCTGCCCCATTGTCCTTTATGGTCCAGCCATCCTCCACTTCTCTAGGTGCCTCAGAGTCTCCATGTTCTCTCCTGCCCCCGGATCTGCCTATATGCTATGTCTTTCCTGGAAACTTTGTCTCAAAAAATCTTCATTCTCATTGTCAAGGCTTTAAAAATGTTTGCCTCTATTGGGGAAGGTTTAGTTCTGCGAGCTCATTCTGAAAATCTGGGTTCCTTCTATCTGGTTGTTGTCATCCTCAATCCATAGCTTCCAGTCAAGTCCAAAACAGCTGCTATAGCTTCTCCATCACATCTACGTTCCAGGCAGTGAGGAGAGAGAAAGGGTCATTCCTCTTAAGGACTCAGAAGCGGTGCCTATCACTTCTACTTAATTCCATTGGCTGGAGCTTAGTCATATGACCACGCCTAACTGCAAAGGAGGCTGGGAAATAGAATCACTATCTGTTGATTATGTTCGCGTGCTTTCCACTAATGCTCCAAAATTCTCTCAATATGAGAAAAAAGCTGATGGATATTGGTGGACACTGATGGTCCCTGCCACACTCACCCCCACAGTGCCAAGCATGGAGTTATCTCTGCCCAGCCAGACTGTGAGTTCCCAAAGGACAAGGACCATATATGGTGGTCATTGCAGCATCCCCTGCAACTCTCAGAGTGCTGGTTGTGATACATGGCAAATCAGAGTGAATGGCAGAGGTCAGAAATACAAGATGGAGAAACTGAGGCAGGCTCCAGTTGAGTTCCACACACATTTTCTGGGTGCTGATTGCACATAAGACCCTGGGCTTGGTCCCGGTGCCTGGGGTGTAGCAACACTTGTCTGGCCTGGCAGAGTCCCAAAAAACACCGAGTCGGGGGCTGCAAGACCCTAGCCGCTGGGGAAGCTGCAGAAACAGAACAGAGTCCACAGTCAGAACAGGAGGCGCCACAAGGGCCTACAGGTAAAGCAGGTCCCAGGCCCTCAGCCCACCTGGCCCTGGCCCCGCTGCACTCTCGGCCACTCCCCAACATTATCTGGCCTTGAGCCCAGCCCTAAACACCTGCCCTTCCCTGCTCTCCCGAGAGGCCTGAGCTGGGGTTCCCCTCCCCTGTCGGCTGCCGTGGGAAAGGCCTTATGGGAGCTCTCCAGGTCCAAGCTCCAGCCTCACAGCTGCTGTACTTGCTGTTCCCTCTGGCCAGACCTCCCTTCCGTGCTGCTCTAGCTTCTCCTGCTCTCAGCTTGGACGGCACCTCCTCACTCTCTCCAAAGACCACCACCCACCCTGGTGCCTCCCCACCACATTGTGCGTCTTGTTGCTTCCCAGCATGGGTCTGTGTGAGGTCATCGGGGAACACTACTTGTGTTCATTTGTTGGCCTTGTTTGCTCTCTGTCTCCGCCAGTAGAGACATGGACCATTTCTGTCTTGTTTTCCACTGTATCCAGAGCCTAGCCCAGGGCCTGGCACATAGTAGGTGTTCAGGTAATATCTATGGACTAAATACATACACACACAGTGAGGAAAGACTAGAAAATTAGCATTCACTGCGCTCGTATGACATGCCAGCCGCATGCATTGTTCACTCTGAGTCCCACGACGCTACTGCCTGGTCAGAATCATTATCCCCATTTCACAGCTGAGGAAACTGAGACTCAGAGAAATGAAGTGACTTGACCGAGGTTACGCTAATAGGAAAGGCCAAGTCTCAGATGGGGGGAAATATTTATAACGAAATACAAAGATCTTGGAGGAGGTGGTGGATTCTTGTTTGTACACACTGATCAAAGCTCATCAAACGGTACACTTGAAATCAGAGGTTCTCAACCAAGGATGATTTTACCCCCAGGAGACATTCGGCAAAGTGCAGAGACATTTGGTCATCATGGGGGTAGGCGATGCTACTGGCATCTTGTGGGTAGAGGCCAGAGATGCTGCTAAACATCCTATAGTGCCCAGGACAGCCACCACAGCAAAGAATTATCTGATCCAAAATGTCAATATTGCTAGGTTGAGAAACCCTGCTGTGAAGGAATGTAGTTTACTGAACATAAATTATACACTCTGTTTATTAAGGTATAATCAACGCATTTTTTGTAAAATAGAAAAAATAGAAAAGAACTAACATAATTGGAAAAGAAAGAAATCAACTAAGGACAAAACAATGGGGAAATAATTTTAAAAAGCAGAGAACAGTCCAGAAAATGCAAAGAGCCTATACATAAACGATAAGGGGGTCCACCTTAGTACTAATAAGGGAAATTCAAACTACGACAAAAAGCCGGGGGGGTTGCCTCATGTCTGTAATCCCAGCTCTTTGGGACGCTGAGTTAGGAGGATCTCTTGAAGCCAGGAGTTTGAGAACAACCTGGGCAACATAGTGAGACCCTATCTCTACAAAAAATTTAAAAATTAGCTAGGTGTGGTGGCATGAGTCAGTAGTTCCAGCTTCCCAGGGGGCTGAGGTAGGGGGATCGCTTGAGCCCAGGAGTTTGAGGCTGCAGTGAGCTATAGCTAAAAAAAAGTTACGACAAAAATAATCACAATGGGAAAAAAATTTTTTAAATGACAGACGGGCTGATGAGTGTGGAGGAAGTAGGCCCTCTCATCCTCTCATATGTGGGTGGAGGGAGTGCAAATTGGCAAAGCCCTGGTGGTGATGTGGTAGCACTTTCCGTCATTTGTCCAGCAATCCCAGTTTTGTAGAAATACACGTGGGCTCAGAGAGCCGTGTGCGGATGCTCACTGTGGTATTGTTTATAATAGTGAAGTTTAGGCAGGAAAACTAAATATCAATGAAATCAATGAACGTGGAATTAGGTAAAGATACCGTGGTCCATTCATGCCATGGAATACTATGTAGCAGATGAAACTGATAAGGCAAATCTCTACACAGATAGGCGAAACAAAAAAGGAGGCCACAAAACCACATTTACAATTTGTTTTGAATCAGGCAGCACAAACGAAATCCAGGGCTGATACCTCTAGTGCTTGCCATCATTCATCACCCCTTCTTCTCACTTTTGAACGGGGCGGCAATGTGCCCTAGTGAAATAAGACCTCCCCAGACTCCCCTGAAACCACGTGGGTGCATTGTAGTAGCCATGAGACCCAGGGCGCACACACTTTGTCCCTCCCCTGCCCTCTCGCCTTGCTAAGAAGCAACCCTCTCGAGCCAGGAGTTTGAAAGTCACATACCAACGTGGGAGACCGGGAAACTGGTCATTGGTGATGTCCCTGAACAGGTCTGCAAGCTCAGACTTGTTCACCTCTGGACTTCTTTTTACACAAGAGAAGTGAACTCCCATCTGGCAAAACCCTGGTGTCTGTTACTTTTTACTTGCAGCCAAATGCAATTTCAGAGGCAGCAAACTCACTGGGGAGGAGGTTGGTTGAGTCTTCTGCAACAGAGCTGTATTCAAGTGTCATTTATATAGTGAAGACTTTTCTAAAATAAATCAATAAATCAAGTAAAGCTTGTCTGGCTAGAGTCTGTGGGACTCTTGATGTTTCTTTCAAAAAGCGTTTCTTGATTGGCTCAAGTCCCTCTTGATGCAGGCAAAAATGCCAAGGGGAAGATGGAGGGGCATCGAGAGGTTTTCCTGTGACCTGCTGTTTTCTTCGGGAAAGTTCCATTTTCCTGGTAAGAGGACTAGAGCCTGAGTCTCTCACCCCAGGGAGGCTCAGGGGTCAGTCCAACCAGCCCAACCCGGGTTGCCCCTATCATAATTGATGACCCTCTAGCCTAGACATGCCAGCCTCCAGGCAGTGACCTGGCCATCTCTCCCACCTGTTTGTCCTCTTCCCAGAAGCAGGATGCTCCCTTTATCTCAGGCCAAAGTCCCCACCCCCCTTCGCTGCCACTGCCCCGGGGAAGGGAAGGAATGCCACCTGTCATCACGGGATGAGTGAGTCACCTCTTACTGGCTGGAGGCTATAGCTAGCCCAGCCTCTCTCTTTTGCCCCTCAGCTCTCCCCTGTGGGTGGGGAAAGATGGGAATATCACCCTAAAAATTGTGACAGCAACAGCTGCCATCTCTGTGGCATGGAATCTGTCACTGGAAGCTTAAGTACCCAGCCCTGGGTTCCAAGCCCAGCTTCCATGTTCTAACCTGGTCATTTGGGGGAAGTCACCCCTTCCTGATCCCCATTTATGCATTTGGCAAACATTTATTATGCAAGCACTCTGAACCGGGCAGGGGGTGCTGAGGATGCCACAACGAACACCCTGAAACAATCCTGTCCTGTGGAACCCATTGGATAGAGACATTCAAAACTAACAATAATAATAATGGTAATAAATTTTAAAATTCTGAGTGTCAATTGGTGATGATGTCACAGAGAGAAAGGGAGAGGAGTGCTGGTGCAGAGGGTCTTGTTCATGTAACCAGGTGGTCTAGGACACCCTGAAATACATTGAAAATGGAGGAAAGGGCTGGGCGCGGTGGCTCACACCTGTAGTCCCAGCACTTTGGGAGGCTGAGGAAGTCAGATCACCTGAGGTCAGGAGTTTGAGACCAGCCTAGCCAACATGGCGAAACCCTGTCTCTACTAAAATACAAAATTAGCTGGGCGTGGTGGTGAGTGCCTGTAAACCCAGCTACTTGGGAGACTGAGGCAGGAGAATTGCTTGAACCCAGGAGGCAGAGGTTGCGGTGAGCAGGGATCATGCCACTGCACTCCAGCCTGGTGTCTCAAAAAAAAAAAAAAAAAAGTAAAAAAGAAAAAAGAAAATGGGGGAAGACCTGGAGGAGGCGAGAGAGGGAGGTTTTCTCAGGGCAGAGTCTAAGGAAGAGGGAACAGCAAGTACAAAGGTCCTGAGGTTGCCGTGTGCCTGATGTGTTCCAGGAGCAGGGAGGAGGCCAGTGTGGCTGGAGGGAAGATGTCAGAAAGGCAGAGATGGGGTGTACAACCACACGGGATTTAGGGACACTGCCAGGAGCTTTTCTTTGACTCTGGGTGACATGGGAAGCAGAGGAGGGTGCTGAGCAGAGCAGAGATGTGATCCGACTTCCTTTGGGTAGCAAGACAATGATAGAATGGGGGAGATAGTTTGGAAGCCATGGCAACAAACCAAGCACACACACTCATGCCAGGGCGGGGCTGTGGAGCTTGGAGGGTGGTGGGATCCTGGATGCAGGCTGTGGCTGGGAGGTGGTGGGGCAGAGGCTACAGAAAGAGAAGAGTCAATGAGGACACTCAGGTGTTTGGCCTGAGCCCCTGGAAGGAGAGAGGTGACACTTTCAGAGGCAAAAACGGTGCAGGAGAGGTAGGATCCTGCTGGAGGAGGAGTTTGGTTTCTTACCTGGGACGTCTGAGATGCCTGTGAGGCATATGGAGTTGTACCTGGAAATTAAAGACTGAGTTCAAGGCAGGAAATGTATGTTTAGAGGCTTTTAGCTTGGAGATAGTATTTAGAGACTCAGTTTCTTTGTCTGTAAGATGGAGATTAAACAGCATCTGCTTAGCAAGGTTGCTGTGAGCCTGGGTTGAGGACTGAGAGGCCTTGGGCAGGTAGCAAAGTGCAGGTAAATGTCAGCTCTGTTACTTCCATGCCCAGCTCACCCAATCCTCATGAGGTCATTATTATTGCTATCAGCTTTAATTTTATAGGGAGTGGAGGTTCAGAGAGGTTACGTAACTGGTCCAAAGTCACACAGCCTAAAAATGGCACAGCCAGGATCCAAGGCTGAATCTAGAGTCTTGTTCTTGGCCTTCTACCCTGCTGCCTTCTCTCTGCTCTCCCAGCACCAGACCCTTGGATCCTGAACGGATCAGACTTGAGGGGCTCCCAGTTGGGAAGGGAGACAACCATGAGTGGAAATGCCTCCAGGCAGACAGGACCTGAGCCTGCCCCACTAGGGGACAAGTTAGAAGGGGACTAGTGAGGCAGCATAGCCATGTGGTTGAGAGAAGCACCGCGATGCCAGACCACCCGGGTCCAATTTGGCTCTACCCTCACTAGGTGTGTGACCCTGGAGATGTGACTCATGTTTTTTGTGCCTCAGTTTCTGCTGTTGTGAAGTGGGATAATACAGGTTGTTGGGAGGACTGAATGAGTTGGTCCATGCAGAGTGCTTAGAACAGGATCAGAAACTCAATAGGTGCTCCAGCTCAGTTTCCACCAAACGTGTGCCCCCAGGGCCTGGGACCACCTGCCATGCCTTTGGTGCCCCTGAGTGGGTCATTGAAGCCTTAGTTTTCTCATCTGTTAAATGGGGCTAATAGTGGCGCCCTGCTTGTGAGGTGGTTGCCAGGATTCATGGAGATTCTTAGAGATGAGAGGTGTGCGGGGCTGTGGATGTTGGAGGCTCACAGAAACAAAACAGAACAAAGCAAAAACCCCTAAAGGAAAAAAACCCCAAAACCAAAATGAGGCGAAGCACCTGGGAGACGATGGGGGTGATTGAGCACGGTGGCCTGGAGCCAGAGCGCTGGGCATCAAGTCCTGCTCCTGGGCCATTCCCCTCGCCTCTCTGTGCCTCAGTTTCTGCATTTGTAAAGCAAGGATGATACCAGCACCCACCCCACAGGCTGTATGAGGGTCTGATTGAGTCACTCATGGAGATGGAGCATGCATGGTGCATGGTGCGTGCGGCTGTTACACTCAGGGTTGGGAAGGGGAGGAGCACCACCTCAGGGGTAATTCAGAGAGCCCAGTCCCTCTTGAATTGCTGCCTGGTTCAGGCCATGGTGTCCCAGCAGGTGAAGGGGTGGGCAGTCCAGCCCCCAGCCCTGTCAGATGCAGCCGCAGGGGCTGTGGCTCACCAAGGCCTGGGGCCTGTCCTGGACTCCTCACTTGGCTCCTGTGGCTGGGACAGATTGCTTCCCTTCCTCTCTCCTGGGTGCCAGGCAGGCCCAGAAACCACCTGATGTCAGCAAGTCCTGCCCACCCACTGGTGGGGAGGAAGTAGGCGGGTGCCCAGGGACAGATGAGCCAGGCAGACGTGCCCTGAGGCAGCACAGTTAGGGCTGACGTGGGCATCATGCACCCTGGGGCTTTCAGAGCTGGCCCCAGTCCCGTTTGCCCATGTCAAGCAGGTCAGAGTGGAGAGGGGCAGGCGCGCTGGGGTCAGGGCGTGCCCTGACCAGGCATCTGTCCCCACTCCTCAAAACACAGCCAGGAGACGAGCGCATTGGGGTGGTGGCCTGTGGAAGAGGGGCAGGGTGTGTGTCCAGGTGTGGCTGGAGGGTGGGGTCGAGTGTGTGTGGTGCGTGTGTATGGAGGTGACTGTGTGTCTGGCATGTGAATGTAAGATTTTAGGAAGGTGAGTGAGCTTGTGCACAGGCGCGTGTGTGTGCATGTGTGTGGCTAAGCATGTGTGAGTGAGTAGGCATCTGTGTGCCGTGTATGGGAGCCGGGCAGGGAGCAGTGTGTATGGCTGAGTGTGCCAGCACATTGCTGAGCATGTACTCGTGTGCGTCCAAGTGTGTGAATGACAAAATAAGTGTATATGGTTAATTGTATGAGTGTGTGAGTGAGTGTGGGGAGGGGATGTGTGTATCCTTGACTGTGGGAGTCAGAGAGTGTGTATGTGTGTGTGTGTGTGTATGCACGTGCGCTGTTGTGAAAAGTTCTACAAGAACCCCTCCCCTTTTTTTATTTTATTTTTTGAGATGGAGTCTTGCTCTGCTGCCCAGGCTGGAGTGCAGTGGTGCAGACTTGGCTCACTGCAACCTCCACATCCCGGGTTCAAGTGATTCTCTTGCCTCAGCCTCCCGGGAAGCTGGGATTACACATGTGCAACACCACACCCTGAAAATTTTTGTATTTTTTTTTATTTTTTAGTAGAGATGGTGTTTCGCCATGTTGACCAGGCTGGTCTTGAACTCCTGAACTCAGGTGATCCACCCACCTGGGCCTCCCAAAGTGCTGGGATTACAGGTGTGAGCCACCGTGCCCAGCCAAGAAACCCCTTTTGCATACAGAGCTTTGCTCCTTTGCATGAAAATGTTCATGAACAGGTGGGGTCAGCTGGTGGACGTGTTTAAAATCTTGACAGAAGTGGCCAAGGAGGTCTTTAGAAAGGGCAGAGGGGAGCGGTGATATCCAAGTTGATCCCTGACCAATCAGAACAGGTGTCAGCTGCAAATACCCAAGCCAGCTGAGCCAGCCCTGGTCACCTCAACTTCTGTTCCCACCAGCAGCATCCAAGAAGGCTTGACCTTGAGTCATTCTCAGGCCGCCCCCAAAGCAAACCAGCAAATGGTCAGCTTTATAATAACAAAGTCAACGTATTATAATCTCATGTGCGGTCAGTTACAAGGGCAAACCTTCATTTATTCATTCACCAATACTCACTGAGCACCTACTATGCTCCAGGCACAGATTCTGGTGCTGGGGATGCAGCCGAGAACAAGATGGACAAAAATTCCTTTGCTAGTGGCACTGGTGGGAACAAACAGATGACAAAATAAGTGAACAGCCTGTGGAGAGGGTTAATGGGTGGTAAGTGCTGTAGATAAAAATAAAGCAGGAATAGTAGATCCAGAACGCCAGGTGGATTTGCCGTTTTAAAAAGATCGGTCAGTTGGGGCTCCATGGGAAGCCGGCGTTTTGGTGAAGACCCAAAGGAGGTGAGGGCCGAGCCGCATGGATCTCCAGCGGAAGAGCAACCCCCGGGCAGAGGCCACGGCAAGTGCAAAGGGCCGGCGATAGCACACACCTGGCCGGCTCAAGGAACAGAGAAGGGGCCAGTGTGGATTTAGTAGCTTTTTAAAAACTGATGATAAAAGCGAATGGTGCTTTTGGAACCACCACACAGAAAAACGAATACAAGAGAAATTGGAAGTCCACAGTCACTGAAGGGTGGGGGCAGGGGAGATGGACTGAGGATCCGGGTGTCTGAGGTACAGTTCACTGGATAATCAAAGTGATTTTCCGTTTTGACAAGGCAATGCCAAAATAGTGCAGCTGCGCCCAAACCTCCCAGCCGCAGCCAAACACCCGGCGTTTTTACAGCTCGCACCCCAGCCCTAAGCTGAGCCAGGCACATAGTAGGCGCTTGCTCTGCTTCTACATCCTCCCAGTTCCCTGGGTCCTGAGGCGGTGAGGAAAGATGAGTATAAACCCCCCAAGGTACAGACTGACTGATCCCCAGATCCCCACAGGCCGCCAGCCAGGCCCCCAGCGGCCCTGGAATGACAGCGTCATCTCTTCCTCCTCCTGCTTTTATGAGCTGTGAAGGAGGCTTGTCTCGCGTTGCACAATTGCTCCTTAATTGCTATTTCCTCTCAGTTATGAATTATGTCATGGATATGGCCGCTCACGTTATTAAACTTCCACACAGGCCTTATCGTCTGGAGCCCGGCCAGCAACCCAGCCTGACCTACTTTCCCACCGGATTTCAAAACCTCCTCCCTTGTCCTCTCGTTGGACTTTTCCTAAGGAGAGTCTACTGTGCCCAAAAACTCGACGCTAAAAATAAAAACTAGAACAGAGAAGGGGGGCCACAGCTGGCCCCACTGAAGGCCTGAGGCTCAGAGCGGCCCCTGGTGACTGGGGCCAAACCCCTCCCTGCCTAGATGCTTCCTCAGAAAACCTGTCCTTGGGATGCAGGGTTCCCAGCAGGACAGGCAGGGACAACAGCTATAGTCCCAGGTCCCCTGCATGATCAGATCCCACTCTCGCCTTTCTCAGTCATGGCCGGGATGACTGACTTTGGACGCAGGCAAACCTGGGTTCAAACCTTGGCTCTGACACTGACTAGCTCATTCATTCATTCATTCACTCCAGGTATTGCCTGTCTTCTGAGTGCTGGCCCTGTGCTGGGCAATGGGGAAATATCTGAGAATGAGGCAGGCAGTCTCTGCCCTCATAGAACTTGTAATCTAGTGGGCAGACATGGGCACAAAACACACATTTTGAAATTAGGGCAATGAAGAAAATAAGACAGTGTGGTAGGCTTGAGACCAGCAGGGCTGCCCGTGGCTAAGACAGTCAGGGAGAACTCTCTGCGAGGAGGGGTCATTTAAACAAAGACCCCAATCATGAGAAGAGCCAGATCCAGGAGGCTGGCCCTAACGAGGGGGAGGCTCAAGAAGTGCCTCGTGTGCAGGATAGAAGGAGGTGCTTGCTCTCAGGCTCAGCCATGCACAGGTTGGCATCTGAGAGTGAGAGCCTCCTGAAAGCTTTGCCCTGGAGATCTAACTTGCCCCAACCTAGTCCTGGGCCTGCTAGGAAGGAAAGGAAGGAAAGGCATCTAAGCAAAGGGCACAGCAAATGCAAAGGCCCTGCAGTGGGATGAGCCTGATGCACTGGTGCAAAGAGAGCCAGGGAAGAGTGCAGTGCAGGGATGGGGAGGAGGGTGAAGCTGGAGAGGTGGGGGTGCAGACCACAGAGGGCCTCGAAGGCCGTGCTGAGGATTTGGTAAGGGAGAAGCTCTCTTGTGAGGGCGGAACTGGTAATCCTCGTGGATGAGGTGATATTTGCAGGGGAGGTGGGGAAGACTCAGGACACATTTCCAGGCTGGGTGATTTCTTGATTGATGTACGAGAGATTAGCAAGTGCTTCATTTCTCAGAGTCTTTAATATTCTTCGTCTGGGAAGTGGGAATGATAACATCAACCTCTCCAGAGAAAGTACCATAGTTAGCACAGTGATTCACCCAGGTCAGCCAGGAAGTTCACGGCACAGCCAGGACTGGAACCCAGGCCCTGCTCTCCAGGACGATCGCAACAGGCAGGGGCTGGGTCTTGGCATGAGATTCTCCAGCGATGCCATCTCCCAGCCAAACAGGCCTCGGCAGCAGGGGCTGGATTTTCTTCTTTCTGAATTGTGCTCATGCATGGGGCTGATTATCTAACTTGGCTGAAGTTTGAGTCCTTGGCCTGTCAACATATCCTTTTAATTATTATACAAACGGTGCATGTTCGTGGAATAAAAATTTGAAAATGAAAATAAGCAAGAAGAAAAAGAACAGAGAGAGAAAGAGGGAGGAAGGAGGGAAGGAAGGAAGAAAGGAAGGAAGGAAGGAGGGAGGGAGGATCTAAACCAACACATGTACACCTAGATGCATTATATAAGGACCTTCATTGCAGCGTCCTTTGACATAACAAAAGCTTCCAAACAGTGTGAGTATCCAAGAATAGGGGCCTTCGTAGCTGTGTGAATTAAAGAGTATTTCAATCCTGTGATGAGACTGAGTGAATAAAGCAGATATCTCTGTACTGATTTGAAACAGCAGCCAAGATGTAACGTTAGCCTAGAAAAATGAGATGCAAAACAGTGATTATAGAATGCTACAAAGTGTGTGTGTGTGTGTGTGTGTGTGTGTGTGTGTGTGTCTTAAGGAGAGAGCGAGGAATGTGTTTACCTGTCTGCTGGTAGACGCACAGACCATCTCTCAGAGAGCCACAAGGCTCTGGTTTCCTGACTTTCCCGGGGAAAAAACGGCAAGTCAGAGATGGGGGGAAGGATGATATTTTGCCTGTCCATTTGCACTGTTGAAAGGAAAACTTTTGGCGTTTTTGTTTTTGTTTTGCCATGTGTGTGTCTGTCTTCTGTGCAACATTTTAGCAATATTTGAAAAATCAGAGACTTTTCAAAAGGCCTTGAGATGATCTAGGCTGGTGTTTCCCGAAAGCGCCCCCAAATCTCAGGATTCCAGCGAGGTGCCTGTGGGCCATGGGGCTTGGGGTGGAGCTGCAGGCTGCCTGACCCTCCTTACTCAGAGAAGTTTCTCTTTCATCTTTTTTTATAGGTTGGACAAGTAAAGGTTCAGCTGTAAAAAGGGTTTTGCCTGCTTTGAAATGAAATGTTTGAAAAGCTTTGATCTTGAATAATCTCTTCATTCGACTGATGAGGAGACAGGAACCCAGAAAGGAGAAAAAAGGATAGTCTCAGAGTCAGGTAGACCTGGGTTTGAGTCTAGCTTTGGCTGTGTGCCTTGGATAGTAAATTTTCCTCCTTGAACCTTGGCTTCCTCCTCCAGGGAGAAAAACCCACCCGAATGTGATTAGTCCACAGATATCAAAAGTGGAAGTAGACCCTGAGTCCTTAGTTAAGGACCAGAACGATCTTGGCAGAAACATGCACAGGAAATCACATGGTCTCTGTCTCACCATCGGGTGTTCCAGGAATGGCAAAAGTGTTCCCTTTTCCCCATTTCACTCAAGTCTAGAATCAGGCGTATCTCAGTTTGTTAGAAGTCAGCTCACTACAAAACCCAGGTATTCCCTGGGACACATTCAACGACAAGGGGCAGGGAAACTCAACTCAAATGACTTTATCATTAAGGAAGTGTGTCTTCCTGCACATTCAGAAATGCAGAGAAGGCGTGGCGGCTCCGACAGGAATGCATTCGGCTTCAAGGAACACAGACCCTGACCCCTGGCAGGGTTTATTTATATTGTCCCCTGCTACAAGAAATCCAGAGGCACCCAGAGCTGATGGGGTGACTCAGGAGCGCTACTGGGGCTCAGGTTCTTTCCCAGTTTTGTTGTGGTTGTTGTTGTTTTGAGACAGAGTCTCACTCTGTCACCCAGGCTGGAGGGCAGTGGTGCGATCTCGGCTCACTGCAACCTCTGCCTCCTGTGCTCAAGCGGTTCTCCTGCCTCAGCCTCCCGAGTAGCTGAGAGTACAGGCGCCCACCACCAGGCCAGGCTACTTTTTGTATTTTTGGTAGAGACGTGGTTTTGCCATGTTGGCAAGGCTGCTTTTGAACTCCTGACCTCAAGTGATCTGCCCGTCTCAGCCTCCCAAAGTGCTGGGATTGCAGGCATGAGCCGCTGCACCTGGCCACTTTCCCAGTTTTTGCTCAGCCATCTCGAATGTGTGTCTTCTGTCCTCATGGTTGGCCATAATTGCAGCATGACCATTCCACCCTCAGCTCATATCCACATTACAGGCCGGAAGAGGGGGCAAGGGCTGAGCAGTGGGTCCACCATGTTTGTCTCTTTTCAGAAAGCTCTTCCGGGGGCCCCACGGGGCAAATTTGGCTTCCATATCATTGGTCGTAGTGGATCATGTGGCTATTCCTGGCTGCAAGGCAGTCTAGGGGAGTGAGTGTGTTTTGCTGGCTCATTGCCATCCCAATAAAGTCAGGGTTCTGTCAACAAGGAAGAAAAGGAGCGAGGGCATTGGGCAGGCACTGAGCAGTGTCTGCCCCAGTAGTTCAAGAACTGTTGATACAATGGCTGAAAGACATCTTCTAAAACCTGTGTTCTCTTTCTTTTTCCATTCTACCATCCTCTGTGTGTGGGCTTCTGTCCTGAGACTTATTTTATCCCCTCAGTTTCAGGCGGTGGTCCCTTCCTTGATAGCCATGTGCTGATGCCCCCTCAAGCAAAAGAGGGTTCTCCCATCAGGGAGGAGAGTCGAAAAGAGCTGTGGTTGGGCAGTTGACGATGTCTGTTCCACCTCTATTCACCAGAACTTCTTCCGTTCCATCCTCTTTTTAGTTCAGCTCACTGCAATTTCATTTCCATGTCACAGCATGGATCAGTCACCTGTGCCTACAAGAATGCTGCCTGAGAAATCACCCCCAACCTTTTATTCTCTTAAATAGGGAGTTGGCTGCAGGTTGGTGGACCTTGGCTGGACCCATTAATATATTTCCTGTTCAGCTGGAGGTCTGCTGTCCTGGCTAGGCTGGCTCTGCTCTCGCTCACGGGTCCCCATCCTTCTCCTGGGACCAATGGGCCATTCTGGGCATGGCTGTTGATAGTGGGGGCACAGGCACAACAGCCACGTGGAAACATGCAAGAGACCTTTTTTTTCTTTTTTTCTTTTTTTGAGATGGAGTCTTGCTCTGTGGCCCAGGCTGGAGTGCAGTGGCGTGATCTCGACTCACTGCAACCTCCGCCTCCTGGGTTCAAGCGATTCTCCTGCCTCATCCTCCTGAGTAGCTGGGATTACAGGTGTGTGCCATCATGCTCAGCTAATTGTTTTGTATTTCTTTCTTTCTTTCTTTTTCGAGATGGAGTCTTGCTCTGTCACCCAGGCTGGAGTGCAATGGCGCGGATCTCTGCTCACTGCAGCCTCTGCCTCCTGGGTTCAAGTGATTCTCCTGCCTCAGCCTCCTGAGTAGCTGGAATTACAGGTGTACGTCACCACGCCCAGCTAATTTTTGTATTTTAATAGAGGCAGGGTTTCACCGTGTTGGCCAGGCTGGTCTCGAACTCCTGACCTCGTGATCTGCCTGCCTCGGCCTCCCAAAGTGCTGGGATTACAGGTATGAGCCACCGCGCCCGGCCCAGTTGTTTTGTATTTTTAGTAGAGATGGGGTTTCACTATGTTGGCCAGGCTGGCATCAAACTCCTGACCTTGTGACCCGCTGCCTCAGCCTCCCAAAGTGCTGGGATTGCAGGCATTAGCCACTGCGCCCGGCCACATGCGAGAGATCTTAAAGCCTGGTCTCAAAATGACACACTGTCACTTTCATCTCATGCTATTGGCAAAAGCAAGTCCCATGACTGAACTGAAGTCAAGGCCAGGCAAATACATTCCATCCCTTTTGTAGGGGGAACCACAAAGTCACATGGGTGACTGTCCTCCTTATCACTGCTGTTTGCTGATGCTCCTCCGACCTCTCTGACTTTGTTTTGGTCTCATTTATGGGTTCCTCTTCTCTCTCCCTTCAAACACTGTGGGGCCCTAAGCATTCCATCCCAGCTCTTCTCTTCTGTCTCTGTGTGTGGTCTCTGGGCCATCTCAACCATTCTCTAGTTTTCAGTCACCACGATGGCACCAACGACCCCCAAATCCATTAGTGGGCTCTCTCCTGAGTCCAGTTGCCAACTGGGCATGCCATCTGAACATCTCACAGAACCCCCAGATCTTTCTCCTGCTTTGACCTCAGCACCCTCAGCCTCAGGCCCACCTCAAACTCCCCCCTCCTTTATTCCCACAGCACACAACCCCCTCCATGCAGCTGCCCAATCAGGGAACCTGGATGTTAGCGAGCCCACCTGTCTCCATGGTCGTGCTACAGCTGATGCTGATCATGACCACCGGCTGAGCACTTCCTGTGCGCCAAGGATGGGGCTAAGCCTCATCCCAGTATTTTCTGATTTAATTCCTGAAACAGCACCACCCCAAGGAGGGAGGCACTGATATCAAGTTGTCTGTATTCCATATGGTGCACGCCCTCGTGGGACAGGTGACTTCTTTCAGAAGCTGCAGTGATCTCTCCCAAAGCTATTGGTTCTGTCAATCCCCAGTGGAAAATCCTTCAGAATTCTCATTGTCCCGGAGACCTGGGCTCAACTCCTTGGTCTGAAGTGGTCAGGTCCAAGATTCTTTCATTTATTCACACACAAAAGGAAATGATTGCGCTCACTCCATGTGCCAGTCAGCCTCTGGGCACTGGAGAAACACGAGAGACCCCAGGAACTTAGGCCCAATGGCAAGAGAGAAAATAATAAATAACATGTCAGGTAGCAACGAAGAGATACGAAGACAAATAAGGCAAGGCACGGGGAGAATTACTGATGAAGTGTCACTATTTCAGGAGGGAATTCAGGGTCAGCCTCTCTGCTAAGAAGGGATCGCAGTGAAGGGGCAGCAAGTGCAAAGGCGCTGGGTAGAAAGGGGCTTGGTGGCCGCCTGTGCAGTGAGTGTGAGAGGTGGAGGAGGCCACAGTATGAGCGTGGCTTCTTCCCTGAGTGAAGTGGGGAGCCATAGGAGGGTTTTGAGCAGAGGGCCCTGCCCTGACTTTGATTTTTACAGAATCCCTCTGGCTGCATGTGGATAACAGTCTTCATGGGGGCCAGGAAGCGGAGAAGTCTGCAGCAGGAAGCGAGGTTTTGCAGGCCTCATGACACTTAGATCACAGAAAGGATTCAGGGGTTTGAGTGACATTCTCAAAAGACACAGGAAAACCAAACAGGCTTTTCGGGTTAACCAGAACCTGCCAGAAGATGGACGGTGCCCAGCATGCCCTGCCCCCAGGCACCCCGGTCCATGGGCCTTTGTGCAGCATCCTCGGCGGGCGTGGACGCTGTGGTGCTGGTATAGCTGGTGGGTTTTCCCCTGTGCCTGCCTCTGGCTGTTGAGGACGGTGCTGGGGAGGATGTGAGCACTTAGCACTCCAGCGTGGTCCGGGCGATGGTGGCCCAGCTCCCGCCAAAGACACTGACTTCTTTGAACCCGAGAACAAACATTGACGTTCTTAGTTCTGCAAAAAAAAAAAAAAAAGACCTGCATCCGTGCACTCTCTATGCCCCTCCATCACCAAACTCACTTATCTCACTGCACAGTCCTTCAAAGCACAACACAATGTATTTATGTCTGTGGTTTAGGTTCCCAAAACCTGTGACATCAGATAAGTGTGATGTTCACAAAAACAAACATTGCAGAAAGGGAAAAAAATGACCAAAAAGAAGCCGCTGGTTTCAGCCTCGACTTCCTCTCCCAAGAAAAAGGGGCTCTATCTGGCTGAGGGTTCACCGTATCGAGGCTGGGGGGCCAGAGGAATGCCGTGCTACCCTCTGTCCAACTGCTCGCATCTCAGTCTTTGGTGTGTGACTCTCTGAGCCTGAAAAATCTCACCTACAAAATGGAAGTGCCAATCTCCACCTCTTGGGACTCATAAAAATAATAATACAATGATAATAAAAATATACCAATAATTGCTCATCTTTGGATCCGTTGTGTTCCACAGGTCATTTCCTTAGTAAATCCTCATTCCAGCCTGTGTTTTGCCTTCATGTGGGGTGGCTACTGAGAACATCTCCAGTTGACAGATGGGGAAACTGAGGCTTCAAGTAGGAAAAATAGGCAGTTATAAAAGCTGCATGGCCACTTTCGGTTTTAGAAAATGCAAACATGTAATATATGTATTAAATAAATAAATAACAAAATATAAAATATAATTAGGCAAAATGTTTGGCCAGTTAAATGCCCAAAAGTCCCGGTGGTTTCCTGGGTATCAGAGTAGCCACTGAGGCAGGAGTCCCACCACTGTCTCTTTCTCGTCATTCCCATCTCGGCAAAATGTCACCTCTGCTGAGAGACCCTCCCCAAGCTCTTGCCTAAGGTGGCCCTCCAGTCCCTCTTATTCCACTCACCTTATTTTATCTCTTTACGCCCTGTCCGTCACTGAAATGCACTGTATTTTTTTCATCTGTTTCTGGGCTTACCACCTGTGTTCCCTGCTAAAGCTTCCGACCCACAAAAGCAGGAACTTCACCCCGTCCCCAGAGCCTTGCCCAGTGCCTGGCACTAGAGGATCTCAATACATATTCCTGGACCAACGGAAGGTGTTTTCTTATTTTTGAAAAATGTACTTTGGGCAAGGTGGCTCACACCTGTAATCCCAGCACTTTGGGTGGCTGAGACGGGAGGATCGCTTGAGTCTAGGAGTTCAGCACCCATCTGTGCAACATAGTGAGACCTTATCTCTATTAAAAAAAATTAAAGTATTAGCAGGGCGTGGTGGTACCTGCCTGTAGTTCCAGCTACTCCGGAGGCTGAAGTGGGAGGATTGCTTGAACCCAACATTTCTAGGCTGCAGTGAGCCGTAATCATGCCACTGCACTCCAGCCTTGGTGACATCTAGACCGTGTCTCAAAATAAAATAAAAAATAAAATTTGCTTGCTTTTAAAAGCAAAGCACACCATATGAGTTATTTTAATTGTTGTTTTAAGTGCTGGTCAAAAATGAGCTGGCAGGAGCCTCAGCAGGAAGGCACGGCCTCAGCGGGCTTATCTGGCTGAGTGTGAAGGAAGTGGGCATCCTGGCTTCCCACAGAGTGGGTTAAGCAGTGAACATCCCAGAGTTTCCCAGCCCAGCCTGCCCCCAGTTCTCTGGCGCTGGAGAGCTCCCCGCCTGGGACAGGGTTATCTTTGAATGACAGCGTGTTCAGTCTCCCCCGTGGGGTGAGGCTGCCCTGAATTTCAAGGGGCAACAGGGATCCCCTGGGCCAAACAGAGCCCCCAGGAGGTGTTACTTGGCCCATGCAGTTCAAACAGCTTGGAATTTTGGCATTATTTAAAAAATCAAGACATTTTGGAAGAAAACTTAAACAATGCTCCCAAAGGGCACCAAATAAGATGAGAATAATTGGATGGGAAGATTTCACATCCTTAAGATGACAATTCTGCCAACATATATAAACTTAATGAAATTTAAAGTAGTGACCCACGGGTTTTTTAGTTGGATAAAACAATCTTTGAGTTCACAAAGAAAAAGGTACAAAATAAAAGAACAATGGGAAGGATCAGGACAAAGTTAATATCTCAACTCACTGGGAAAATGGAATATTGAATCCAGGACCCCAGCAGAGCCCACTATCAGCAAAAAATAAAAATGGACTCCCATCTTCTACTACAAATCCAGAGATTTCACATAATACGTCTGGCTTGTCCAAAAGTCCCGACCACACTGGGCCCTCATTTTTACAAGGCAGCAATGGACTGATGCTGAGTTGCGTCTCGGGGACTCTCTACTTCACCACAGTCTCCACGACTCCCTACTGCATCCCACCTGACTGACTTTAATCATCTGGATGTCTTGCTTGGGCGTTCGTAGCCTCTGAACTCACTATACAACAATGGGACTCAGGGAACCTTTGAAGCTGGATTTCTGCTGTTAGCCACCTTTGTACTATTTTCATTTTTCTTAGTGGAAATGCTTATCTAGAGGAGGGATATGGCTTAAGGCATGATTAAGAGCATGGACCTGGGCCGGGGCACGGTGGCTCATGCCTGTAATTCCAACGCTTTGAGAAGTTAAGGTGGGAGGAATGCCTGAGGTCAGGAGTTCAAGACCAGCCTGGGTGACAGAGCGAGACCCTGCCTCTAAAAAAGAAAAAAGAAAGAAAGAAAAAGAGCATGGAGCTAGAAGCTAGAGAGGCTTGAGCAACCTTAAAGAGCGACTTCCCCTCTCAGTGCCTCAGTTTCCTCCTTTGCCACGTGGGGATAAGAGCTGTCACACACCATGTTAGTTGCAGAAATTTGTGCCATTCTGCAAAATTCTTAGCCCAGTGCAGAGTCGGTGCCAGGGAAACAGTGGTGATGACAAAGACCTTCCCTTCACATCTACAGCTTTTAGTTCTCAAATCCTCCGCTCTGCTTTTACCTTTGATCTCCTTTTGCCAAAAAGGAGGGGAGAAAGTAAATAAACAGCCCTGGCCTCCTTTGATTCCAGCGCCTGCCCAGCACAGAGCTCCAGAACTGATAAGAACCAGCCAAGTTCTAATTGGGCAGCTCCACCCTCCTGACCAGGCCTTCCCTTGGCATTTGGAATCCGGGACGCCAAAGCCCTCCCCTGCACCCCGCTGTCAGTGTGCACCGTTAATGCCCTTCTCGCCTTCCTAACCACGGGAGAAAAGATGGAGAGAACTTCCCCGCTGTGGAACCCCACACAAAACAATCGGGTGGGTTTGGAGACGAGAAAAGGGGCTTGGAAAGCGGCTTCCAAATACATTAGAAACCCAGTCCCCCAATTCTCAGGAAGAAGCCCCCACACTGGGGACTTGTGGGGAAAACGAAATGCTCAGGGATTTGTCCTGGCAATGAATTAAGCAGAAGGCGGGCGAAGTTCTCGGTGCAGAGCAGAACCACCCCTCCCACCCCCCAGTGGTTGGTGGAGAGAAGCCGCATGGCACTGTGGGTAATGGTGTAGCTTTGAACCCATTCGTTTATGGTTGTGTGACTTTGGGCAAGTGACTCGGCCCTGTCGAACTTCAGTTTCTCATCAGCCCTAGCACTGGACTCATGGGATTGTTAAAGGTTAACTGAGGTTGTGCCCATCGGGTGCCTGGCGCATACATAGCAGGTGCTTGTGATTGGACACTGTGATTATAAAATGGCTTAGGGAGTCCCAGGATGGCCTCAGGAGGAGAGAAAAAAAAATGCCCAGGCCTCATGTCCGGAAAGATGAAAGAGGATCAGTTAGAAATCTCTAAAGGCACCAAGGGCCATGCAGTGGCCAAGGTCAGGCACCGGGTCTGCTTGAAGTTGAGAGGAGGTAAATTCAGGACAAAGTTTAGTGTACACAGAAGACATTCCCTCCACATTCCCCCAAGGTAGGCCCTAGCTGATGGCTTTAAGAACTTCCCCAGAGGCTCTGCTAAATAGCTCAGAGGCAGAGGGCCTAGGAGACGAGGCAGAGGTGAGGGGTACCTCCACCCTCCCACCCCGCCTCCCTCTTGGCTGTGTGACCTGTGTGCCTGGCCTCAGTTTCTCCACCTGTAAAATGAGGCCATAATAACACCAACCCTATAGGTTTTGAGGATAGAATACATGGCATTCAGTTGGTGCTCAATGAATGAACGAAAGTCACAAACCACAACTACTTCTAGGATGAGGCAGTGGAAATGGTTGTCAGCAGGGGAATAACTGATTACTTTTGACTCCTTCCTTAGAAAGAAAGTCCAGCCTCAATTCCACATCCACGCCCCGTCCACCTACCCTGGAGGCAGGGGCTTGCTCTGCTTCGCGCATTCCCGAGTCCCCAGGGCCTGGCATAGAGCAAGTATTTGTGGAAGTATTTGTTCAATGAATGCATGAACCTGGATGCTCTGTGGAGTCAGCCTCCACTGAGAGCAAAGGGAGGCACAGAGAGGCCAGGTAATTTGTCCAAGGCCTCACAGCCCCCTGCCTGCCTGAAGGCAGAGCTGCAACTGGGGCTGAGCTGAGCCTGTTCGGCACCCCTACTTGCTCTGGGCCTTCCCCTTGGGGAAGCCTGCTGTCGCCTTCCTGAACACACGCTGCCCAGGCTTCCCCCACCTGGCAGAGCAGGCACAAGGAACTCCTCAGGTGACCCTTTCACGAATGTTCCAGACGCTCACTGCCCTCAGCAGGGACTGGCCTTCCCCTCTCTCCCTGGTAGGCTAGCGGCCACCAGCTTGCCACCTGCAGGCCTGGTCTGGCTTCAGACGAGCTCCGTATGACCTGCACTGTGTGGTTTTGTATAACCGGCACTGCGTGGGTTTCCTTCATCATTTTGAATCATTTGCCAACATTTAATAATTGGCGATTTCATACAAAACCCAGCATTTCCAGTTTCTTTTGGAAAGTCGGCCTCTCTGGCCACCAGGTCTGCTTTTTTCTGGCCCTGGTCAGCAGGAGCTTCGTCCTAGGCCTATTCAGTCCCCTCGCTCTGACCTGGTGGTCCTCACTCACCCCTGGGCCTACTCTCCCAGCCTTGAAGCCTCCTCACATAAAGGCCCAGGCCTGCGCGGAGACCAGGCCACCCACTCTCCCGCCACCATGCAGGGCCTCCTCCATTCACCCTCAGCCCGGGCACTCGCAGGGAAAGCCAAAAAGGCGGGATTGGAGCCGGACTCTAGGTGTGCAGTAGACAGAATAATGACCCCCAAAGGTGCTCTCCTCCTAATCCTCCGAGCCTGTGAACACGTGACCTTACATGGCAAAGTGACTTTGTAGGTGTGATTCAATTCAGGGTCTTGAGATGGGAAGATGAGTCTGGCTTATCCAGTGGGTCAAAGGCAGTCACCAGGGGCCTTATGAGAGGGAGGAGGGAGGCGGAGGGTCGGGCCCAGAGACATGACAGTGGAAGCAGAGGTGGGAGCGGTACAAGCCAGCGAGTGCCGTTGGCCTCAGGACAAGGCATGGATTCTCCCCTGAAGCCTCCAGAAGGAACTCCATACTGCCCTGCACCTTGATTCTCCCCTCGCAAGACACACTTTGGCTTTCTGACTTTCAGAACAGTAGGGTCACGAATGTGCATCATTTTCAGTTTGGTGTCATCTGTTACAGCAGCAACAGGAAACATCCCAAGGTTGGAACCCAAGCTTGGCCACTCCCTGGCTGTGTGCCCTGGGGCAGGTGACAGAGTGCTGAGCCTGGGCTTTCCCATCTGAAAAGGGGGTAAGCAGAGACTTCTGTTAGGTGGGGGCTGTGTGTGAGGGTGAAGTCAATGGCACAGGGAAGGTGTGAGGCAGAGCCCTGATGGCACATGCGCCAGGTGCCACCACGGTTAACGTCGTCCTCTTACTTCCTCTCACTTCTCTCACTGTCATTGAAACCAACTCAGAGCAGGCTTTTGAATCTGCCCACTGCTGCCCAAGATACAGACGAAACTTCCTGCTTAGGATCCTACATAATCTACCTTGCCTAATAATAGTAATGATGAAAACAATAGTATCCACTAGCACTGATGAAACACTTGGCAAGAGCCAGGTACTAACTATGAATTAAACTCATTTAGGCCAGGTGCAGTGGCTCATGCTCATCCCAGTGCTTTAGGAGGCAAGATGGGAGAATCCCTTGAGGCCAGGAGTTCAAGACCAGCTTGGGCAACATAGTGAGACCCCCCCATCTCTACAAAAAATAAAAAAATTTGCCACATGTGGTGGCATGTACCTGTAGTCCCAGCTACTCAGGAGGTGGAGATGGGAGGATTGCTTGAGCCCTGGAGGTTGAGGCTGCAGTGAGCTGAGATCTTACCACTGCACCCCAGCGTGGGTGACAGAGTGAGTGAGACCCAGTCGCAAAAAAACAGACACACAGAAATAATTATTTAGGTAAGATGCAGTGGCTCACACCTGTAATTCCAGCATCTTGGGAGGCTGAGGTAGAAAGATTGCCTAAGGCTAGGAGTTTGAGCCCTGGCTGGGCAACAGAGTGAGACCTCATCTCTACTAAAAAGTTAAAAATTAGCCAGGCATGGTGGTGTGCACCTGCAGTCCCAGCTATTCAGGAGGTTAAGGCAGGCAGATCACTTGAGCTCAGGAGTCGGGAGGCTGCAGTGAGCTATGATCAAGCCACTGCACTCCAACCACGGTGACAGAGTAAGACTCTGTTTCTAAAATAAATAAATAATAACTTCAAAAATTCATTTAATGCTCACAACAATCCTATCATTTTCCCTATTTTTCTGACAGGTAAACTGAGGCCCAGGGGTTTAAGTCACTTGCCCAGGATCCTCTGGCAGGCTGGTAGCTAGCCGGGATTTGAACCCACATGGTTGGGTCTTGGAGCCTGGATGCTAACCATGGGGCCATGCTGCCTCCATCTGTGAGCAGACCAGGGAATAACACTCAGGGCCCCAGGGAGTGGCCAGAGACTCAGTGACCATGGCCTCCCCTCCACTCACTGCCTGTCCTAGGTACAATCCTGGACCTGAGAGATCTGAGGGTCGTCGCTCCTCCTGGTACACAGTTTGTACCCATGAGTGTGTTTATTTTGCAAAACAGTTTTCAGCAGTGCCCACTCTCTGCTGGACACCTGGTTCCCAAAAAAATGCAGACCCCTCCACTGTGCTTAAGACTGTGGAGACAGGCCGGGTGTGGTGGCTCACGCCTGTAATCCCAGCACTTTGGGAGGCTGAGGCAGGCAGATCAGCTGAGGTCAGGAGCTCGAGATCAGCCTTGCCAACATGGTGAAACCCCATCTGTACTAAAAATACAAAAATTAGCTGGCCATGGCGGTGGGCACCTGTAATCCCAGCTACTCAGGAATCACTTGCACCTGGGAGACGGAGGTTGCAGTGAGCTGAGATCGCGCCATTGCACTCCAGCCTGTGTGACAGAGCAAGACTCTGTCTCAAAACAACAACAACGGCCGGGCGCGGTGGCTCAAGCCTGTGATCCCAGCCCTTTGGGAGGCCGAGACGGGCGGATCACGAGGTCAGGAGATCGAGACCATCCTGGCTAACACAGTGAAACCCCGTCTCTACTAAAAAAAAACAACAAAAAAACTAGCCGGGCGAGGTGGCGGCGCCTGTAGTCCCAGCTACTCGGGAGGCTGAGGCAGGAGAATGGCGTAAACCCGGGAGGCGGAGCTTGCAGTGAGCTGAGATCCGGCCACTGCACTCCAGCCTGGGTGACAGAGCGAGACTCAGTCTCAAAAAAACAAAACAAAACAACAACAACAATAAAAGATTGTAGAGACAGATGCGTGCCTAGGCTGTCACAGCCCAGTGAGGGACAGCAGGGGCCTGGGGACAGGGGGAGGTCGAAGAGGCTCCCTGAGGTGGGGCCATCTGAGGAGAAGCCCAAGGAATCTGATGCTGGCATCCTTGAACGGCTAGGCTGAGTGCTGCAAAGAGGATCCACCCAGGAAGGCCCTGGTGAGAGGGAGCCTGTGTGCTTGGAGAGGTGGATGTGGTCACAGATGGCTGGAGTGCTGGAGAGAGTGGAAACGTCAAGAGGTCGACCTGGGCTCGGCCACTCACTGTGTGACCTTGGGCAACCTTCGCCACTTTTCTGAGCCTCAGTGTCCGCATCTGTAAAATGGGAATAAGGATAGCAGCCACCTCCTGGGGTGATTCTGAGGATTGGATGCATCAGTACGTGTGAAGGTCAGTGCTTGGCGTCACGAAGGGCTGTGTCAGTGCTAGTCAGTCTTGTCGCTGTGATTATTACAAATATGAAGCATTGAGTTGTCAGCCTGCACACCACCTCCCCTTCCAATCAGCTCCTCAGATGCAGAAGCCGTGGAGCTCCCACAAGTTCATGGGGATGACCCGTGCAAGACCAGTGAGGACCCCCTGCCTGTGGGAAGGGATGTTTTCCCAAGAAGTTTCATGTCCACCATCCCCGACCCAGAATCCAGACCGGCGTCCATACTCCCTGGGGTTCCCAGCTTCAGGCAGCTTAGCCCTCTGCCCAGTGTTCGCCCTCTGTGTCCCTCCTGTCCTTTTGTGTATGACGCGTGTCCTTCCCCCGCTCCCTCGAGCTCCTTCCTCATCTTCACCAATACCATTTATCAGTCACACCTAATGCCCAAGTTTCTCTTTTTCAAGCACATTAACAATGCGAATTGCTGAGAGTTTTTGAGCATTTGCTATGTGCCTGACACTTTCATTCATTCATTTATTCATTCAGCAAGTAGCCTGAACACATCCTGTGTGCGCTGAAGTTCCTCAGAAATAACAGACAAAGGTCCTTGCACTCCCTGCTGGGTTTAACATCTTGCAGGTGGGAAGTGGAGACGATCATAAAGAAACCAGCAAAGTCTACAAACTATTCCTTGTACACATAAACTCCCTGAATCACAACGATAGCCTTATGAAAGGTTTTCCCCCATTTTTCAGGTGAGAAAAACCAAGGCTCAGAGAGAAGGACTTGCCTGAAGTCACACAGCTATGAAGCGTCCAAGCTGGGATTCGAACCCACACCTATCAGACTCCAGAGCCTGTGCGCCTTCTCTCCCCGGGAGCCTGTCTACTAAGATGTTGGCCCAGCTCCACATACAGTCATCTGCCTCGCGAGCAGCACATTTCAGAAGCTCCACAATGTCTGAGGTTGGGGGTGTTTGTACCCAGGGGCACAGCTCACTCCCACAAGGCCCTGGGCAGGGTGAGCTCTGCCCTCCCTTCCAGCAGCCTCTGACCGGGAAGGCCAAGTACACTGTCACTCTCTGGCCAGAGCCTGCGGGAACAGGACGTCCTGGTCCTCCTGCTCTGGTGGGGCCCAGCAAGCTATTTTTGGGCACGTTTATTGATGGGACGCGGGTGCCCAGCTGGACTCCTGATTCAAGAGGAAGGCCCCAGGCTGGCCCAGGGTGGTTCTGCTTCTCCAGGCCCTTGGCTGCCTTGGAGCAGCAGACATCTACTACACCCCAGGTCAAGGGTGGAGCCTGAGCTGGCTGGCTCCAGGAAGAGCAAGGGTCCCCATGGGTGTGGCTAGATTTGGGGGCACACAGACGACTACTATTTCCCACAATTCTGGAGCCTGATTAATTCACAGGCAGGCACAACGCAGAGAGTATGACAGCAGGTTTTGAGGTTAGACTTGGGTTTAAACCCCTCCTGTGTCTCCTACTAGCAAATTTACTGTGGGCAAGCCAGGCCAACTCCTGGAGGCTCTGCTTCCCTGCCTGCGAAATAATAACAGTCCTTACACACAGGGAGGGAAGGAAGCTGGAATTAGGTAGTCCCCACCGCTCAGAGTCTGGCATACAGTAAGAACTCAATAATGAATAATAACTTTGCAAATAATGATGGACAGCTGGCATTTATTGGGAGTTTAGCAGGTGTGAGGCAGTGGGCTAAATTACTGACATTTTAAAAAATCTCACTTCACCCCCCAACAATTCCTGGAGGAAGGTGAATGATACCCTTATTGGTGCCATTATTATTCCGTTTTACAGATAAGAAAACTGAGGTTCACAAAGAGGAATGATTTACCTGATATCACCCAGCAGATGTGTGGCAGAAAAACCTGCCTTTGAACTCCAGTCCTAAGAGAAGACTGGGCTAGGCGCAGAGCTGCGCCTCATGCCACCATTTCCCTCCCAAGAGGACTGGTTACAAAGACCCCGTCAACACTTAAGTCCACGCCATATTGTGCACCCCTCAGTCACCCCCTGTCCCAGGAGGTAACCTCCCGGGCCTTCCTGTTGATGGCAATTCAGACACCAACATCCCCGAATATTCCCTTGACCTTCTTCCTGCCCTTGGGGCTATTTTGTTTTCCTGGTTCATGGGCAAAAAGTCTGCAAGACACTGGTTGGGTTGGCAAAGGCTCTGGGCTGACTTGGAGGCCGCTATGCTGTCTATGCTGGGGTGGGTGTTGGGGGCCCAGCAGGCAGGAGAGGGTAGAGGCTTGCATGCCCGGGCACCCCAAGGCCCAAAGTCAATGCCGTGTTTCCTTGGTGAAGTGCTTTCCTGGCCTGCACCTGCTTATAATTCAACCCAGTGCCCTGAGGGTACATTGCAGCCTCCTTTGGCTGAAAGAAGCTGCCTTTTGTGATCTGTCCTCTGCCTTTCTAGCCTTCTTTCCCACCATTGGAACCCCTCCGAAAAGAACATGCTTTGCCCTGCTTCCAGGCCTTTGGCCCTGCTGTGCCCTCCTCCTGGACCGCCTTTCCTCCATGGTTCTCTCACCACGTGCTTCTTCTGCTGGTACTTCAGGACCCGTTACACTGTGAGGCCCTCCCAGAATCCCCCCAGCCCCCTACTTGGGGTTACCACTGCGACGGAGGGACATTGCTTTCAGAACTACATTGTACTCTAGACTACAATGCCCAGCTGGTGAGCTGACACCTCCATGTAGGTTTCACGCAGGCCCCTAAGCTTCACCAAGCGGAATACTCCATTTATTTCCCCTCCTAACACCCCAGCCCTGCCCACCTGTCTTCCCAGCTCAGGAAATACAGCTGCCCTCCACGCAGGTGTTCAGACCAGGTCCCAGTGGCCCCTTGGTTCCTGTTTCCCTCACCCCACAATCCCATCCATCCCAAGTCTTGCTGACTTGACTGCCAAATACATCCCAAATCCGTGCCCTTGTTGCCACTTTCACAGCTACCACTGAGGTGCAGGCTGCTACTGTCCTTGCCCACCTGAACTGTGGCAGTGAGCTCCTCCTCCCTAGTCTCCTGGCTTCCAGCTTTGCTCTACTTAATCCACACAGTCAGAGGAAATATTTCAAAAGACAAACTGGCCGGGCGCAGTGGCTCACGCCTGTAATTCCAGAACTTTGGGAGGCTGAGGTGGGTGGATCACTTGAGGTCAGGAGTTTGAGACCAACCTGGTCAATATGATGAAACCCCGTCTCCACTAAAAATACAAAAATTAGCCAGACGTGGTGGGGCACGCCTATAATTCCAGCTACTCGGGAGGCTGGGGTGGGAGAATCGCCTGGGCCCAGGGAGCAGAGGTTGCAGTGAACCAAGATCGCACCACTGCACTCCAGCCCAGGTGACAGAGTGAGACTCCATCTCAAAAAAAAAAAAAAAGACAAACCAAGTCATGTCCCTTCCCTGCTTAAATCCTCCACGGCTCCTCACCCCTCTTAGAATAAAAATTCACCTCCTACCTTGGCCTATAAGACCTTGTATAATCTGACCCTTGCCCACCTCCCCAACCCCATACCTACCTCTCTCCATTCACTCTGCTCCTGCCACGCTGGCCTCCTTCCCATTCCTGAACTAGCAAGCTTGTTTCTGCCTCTTGGTAGAAACTTGCTCTTCTTTTTGCCTGAATCTTCTTCAGCCAGGTATCTGTCTGGCTCACTCTTTCACTTTATTCAGGTCTCTGCTCAAATATCACCTCCCCGGAGAAGCCTTCTATGACTTGCCCATCTCAAATACTCCCCTCCGTCTTCTATCCCTCTACCTGCATTATTTTCCTTCACTGTAGTTATTACTGTCTGACATAGTACGTATTTGTCAGTATTTTCTTTTTTTTTTTTTTTAGTCTTACTCCGTTGTCCAGGCTGGAGTGTAGTGGTACAATCTCGGCTCACTGCAACCTCTGCCTCATGGGTTCAAGCGATTGTCCTGCCTCAGCCTCCCATGTAGCTGGGATTACAGGTGTTTGCTAACATGCCTGGCTAATTTTTGTATTTTTGTAGAGATGGGGTTTCAGCATGTTGGCCAGGCTGGTCTCAAACTTGAAAGTGCTGTATATATCAGTATTTTTAAAATCTGGGGGCCAGGCGCAGTGGCTCACACCTGTAATCCCAGCACTTTGGGAGGCCGAGGCGGGTGGATCACCTGAGGTCAGTAGTTCAAGACAAGCCTGGCCAACATGGCGAAACCCCGTCTCCACTAAAAATACAAAAAATTAGCCAGGCGTTGTGGCGTGTACCTGCAATCCCAGCTACTCAGGAGGCTAAGGCAGGAGAATCGCTTGAACCCGGAGGCAAAGGTTGCAGTGACCTGAGATGGCACCATTGCAGGCCAGCCTGGGCCACAAGAGTGAGGCTCCATCTCAAAAAAAAAAAAAAAAAAAAAGAAGGAAGAAAAAACAATCTAGTTTACTGTTAAATGTTTAATGACACCTTCTCAACAAGGGGGAGCCCTGAATTTTACACGTATCCGTTTCTGTGGTGTAAATACTCCCATCATGGTCCATTTGGAGCTACCAGTGTGACTTACTGAGCGTGGCATTGGGAAGACCATGCTATACTATGGGATATGGCTATATGATATGATATGACACATCAGACGTCAATCACTTCAAGAACACACAGAACAGTGAAATGATGAGAAAGTGATGATCTGTGAGCAGTTGTTACCTTTGTTTTTGTTGTAATTTATTTAACTGGAAGTTCGTGCAATTTAATTCTTAGTGATGGCTGTGTGTGAAACTAGCTGGCAGAATTCGTGAGCCAGTAGGAGCTGGTGCCAGCAACCCCACTGGTTGAAAGCGACACAAGGGCAAGGATGTTTCCACCTTGTTCCTGGCTGTTTCCTGGGGCCTGGAACAGTAGAAGGAGCTCAGGGTAGGTGTTCAGCCCGCATTTGTTGACTATTTCATAGTGCACCTGTTTGCATCAGAGAGCACAAACTGTTTGCCTCAACTTGACTTCACGGGCTGAGTCCAGCCCACAAGCGGGTGTCATTTGGCTCTCAGAATGTTTTGACATTTTACAACATTTATTGCCAACATTTAAAAGCCAAGGGTTTTTTTGATTTTTTTTTCATGAAATCTCACATAAACCTAGATTTGTAGCTTCTCCTGGAAAATCAGAAGCTCTGGACCCGACTCCCTCATGACAACAGAAGCTGGAGCTGAGGGGCGCGCAGCCAGCCCCTTCAGACTGGGCATGGGCTCGCCAGTTTCCGCAGGCCCCACCCCTCCCCGCAGGCTCACACTGGGCCCACTTCATTCGTTAACATAACCTGCTGGGCCTGTGGATATTTGAGTTGCAACTGCCATCTTGGCCTCCATCTTAGCACTTGTCACAGTGTGGGCCTGTCACAGTGTCCCCGCCAGACAGTGAGCACCTTGGGGACAGGCTCTGTGAGGGAGGCCCCCTGGGGTCCCCAGTCTTGGCACATAGTAGGTCCACAGGTTCTGGAACTGGATTGTTTGTTGACCAGTGAATGCCAGCCCCCACCCAGTGACCCTAATTGGAGCACGCACTAAACTCAAGCCCCAACCGGAATGTGACAAAGAGGTTGGCCGAGGCCAGGGTTTAAAAATACCCCAGGGCTGGTCAGCTGTGAGGTGCTCGGAGGTGTTGAAACAACCAGTCCAACGCTGGCTGGAGGCCAGTGCACCCACTTTGCTCTGTGTGATGTGGGCTAACGGGAGGGGTCACCAGCAGGTCCTGGTGTGCGGGGGTGGGGAATGGGAGGACTAGGTGCAGCCCCCTCCCCCACGGCCCTGCTTGGGAAAGGTCAGAGATGTTTATAAACAGCATGGGGTGACATGACATAATTTCGCATAAAGGGTTACCAGGCAGGGCATGAACACAGGCGGCCTCCCCTGATGTTTCCACGCCGCGGTCTCCTGGCGTCAAGAAAGCGGGATGCTGCTAGCACTGTGGTCTCCCCGCAGCCTTCAGAGCCATGGCCCAGCCCACCGGAGCCAGGCTTAAAAATAACGCTCCCAGCACAGTCTCCTGGGGGACAGCCAGCATGGGGGCTGGACAGGGAAGGAACGAGCTCTGCTGGAGCGCCCACTGGATGCCAGGCACATCAGAGGCATGAGCTCATGGAGCTGCACGCGGGCCTTGGGAGGGAGGGACTGTCATCCAGATGGGGAAACTGAGGCTCGGGGAGTGGTGCCACTGGCTCAATGTTTCCCAGTAAGCGGCAATGCTGCCATGCCCATCCATGAGATGAGTGACGAGAAGGCAGGCTCTGTGTCATGCTGCTGTTCCCGAGTCCCTGGAACAGCGTTTGGCCTTAGCAAGCCTCAGGAGGCAGCTCCTGTGGAGCTTGTCCAGGATCGAAACCCGCTCTCCCACCACACCTTGTCTCCATCAAGGGCAGCCCCATCCCTCCAGATGCTCAGGGCGGATACCAAGGCATCACCCCCAACTCCTCTCTTTCTCTCACCCCCACACCCTGTGCTTGCTGCTCCATCTAGACACAGCCACCCCTCCCTGCCCTGGCCCAGCCCCACCTCTCTCACCTGGCCCCTGCAGGAGCCTCCCTCCTGGTCTCCTGCTTCCACCCTCATCCTAACAGTCTTGCCTCCATCAGTGTCCAAAGTAACACACTAGACTCATATTGTCCATCACCTGAACGTATTAGGATGCAACAGTGAACAGAACGCACATGGCCCCATCAGCGTGGAGCTGACATTATGGAATGGGGGAGGAAGGGGTATCAGCCTTCATAGGTAAATTAAATAGATCATGTTTCCAATGGCAGTGAGTGCTAAGGAGAAAAATAAGCTAGGGAAGGAGGAGGGGAGCATCAGAGAGGAACAAATCTAAATACGGGGCAGGGGCCAGGGCAGGAAAGGTCTCACTGAGCAAATATTTGAGTACAGCTTGAAAAAGATGAGGGATTGGGCAATGGGGATTTCCAGACAAAGGGCATTCCTGGTAGAGGAAACAGCAGGTGCAAAGGCCCGAGGCTGGACCATGCCTGGCATGAGCGAGGATGGCAGAGAAGAGGCCAGTGTGGCTGCAGCAGAATGAGTGAGGGACAGCATGGCAGGAAGTGAGCTCAGAGAGGTAAAGGGCAGCGCCCATAGAACCTTGCACGTCGAAGGAAGGACTTAGCTTTCCTCTGGGGTAGGTGAGAGCCATGGAGGGTTCTGAACGGAAGAGGGCACAGTCTGACTTCGTTTCTGAAAGAATCCCTCCAACTGGGTGTAGAGGATGGGCTGTCAGGAGCCGGGGGAAGGGGACAATCAGGGTGACTGCAGTGGCTCAAGCAGAAGAGAATGGTGAACAGGCCCAAGGGGCGGCTGTGGAGGTGAAGAGGTGGGGAGAACAGATCTCGGATTCCAGATCTATTCTAAGGTGGAGCTGACAGGGCATGCTGCTGGACTAGATGTGATCAATAGAAATCAAGAAGCCAAGGATGTTTGTGTTTCTGTTAACACAGGAACAGAAAACCAAACATCGCATGTTCTCACTTATAAGTGGGAGCTGAATGATGAGAACGCATGGACACAGGGAGGGGAACAACACTGGGGCCTGTTGTGGGGATGGGGAGGGAGAGCATCATGATAAATAACGAATGCTTGCCAGGCTTAATACATAGGGGATGGGTTGATAGGTGCAGCAAACCACGATGGCACACATTTACCTATGTGACAAACCTGCATGACCTGCATATGTACCCCGGAACTTAAAATAAAATCTAAAAATAAAAGCCAAGGATGGCTCCAAGTTTCCAGATAGAGCAGCCAGAAGGATGGAGCTTCTGCCTTACAGAGATGCCCAAACACCATGCTGGGCTCTGGGAAGGATGGGAGTGAGGCGGCCCTTCCCCCGGGGGCACACGGGTCCTGTGTGAGGGTCATCCCAAATACAGTGGGCTTTGCTTTATGAAATTCCCTGCTGATTCACGTCAGGATTCTTCTCCAGCTCCTCCTTCCCATCCCTGTCCCTGAGTCCCTTGTAAATTGCGCAGGAGCCACCAGGTCCCTCCTCCCCCGCGATTCCTGAAGAGCAACAAACGCTCCTATAGCCCTTATCATGTGCCTGGCAGGATCCTAGCCCTTTACTTAAACTTTGTGAACCCATCTGATCATCACAGCAATTCCAGGAACTGGGAATCTTATTACACTTATTTCATAAATGGAGAAAAAAAGGTCCAGAGAGGTTAAGTCACCTATCCAGGATCACACAGCTAGCAAGTGGTAGAGGCAGGATACAATCCCAGGCAGTCAGGCCTAGGCCTCATGCTCTTAACCACTACACTTACTATCTCATGTTTGACCATGAGGAGTCAAACTGTGTTTGAGAGATTGGGTGAGGGGAGAGGGCTTCAGCCATTGCTTCCACATAATAGAAACAGTTGCCGTTTTCTGAGTACCTCTCCTGTGCCTAGTTCTATACCTAGGCTTCCTCTATTCTCCATATCAACAGAAGCGGGGGGTATTACAAGGATTGCACCCATTCTACAGATAAGAAAACCGAGGCTCGGAGGGGAAAAGTCATGTCCACAGTTACAGCCAGGACTGAGAATGTGGAGCTCTGGGACTCCAGACCCCATTCTATCCCCTCCTCCACACTGTCTGTGCTTGTCACCCACTTCCTGCCTTGGTGGTGAGAGGGCTGCTCAGGGGTCAACAGCCACACCACATTTTCTTCTTGCTGGAAGCAGACGGAGGACAGGAGAAGTGACAGATTGCACAGCTGCACGGATTCCCGCTCTCGGGGCTTGTAGATTTTGTCTGGCACAATCGACATGGCTGAGGCCAGCTCTGGGCCAGGTGCTGGAGAGACCGAGATAGGAACACAGAGTGGAGGGTGAGAAAGATCGAGGCCCTAGGTGGCTTTGATGAGATAGACAGTGGTGGGGTTGTCACAGAAGTTCAGAGAAGCCACTCAGAGGAGCAGGTGCACGTGAACCTTGTGCCCCGGGCAGCCTCTTCACCTCTCTGGATCTCAGTTTCCGTCTCTGTGACACAGGGTAGTCATACCTGCCACCCCATCTCACAGAACTGGTCAGGACTAAAGGTGAGTGCCAAGGGGACACGCACTATCTCTACTTTGCCCTCTGCTGTCTTCCAGGACAGAAAGAGCACAGGCCCCAGCTTGTTGTAGGCATTCTGGAGAGCTGGCACACAGGAGGTGCTCAGGGCCTGCTGGACATATGGAAATAAAGAAATAAGCTTCCTTGGGACTTATTTTTCCCCCATAAAGTGAATTATTTCCATGCACTTTACAAAGACATAGACCCTCTCAACCACCTGGCAAGGTGAGTCCTAAGATCATCTTTGCTTAACAGGTAAGAAAAACGGGCATCTAGAGAAGTTACGAGATTTCACCAAGGTCCTAGAGCTAAGAAGGGATGGAGCTAGGATTTGAATTTCACTCCCTCTGCCTCCTCGGCATTCACAGAACTAATCACAGAACTGAACTAATAACAGCTTGTGTTTTGTGAAGCATTTATTGCATGCCATGCGTTACTCCAAACACTTCACATATATTAACTAATATTAGTATCTACCTCAAATGTGTGGGAGAGGTGATATTTTCTTCCCATTTTGCCCATAAAGAAAGAGGTTAAGGGCCAGGAGCAATGGCTTAGACCTGTAGCCCCAGCACTTTGGGAGGCTGAGGCGAAAGAATTGCTTGAGTCCAGATATTCGAGACCAGCCCAGGGAACGTAGCAAGACCCCCATCTCTACAAAAATGAAAAGTTAGCTGGGTGTGCTGGATCATACCTATAGTCCCAGCTTCTTGGGAGGCTGAAGTGGGAGGATGGCTTGAGCCCAGGAGGTCAAGGCTGCAGTGAGCTGTGATTGTGCCACTGCAGTCCAGCCCTGTCTCAAATTAAAAATAAAAAAAAAAAAAAGAAAGAGGTCGGCCATGTGCGGTGGCTCATGCCTATAATCCCAGCACTTTGGGAGGCCAAGGCAGGTGGATCACCTGAGATCAGGAGTTTGAGACCAGCCTGACCAACCAACATGGCAAAATCCTGTCTCTACTAAAAATACAAAAATTAGCTGGGCATGGTGGTGGGCTTCTGCAGTCCCAGCTACTCGGGAAGCTGAGGCAGGAGAATCACTTGAACCCGGGAGGCAGAGGTTGCAGTGAACCGAGACTGTGCCACTGCACTCTAGCATGGGAGACAGAACAAGACTCAGTCTCAAAAAAGAAAAAAAGAAAAAAGTAAGTAAGTAAGTAAATAAATAAATGAAAAAGAAAGACATTAAGTAACTTGTGCAAGGTCACAAGTAATTTGCAAAACCAGGATTCAAACTCAGGCAGTCTGGCTCCAGAGTCCATGGTTTTAAATCACAATGCCCTACAGGAGAGCATTGGCAATGTCATCCCGGGCACAGAGCCTGGCACACGGGGAGCACTTACTGGATTGTGAAAACCTCACAAACCGTGTAGAGACAAGCAGGGCTTTCCCATTCTGAACCACACTGAGGGCTCCCTCGAGAATTCACTTATTTCCATTTCTTCCTGTGAGTCCCACTTGACAGAGAAGAAGCTACCCACGGACCATTTTTCCCCTTCTCCCCCCTCCCTCTAGGAAAATTCTGGGCAGCATCCACCAGGTCACGGCTGCCAGCCAGAGGACTGGCTAGAGCAGAGTTTGGCCAGGTTATCGGGTTTCGTGGTCAGCCACCTTCGCCCCTGACCAGAGCTGTCTTTCCAAAACAGAACATTCAGTCACCGCCTGTCCCTGCGCCCAGCTGTCCTTGTGCCCCGACCTTGCTTGCTGCCCACCGGCCTGGAGTTTTTCCTCGTATTCTAGTCTCTTACTGACATCCCGCAAAGATGACCAGAGCAGAGAAAAGAGAGTCAGAGAGCAGGCTGAGAGAAACGATGAGGAGACAGAGACAGAGAAAGAAGAGACAGAGAAAGAGGCGACAGATGGACGGAGGAGAAAGAGGAGACAAGAAAGACAGAGAAAGAGGAGACGAGAAAGACAGACGGACAGAGAAAGGGACAGAGAAAGACAGAGAAAGAGGAGACAGAGATGGAGAGAAAGATAAAGACAGGAGGGCCCTGCAGGTGCCATCTGCCCTCCAAAGCTGTCTCAAGGGCAGGGTTTGTAACCTTGCATCTCATTCAATGCATTTTGACCTTCTCCCAAGGCTGCAGCATCTTCTCCCAACAGCTCTCAACCTGCCACCAGCCCAACATGTCCTAAGAGACCTGGTTTTCCTTCCCCCACCCTCACCTCCATACACAATCCCTCACCTAACTAACTCCTCTGTATCTCCCTTCCTCCAGGAAGCCCTCCTTGCCCCCACAGCCCCTCTATGCACCCTGATTACACCTCCTTCATACTTTGTGGTTCACTGATAGGTTCGCCTCCTCCACTGGAATGGCAGCTCCTCGAGGGCAGGGTCTGGATCAGTCTGGCTCGCCCTACATCCCTGCACTCAGTCCAGTGCCTGACACATGGTAGGTGCTCAATAAATACTGGCAGAATGAAGGATTAAACCAGCCGCTACGTGTCAGCTCCTTGGAGAATCCTTCCCTGGTATGGCTTACAACTGTTTGGACTTCATCATGTGATGATTTGATTTAGGGTCTGCATGGCCTCTGGTCCCAGGAAGGCAGGGTCTGAGTCTGCTGTGTTCACCCTTGTCTTCCCAGATCCTGGAACAGTGCCTGGCACAGAGTAGGTGCTTCAGTATTGGTTGAATGAATGAATGGATGCATGAGCAAATGAATTAACCACTAGCCCTCTGGAGATTTTGAATCATATTTTTTTGAACATTTGAACCAGTTCAAATGTTCCCCATTGCCCTTCAAATCAGACCCCAAGTCCTGCCAAGGCCTGTGAGGCTCTGCAAGACCTGGCCCCTGTCACGTCTGCAACCTCTGCCCTTCTCACGCCACCCCTGTAGGCACCAATGTCTCTAGGGTGCCGTGCGTGGTAGCAGTTCTCATCCGCCTCCACACCCTACCATAAGTCATGTCAACAGAGCTGGGTTTGTTTGTTTGTTTTTTTCTGTGAACAAGACTGCCTAGAAAAATGGAGCACTTTTGCACAAACAACCTCAATGTCACCAATGGACCTAGGCCACTGTGGGACAGTCTCCAAGGTTTGGCCGGCCAGCTTCCCAGGGCCCTGACCTGAGGCAGGATTTGCGCCCTGGTCGCTCTGTCCCTCTCCCACCAGACCCTCTAAAGGGCTGACTGGCTGGGCAGGAGGGGTGTCCTTGGAGCCCCTGAGTGTGACCTTCATGTTCTGCAGGAAGCCAGGGGAGGGGACGCAACAGAGCAGACCCCACCACATCCTTTAGGCTCAGACCAGGCCTCACCCCTTCCAGAAAGCTGCCTTGGCCACTTTCCTGGCATCTATGGACTCCTGTTCTCACCCTAATTGCATCTCATATCATGCTTGGCTGAAATTCTCTACTGGACAGTTTCTTCCACTGGACTGTGCTCCAAGTGGTTAAGGCCAAGTCTTTTCTATCTTGGTGTCCCCAGAGCCCAGATCTGGCCTATGAGGGTCATCAGCAAACACACACTGAATGAACAAAGGTTTATTGAACAAGTCTTCCTGCCTTGGTGCAGGCTGACCTCTGTCTCTCTCACTAGGATGGGGTCCTAAGGCACTTGTCTCTTTTATCTTTGCTCCTCAGTGTCTAACACTGCTTGACACATCGGTTGCACCATGAAACATGTGTGGAATAAACGAACAAGGCCTTCCTACCATCCATCATATCTGCCTCTCCTCCTGGACTGGGAGCTCTACGAGGTCAAGGATAAAACCTCACTTATTTCTAGCTCCTCTGAGTCTAGCACTGGACCTAGGACAAAGGAGATGCTTGGTAGATACTGGATGGGGTGGGTGGGTGGATGGATGGATGGATGGATGGATGGAGTCGAAACTGATGGATCAATGGAGGAATGAATGGATGGTTGGACAGAGTGAATGAAGAGAATGGGCGGATGGAAGTGCAGGTGGGTGGGTGGATGGCAGATGGGTGAATGAAAGACTGGATAGATAAATACTACAGTCCAGGTTGTGAACGTGGGAAATATTGCTTTCCACTCCCCACACACAAAAGCCACCATTTTAGAAGAGCTAAAATCATTTTAGAACAGCTAAAATGAGGCCAGAGAATGACTCAGCTAGAGTTTTTATGAGAGATATTTAAAAGAAAAAAATATATATGAGAAAGATGGGTCTTGGAGGCTCTGAACTTCTTAAGCAAAACCCTGTAAGTTGACTGTGCTTTCTTGCAGCATTTATGTGATATTTATGGAGGGCCTGCCATATTTAGTGCCCCTGGGTTTGGTCTGGAAGTAGAAAGAAATTTCAGATGTGGATCCTGACCCCAGGTTGCTCAGAATCAGACATATGCCCATTCATCCTCAATGCTTCTTCTTGTTGGGGTGTCCGAAGAGCAAAGATTTGGGAAACAAACACAGATTTGTATCCTGACTTCTTTTCTGTGTGACCTCAAGCTAGTATCTTGGCTTCTCCGAACCCTGGTTTGCTCATCCTGCTTTGCAGGGTTGTTGCAAGCACACAACAAGCCCATGCTTATTAAATGCTGACCCCAGGCTGGGATTGCCGCCGATGACTGGTAAACACTAAACTGGGCCTCAGTGTGCGATGCTGCTGACTTGCTGTGTGATGCTGTCAGAATGTCGGGACTTTTCTGTTCCTTCATTTCAGCTCAGTGGCATTCATCCTTAACAAGGGCCATGAACTAAAGAAGAGTTCAAGCTGGGGAACCCAGTAGACCCGGGTTTGGGATCCTTTGCTCCCCTGCTGCATGGTTTCAGACAAGCCACTGTGCCTGTCTGAACCTCAATTCCTGCATCTACACTGCAGACCTCCTTGCTGTTTCTCAAGCACAGCTGTCACCCCTGCACCCAAGCTCTCCTTTGGCGAAAGAGCCAAAGAAAGTGAGTTCCTGGCATCCATCTTGGGGTTGTGTGGGCTCCTAAATGTGGTGCTGCCCACACAGGTCTGCCTCGAGGCACTCCAGAGTAAAGAAGGGTACAGAGGGATCTGGAAGGGCAAACAGAAGACACCTGGCTTCTCATCCTGTCTGGAAGAGGATCCCCATTCCATGTGGTCCACTAGCCTACTGATTTATGTTTCCAATAGTTTATACCACATGGCTTTATAGAACATGTTTATACAGTGGGGTGCGGTGGCTCACACCTGGAATCCCAGCACTTTGGGAGGCTGGGGCGGATTGCTTGAGGTCAGGAGTTTGAGACCAGCCTGGGCAACATGGTAAAATCCCATCACTACTAACATTACAAAAATTAGCCAGCTGTGGTGTCACATGCCTGTAATCCCAGCTACTCAGGAAGCTGAGGCAGGAGAATTGCTCGAACCCAGGAGGTGGAGGTTGCAGTGAGCTAAGATCACACCACTGCACCCCAGCCTGGGTGACAGAGCAAGACTCTGTCTCAAAACGACAACAAAAGAACATGTGTGTTCATTTATTTTTCTAGTCTAACTCCCCCACCTGATACTCCTGTCCACTCCATGAGAGGAGAGTTTCTGGGCATCTTTTTTTTTTTTTTTTTTTTGAGATAGAGTCTCACTCTCTTGCCCAGGCTGGAGTGCAATGGCACAGTCTCTGCTCACTGCCACCTCTGCCTCCCGGGTTCAAGTGATTCTCTAGCCTCAGCCTCCCGAGTAGCTGGGATTACAGGCACATGCCACCACATCTGGCTAATTTTTTTTGTATTTTAGTAGAGATAGGGTTTCATCACGTTGACTGGGCTGGTCTCGAACTCCTGACCTTGTAATCCGCCCCCTCGGCCTCCCAAAATGCTGAGATTATAGGCATGAGCCACCGCGCCTATGTTTCTGTACGTCTTGATTGCTTTTCCATCCTCGGGTTCTAAAGCCCAGACAGGCACATGGTCTTTGTTAAGTAAATGTGTTGAATAAATGGATGCATGAATGGACTAGCACATAAAGAAATGAATGCATGAATGGATAGGTGCATGAATAGCTGGGCCCAGCAGAATCAGTTAAGAGGCTTAACCACACACACACACACACACACACAGAGAAACACATGCACACACAAACACACACACCTACATACGCATACAGAGGTGCTCAAGCCCTGCTCCAAAAATAAATATAAGAATCAACCCTTAATGATCACTTACTCTTAGATGCGGTAGGATCTAAGGCCCCATGTTTAGCCTATGATGTAGGGCATTTCACTGAATCCTCATGACCACCCTCTGCGGTAGGGACTAGTGCTATACTTTTTTCATACGTCAACCCTGAGGCTCAGAGAGGTAAAGTCACTGACCCCAGGTCACACAGCCAAGAGGTAGAGGAGCCAAAATTGAATCCAAGATCTGTTTGATTCCAGAACCATGCCTGACCTTTCTGGGCCAGTGGAGTCACCTCCGAATCGAGATTTTTAGGGTTTCCCAGATGATTCTGATGCACAGCCAGGTTGAGAACTCCTGGGCCAGAGCACTGAGGTTTGGGAGAGCCTGCTGGCTTTGGGACCAGCTGATCCAGCCCCTGTGCTGCCTCACAGCCTGGTTCCTTATCTCTGACACGGGAGTGATGGCAGCACCTACCTCAGGGGATTTCAGGAGGACCTAATAAGTTAATCCATGCAATGTGTTAAGCAGAACACAGTAAGCACTTCTCACAGCTCTCCTGTATGCAGACAGACGCATTTCCAATCTCCTAGTGAGGTGCCTGGGACAGGCTGGAAAGGGCATCTCAGCAGCATTCAAGAGACTGCCGCATCTAAGAGTGAAGAACAGGGATGCTAGAGCAATTGTGTCCCCCAGAAAAACATCTTGCAGAAATACTCGCACATGTCGACAGACGTGTGTGCCCTACAGACCACGACAGTGTAGCTCATTATAGCAAAAGCCAGGAAGCAGGAAGCAGGCCCAATAGACATGTTTAGGGCAAGGTTCTCCACTTCAGCAAGGCAGACATTTGGGGTCACATAATTTCCCGTTGTGGGGGCTGTCCTGGGCGCTGTGGGATGTTTAGCAGAATCCCTGGTTTCTACCATCTAGATGCCAGCAGCATGTCACTACTCTAAGTTGTGACGACAAAGTATGTCTCCAAAATTGCTGAATGTCCCCAGCATTGCTGAATGTCCCCTGGAGGAAAAAAAAAAAATCACCCCATCCAAGTGGAGAAGTTTGTGACATGCCCGAGGTGATGGAGCTCATATTTCAGCAAAGCTGTGACTTTATCCTGCACTAAGTCCCAGGTCACACTTTTCCTATTTGCTTTTTGTGGATTCCTTAGACTTTGCTCCATTCACAATCATGTGTTCTATGACTAGAAATAATTTCATTTCTTCTTTCCCCATCTGGCTGCCTTGGCACGTTTGAGGACAGAACTTGCACAACACAAATTGTAGCTCAAGTGGATTATGTAATCTGCACAGGGATGCTTTTTCGGGAAGTTAACTTTGTTCAAATATTGAAAATTCATAAAATAGAAGAATATGAATTTTTTTTTAATGGGATCACCTTGGAGGGCAATTTTCTCGCCGTTTGCTCCTCTGAGTACCTTTCTCCATTTTGAAATTTTATTATAAAGGTTGTGATCACACTGTATGTACAATTTCAAATCCTGTTAAGTCTCAAAGTCTTCAAAATCATACTTCTCGTGTTATTACAAAATTTTCTTTGACATTCTCTTTAATTTTGTCTATTGTTTCTCTCTCATTCTCTGATCTTCCCTAATCCTTAATAATGAAAATTGCAGGCTGAGCATGGTGGCTCACACCTGTAATCCCAGCACTTTGGGAGGCAAAGGTGGGCGGATCACCTGAGGCCAGGAGTTCGAGACCAGCCTGATCAACATGGAAAAATCCCATCTTTACAAAGAATACAAAAGAAAGCTGGGTGTGGTGGTGCATGCCTGTAATCCCAGGTACTCAAGAGGCTGAGGCAGGAGAATCACTTAAACCCAGGAATTGGAGGTTGTGGTGAGCCAAGATGGTACCATTTCACTCCTGCCTGGGCAACAGGAGCAAAACTCCAACTCTAAATAAATAAATAAACAATGGAAACTGCAAGCTTTTGCTGGGCATGTGACCACCCAGAAGAAAATCTACACTTCCCAGCTTCTCTTGCAGTTAGGTGTGTCCATGTGGCCAATGGGATATAAGTAATGTCCAAGTAATGTCCTTAGGAAGGGATGCCTCTACTTTTTCCCATCCTCCTTGCTGGCTGGAGTGCAGATGTGAAGGCCAGAACCTGAGTGGCTATCTTGGGACAAGGCAGAGGAACAAGAGAAAAGGACCCTAAATCCCCAGTAAATTTGTGCAGCCCACCCTACTAGTCCTAGACTGTCACCTCCATGCATCTTTTATGTAAGAAACAAAGTTCTGGCTGGGCCTGGTGGCTCACACCTGTAATCCCAGCACTCTGGGAGGCCGAGGCGGGTGGATCATGAGGTCAGGAGTTCGAGACCAGCCTGGCCAACATGCTGAAACCCCATCTCTATTAAAAATACAGAAATTAGCCGGGCGTGGTGGTGGGCACCTGTAATCCCAGCTACTAGGGATACTGAGGCAGGAGAATCACTTGAACCCCTGGAGGCGTAGGTTGCAGTGAGCCAAGATCGTGCCACTGCACTCCAGCCTGGGCGATAGAGCAAGACTCCATATCAAAATAAAATTTAAAAATTTCATTTGAGCCCCTGTTATTTTGCTTTTCTGCCACTCATAGGTGAACCTAATCCTAAGTATTACACTAATATTTTGTGCAGAAGGTGTCTCTAACATCCTTTTAGGAATCATTTCCTGATTAACTTAAACATTCCCTGCTTATTGGACATTTGAGTAGATTCTGATTCCTCACTACTCTTGTCAATTCTTTCTTTCTTTCTTTCTTTTTTTTTTTTTTGAGATGGAGTCTCATTCTGTTGCCCAGGCTGGAGTACAGTAGTGTGATCTCGGCTCACTGCAATCTCTGCCTGCTGGGTTCAAGTGATTCTCCTGCCTCAGCCTCCGGAGTAGCTGGAATTACAGGCGCCTGCCACTATGCCTGGCTATTTTTTGTATTTTTAGTGGAGACAGGGTTTCACCACGTTGGCCAAGCTGGTCTTGAACTCCTGGCCTCAAGTGATCTGCCCACCTTGGCCTCCCAAAGTGCTGGGATTACAGGCATGAGCCACCACGCCCGGCCTTAATCTTGTCAATTCTGTTGTGAATGTCTTCGTCCACTGTCACTATTTGTGATTAGTTCCTTAGTACAGAATCCCAGAAGAAGGGTTTGGGGGTCAAAGAACATGAACATTCTTAAAGCTGTCAGTGCCCGTCACCCAACTGCCTTCCAAAATGGTTCAGCTGACATAATGCCCTCTACCTCCAGCAGGGAATGTGAGGACCCATTTTGGGACCGGGGTAAAGATGACAACAGTCAACATCATTCCCTCCAGCAGCTGAAAATGAGTCCGAGATAGTCATTTTTGGATAGTTCTTAAATACAAGATTCGGATGAGCAGTCATTAACCGTGAAGCTTAGGAGACCTAGAGTGACCTGTCAATCTGGGTTTCTTAGTTGCAAGGGACAGAATGCACCCCTCTGGCTAGTTTACACAGAAAAGGAGTTTATCAAAGGTTATTAGGTGGCTTATAGGACCCTCAGGGGTGTTACCGAGTCAGGAGTAGGGGCAACACAGCTAGGAATGAGGCTGGAATTTGATGGAGAGCTGCCTCAGTGAACCCCACTTCTACCCAAGGACACCCTCCACTGCATCCTGCAGGCCCAGGTTCTCTTTCCCACCTCTTCTGTCCTATTGTTCTCTTTTAATTGGAAGCCTCTCTCAGGGGAGCCCACATCACACTCCCGCACCCGCACCTGGGAGACTCAGGGAGGCTAGGAAAGCAAGTTTTCTGGCACTTCCTTTGAGAGATGTGATCTACTAAGGTAGGAAATTCCCTGAAGGGTGACCACAGGGTGTGGGCCAGAAAGTGGGGCAAAGGTCAGCTCCTCTGGCAAAGATGGCTGGACTTGTGGGAAGAATCCAAAAAGGTTTCTAGCATCACCTTCTCCATTTCTCCTCCACTAAGTTCAAGAGAACAGCAGGAAGAAGTAAATGACAGAAGTGTCATTCCCATTCATGTCACCCTTGGGGTTCACCCAGCTCTGCAGAGGCTAAGTTAGAGTGGGGACCTTGAGATCTGTCCTTGCTTCACCAACCTGAGGCCAGCAAGTCAACGTGGACGTCGCTATCTGGTGGATATGTGTCTCCTGGACCCCTGACCACATCCTTCAAGGAGACGTTCGTGAAAGATGTGTTTGCCTTGTCCACTGTTGCACTGAACAACACCAGCATCCGAACAAGCCCTGGCACACAGTAGGTGCTCAACAGATAAATCTCGAATGAATGAATGATGGCATTGGACTCTCAGCCTTGGAAGAAACCTTGGAGTCTGGCGTTAACACAGATTGACTCGACCAGCATTTCCTGAGCACCTACCATGTTCCAGGCCCTATTTTAGGTGCTGGGGATACTGCAGGAAAGCAAAGAGAGCCCCAAGTCCCTGTCCTCAGAATGAAGGAGATGGGCAGTCCATTTTAAAACCCCGAAATATTAATATAACACAGCACAACACGACATCATATAATCTGGTCTAATACAATGCCAAGTAAAATGTTTTACAAGGAAATGTAAAACTGGATAAGTGATTTGGAGATGCTAATTTAGAAAAACAATTGAGGAAGCCCTCTCTGAGAAGGTGATGTTCATTCAAGCAGAGATCTGAGGTAGTAAGGGAGTGAGCTGAGCAAATATCAGAGGGAAGTGTATTCCAGGCGGAGAGAACAGCCAGCGCAAAGGCCCTGAGGCAGGAATGAATGAACTTGGCATGTGCCCTTTGTGGTGAGGTGGTCAGGGAGGCAAGGGTTACACCAAGTTTCCCAACTTCAGCAGATCTGCAGAACCCTTAACGGGCAGAAACAGGAGGTAGGGAGGGATGAGTTCTTCACTCTTAAGCTTCTCTGGGAAAACATGATGTCAGGGACAGACAGTAAATCTTGACTTGTCCCAGAAAACAATGGGCCCATGTAACCAGTGAAGTGTTAGCCTGAAAGTAACTGGCCGAAGGGCTGGGGCGTGGGTGGGTCATATGGAATTTGTTAACAGATCTCCATTAGAAAAAGAACTTCCCAGTTGGGGGCAGCAGAAGCTTCTGGCTAACATCAAAAAGATGTTTATTGTGGTGATTCTGTGCAGACATGAAAAATGGAGATTCGCCACACGGAGATGTGGAAAGATGTCCCCAATACATTAAGTGAAAAAATAGGTCACAGGATAGTGTTGTATGCTGTATGATCCCTCTTGAAAATTCACTAGTCATTCATTCAGAAAATATTCATTATGGGCCTACTGTGGTGTGGAAGACCCAGACACAGTCGTGCCTGCCTCCTGGAACTGACCCCACAGTGGGGAAGGCAGATAACCATCAGATCAGTACACAAACATATCATCCAAACCTTTGATCAGCACTAAGGAAAGATACCTGGTGCTACCAGAATGTGCACATACATCAAGTGACGGAAAAAGCCTGTGAGGATGTGCTCCAAAATGTCAAAGGGATAGTAAGGTTTCAGGTGATTCCACTTTCCTTTGTTCTTTTGTTTCTTGTTTGTTTTTTGGGATGGGGTCTTACTCTGTCATCCAGGTTGGAGTGCAGTGGTGTGATCATGACTCACTGCAGCCTCGACCTCCTTGGGCTCAAGTCATCTCCCACCTTGGCCTCTCGAGTAGCTGGGCCACAGGCGTGCACCACCACACCTGGCTAATTTCCTTTTTTTTTTTTTTTTTTAATTTTATGGAGATGAATGTCTTGCTATGTTGCCCAGGCTGATCTTGAACTCCTGGGCTCAAGTAATCCTCCTGTTTCAGCCTCTCAAAGTGCTCGGATTACAGGCATGTGTCACCACACCTGGCTTGATTCCACTTGGCTTATGCTCCTCTTTCTTTTGATTGTCTGTAGGTTCTGATTTTTAAAACAATGCCATGATTTGTAATTGAGTGAACACAAAAAGAACTCAAAATGAATAGGAGCAGGAGAGCTGGAACTCATAGGTCTGCAGAGGACTTCGACTCAGGGAAGGAAGAACGCACAAGAAACTGATCAACAGAGGCTGGAGTGGGAGGCAGCCTCACTTCTCCCCGGACACCTTTTGAACATTTTGAGAGTGTAAGTATTCAAATAACAGTAATAAGCAAGGGTATGTTAAAATGAAACTTTGAGTCAAGTTTTATTTTCATGAAAAATGAAAAAGCAGACAACAGTAGGATCTCGATATAGGATCTCAATATAAATATGTGAGCTGAGCTGAATTCCCATGAACATCTTAGAGTGGTTCTCTCTGGGTCACCTTTTTAGTTTTCTTCTTTGTACTTTTCTGTGTCTCCTATATTTAAAATAAGAAGAATAAAAAAAGATGAGGAAAAAAAGGCTACTGAATATAGAGCATTTACCACGGGCAAGATCCCATTCTGGGTGCTTTACAAACATGCTTTTGCTTCATCCCCACAACCTTCTCATCCCTTCCTTTCATTTGACAGATGAGGAAACTGAGGCTCAGAGGGCAAAGTCACTGGCCAGGGTCACCCGGCTGGATTTGACGCATGTCGGTCAGATCCTAAAGTCTGTTTTTAAACTAGGAAGTTCAAGTACCCTTCGAATGTCCTTCAAAGAAACTACTTTGCTTTGAAAATCAGGGGGAAAAAACAAACAAACCAAACAAGAAATATGACATTTTTTTAACCACTTATTGAAGCTCTGATGGGACCTCAGACCAGCCGGGCTTGGAGAGGGTTTCTCAGCAGGGCACTGTTTGTGTTGTGGGTGGGGCTGTCCTGCCTGGCATTCCCCCATGGCACATCCCTGTCTGCTCATCAGCCATGCTCCCCTGTCACTGTGAACCTCAGATCCCCCCATCTCTGCCAGCTTCCCCTCATTGAAGACTGCTGGCCTAGACACTGCAGTGACACTGAATTCCTGCTGGGGCCTTGCTCCTGCTCTGCTGTTAGCCACTGTGGGTTGACACCCCCTGCAGACCTGAGAAGCAGGTGCTTCAATGGCTTTGTTTTACAAGGAGACTCAGAGAGGCTGGGTGACTTGCCTGGGGTCACACAGCCAAGACTTGGCCCCATGCTATACTGTCTACCCTCTGGGACCAAGTCTTTTGTGGTCGTGGGGTCGAAGCGGGGGAAGGGAAAAGGTGAGTGACCTGGAGCCCCAGGCTCAGAGGGAAGGCAGCTACGAAGGGCTGTCCACTCTTCAGCCAGCTGAGGCCAGGCCAGGAGAAGCGAAGCTTTGCTGCCAGCCTGGGCAGGCCGGGCCGGGCGGCGGGCAGGCGGCCACTACAGTGAGGACCGGGAAGCCGAGCACTCCCTCCCGCCTGCCCGGCAGCGTCCCATGGCCGCCCGCCAGGCCCTGCCTGACGTCAGGGTCTGACCAGGGACATAATGTGCTGGCGTGGGGACAAGGGCTGACTGCAGAGAGACAGAGCCGCAAGGCGGGGCGGCCAGGGGAGGCGGGCAGGCAGAGGAGGAGAGAAAGGGAGAGAGAGAAACAGGCAGAGTGAGAGAGAGAGAGAGAGAGAGAGAGAGAGAGAGAGAGAGAAACACAGAAACAGATGAAGAGAGAAACAAACAGAGGGAGGGAGAGAGACAGAGAAAGTGAAAAAGAGAAAGACAGAAAACAGACACAGAGAAGGAGAAAAACAGAACTAAGAAGATGTTCAGGGAAAGCCAGAGAGACAGCAAGAGCCAGAGAGACAGCAAGAGCCAGAGAGAGGAAACTGGAGGTTCTGGGGGGAAATGACGGAGAGAGGAGGCCCAGCAGGGGTTGTGCGGTTAAGGGCAGGTGCTTGGGAGACCCTAGACCTGGGCTGGGTTCTTGGCTCTGCCCCTGAGAGCTGGTGACTCACCTCTGGGAGCCTCCACTCCTTACCTGGTGCAATGGGAGTCTGAGTAACAGGGCTTCACTCATTTGGGGAGGGGACAGAGCCCCTTCCCATGATGTGAGAGGTAGGACAGGAGTCAGATCTGTGTAAAGTACTTTGGCAGAGCCCTGCATGTAGTAAGTGCTCAATAAATTGGAGGTGAAAATTGAGAGAGGGTTGGGAAGAGGGAAATAGACAGATTGTGAGTGGATGGGGGTTGCCTCCACGGACAGAAGCTCTCACTCCATAGCACTCCCTTCCCTGTAGCCTTGGAACAACCCCCTTCCTGTCCCCGCATGGCTTCGGCTTCAGGCCACCAGCACAGACCTTGGCCTGGCCTTGCCTGTCTTGGGGCCCAACCCCCTGTTTATGGGTTCAAGAAGGCCATGATCCCAGGGCCATCGCGTCATGAAAGCCAAGCAAGGCCAGACCCTGGTCACTTCTGGCTTTCCAGCCTTGTCACCCCTCAGCCGCTTAATTATTAAACGGCCTGGCAGGGCTGAGGGCCTGAGCCAGCTGTCTGCCTGGGTGGGGGCAGCCGTGCCTGCATGTCCTCCATTGGTGCATGGGCACACACGCCAGAGATCTCAGGTAGCGCTTGCAGAGGTGAGGATGCAAAGAGCCCTTTCTCTAGCTCCCACTATTCCCAGAAGCCTTCATCAGCCTCAGCCTCAGCCTCTGAATTCCCACTGTGTGCCAGGCATGCTTTCCAGCACTTCACAGGATTCATCTACTCAATCCTCCTGACAGCCCTAAGAGCTGAAGTGCTATCATTAGCTCATTTTACAGATGAAGATGCCGAGGCTCAGAGAGCTGGAGTCACTGGTCCAAGGCCACTTGCTAAGGAGTAGCAGGGCCAGGCAGCCACTTAACCACAGAGCAGCTATGATTCCCTGCACAACTTGAGCACCAGCCTGTGCCGGGTGGCACCACAAGCACCCGGATCATCCGACCAGGCAGCGGTTCTTGGCTGGGGGTGATTTTGCCCCCACAGGAGACAATAGGCTGTATGTGGGGACATTTGGGGCTGTCACAACTGGGGAGAAGGTACTGGCGTCTGATGGGCAGAGGCCAGGGATGCTGCTCAATGCCCTACAGTGCACAAGACAACCCCCAGAGCAGAGAATTATCTAGGCCCAAATGTCAGTAGCACCAAACTTGAGGACTTTCTATAAAGTAAGTTCTGTTACAATCTCCATGTTATAGATGTGGAAACTGAGGCACAGAGAGAGGGTGCCACTATAAGGTAAGTTCTGTTACAATCTCCATGTTATAGATGTGGAAAATGAGGCACAGAGAGGGGTGCCACTTGCACAAGAAGCCCACTTCATGCCCCTGCTCTTTCATAAGACCCGACTGCCAATCTGTGTTAAGACACCCCTGCATCCATTCCAAGCCTTCTGAGTCCTCACTTGCTCAGTACAGACGATGCTTCGCCTCCTCTCAATATATGAAGGTAGTCTTAGTCATTGACAGAAAAAAAAGATCAAGCCACAAAGTCACTGGGAATGTACAAATGTCTTAAAATGAATCTGTATTTTATTCACGGCAGCACCAAGGGACATTTGAAATAAACCATACATGGATTCATGAAGCAAGTATTTTCTGAGCACCTACTATGTACCAGGCCCTGTCCTTGGTGCTGGAGATGCAGCTGAGAACCAGACAGACCCAGCCCCTCCTGGGTCTTTAGGAGGTGACAGTCTGGTGCGGAAGGCAGATGACAGATAAGAAAACAAACACACAACCAAGGTCACTTTTGATTGTGTGAAATGCAACTGTGAGGCAGGAGAAGGGCCATTCTAGGGAGGGGGGATGTCCAACAGGGCCTCTCTGAGAAGATGAGACCCAAAGGAAGAGAAAGGTCCAGTCTTAGGAAGAGGCAGGAATGAAAAGTTCCAGGCAACAGGGTGCGTGCAGTGGCTCGCACCTGTAATCCCAGCACTTTGGGAGGCTGAGGCAGGTGGATCACCTGAGGTCAGGAGTTTGAGACCAGCCTGGCCAACATGGTGAAATCCCGTCTCTACTAAAATACAAAATTAGCCAGGTGTGGTGGCGCACACTTGTAATCCCAGCTACTTGGGAGGCTGAAGCAGGATAATTGCTTGAACCTGGGAGGCGGAGGTTGAGGTGAGCTGAGATTGTGCCACTGCACTCCAGCCTGGGTGACACTTCTGAACTTCTGAGCACTGAAAGAAAGGAAAGGAGAGGAGAGGAGAGGTGACGTGAGGCGAGGCAAGGCAAAAGGAAAGGGGAAAGGAAAGGGGAACAGGAAAGAGAAGAGAACGAGAAGAGAAGAGAAAAAAGAAAAGAGAAGCAAAGAGAAGCAAAGAAAAGAAAAAATAAAAGGAAAGGAAAGAAAAAAGAAAGAAAAGAAAAGAAAAGAAGGCCGGGCGCGGTGGCTCACGCCTATAATCCCAGCACTTTGGGAGGCCAAGGCAGGCGGATCACAAGGTCAGGAGTTTGAGACCAGCCTGTCCAACATAGCGAAACTCCGTCTCTACCAAAAATACAAAAATTAGCTGGGCATGGTGGTGCCTGCCTGTAGTCCCGGCTACTCGGGAGGCTGAGGCAGGAGAATCGCTTGAACTCAGGAGGTGGAGGTTGCAGTGATCCGAAATCACACCACTGCACTCCAGCCTGGGCAACAGTTCAAGACTCCATCTCAAAAAGAAAAAAGAAAAGAAATGAAATGAAAAGTTCCAGGTATAGGGAACAGCACGTGCCAAGGCCCTGACGCAGGTGCTTGGCTGGAGTGTTGAAGTACAACCAGGAGGCCAGTGACTGGAGCCAAGTGAGGCAGGAGAGGAGAAGATGAGATGGGGAAGTCACAAGTGAAGAGATGTGTGATACCCTGTGACCACTGTAAGGGCTTTGCATGTGGGAAGTGGGAGCCATGGCAGGGTTTTGAGGAGAGGAGGCACAGGGTCTGATTCAGGTTCTAACAGGATCCTGTTGGATGCTTTGGTTAGCTGAATAGTGGCCCTCCAAAGATGTTCATATCTTAATCCCCCGAATCTGTGAGTATTACTTTATATGGCAAAAGGAACCTGGCAGCCGTGATTCAGAAGGCTCTGAAGATGGGAGGATTAGCTTGGATCACCCAGGTGGGGCCAATTAATCACAGGAGTCCTTATACCACGGAGGCAGATGGAGACCTGCCTACGGAGGAGAAGGCAAAGAGGAGACAGAATGACAGAAACAGAGACTGTAGTGATGTGCTTTGAGAGTGGAGGGCAGGGCCATAAGCCAAGGGCCACCAGCAGCCACTAGAAGCTGAAACAGACAAGGAGACAGATTCTCTCCCGGAGCCTCCAGAAGGAAGTGGTCCTACCAGGACTCCGACTTCTCACCTCCAGAGCTGTAAGAGAATAAATGTGTCTTGTTTTCAGCCACTAAGTTAGTGGTCATTTGTTTTGGTGGCAAGAGGAACTGAGTGTGATGCAGTGGGGAGGATAGACTGTAGGAGGGTGAGGGTGGGAGCAGGAGGGCGTATGGGGAGAGGCTGCTGTCATTGTCCAGGCAGGAAAGAAGCACAGAGGAAGAGAAGTGGATGCCTCACTCAGCCATCCCTGGGCTGGTGCCCAGGACACGGAGCTAGCCACCACATGGTTCTTGTTTTGAAGAAGACTTCAGCTAGAGGAGGCCCAAGAACAGTTCTGGGAAATGGGAAGGACAGGCTTAGATGGGCTAGAACCTCATGTCGGTCAGGTCTCTGTCCCGATGTCCCCGTGCAGGGTGGTGTCCTGACCACCCTGGCCCGGGGAGCCCTCCCACAGCTCCGGCTCCCTCACTCGACTTTGGTTTGCTGTGTGTGTCCCATCGTCATCCCGTGTGCTACCCCTCTGTCTATTTCTCCATTGTTCAGCCCTAGATGAGGAAGGACTTTGCCTACCCTGCTCACTGCATGTCTCCAGCACCCAGAAACGGCCTGGCACGAAGATGTGCTCAGCATATATGTACTGAGTGAATGAACCCACAAATGAACCCCCATTTTCCAACCAGGAAAATGGTTGAAAACTATACCAGGAAAGTGACTGACACAGCACCACACAGTGGCTAACTATGGATCCAGGATTTGAACCCAGAACGGACTCCAAATTTTGCACTAAGTAGCCTACTTCCTTGTAACACCAAAGACACCTCTTGTGTTCCAGAAATTCCTACTTTGTGGGAGTAGTGCTGTATCCTTCTTGAGGGGTCAGACACTCCAAACACAGCACCTCGGGGAACCTACAGGACAACTGACCTGCTCAAGGCTATTATTAGATGAGGAAACTGAGGTTCAGAGAGGTTGGGGTCTTCCCTGAGGTACGCAGCCAGCCAGCAGCAGAGCCTAGAGCTGGGACTCGACCATTGTTGGATTGCATAGCTGGGGGCTTCTCCCATATTTTCCACCTTGCTCTGGGTCCCAGAGAAATAAGAAAGACTCTCCTGGTCTAAGAGGCAGAGTAGGTGTAGATCACACGGCTCGATGTCCGGGCTGAGCCTGGAGGAAGCCCAGAAACACCTCAAGCTGGAAGCTTCTGAAAAATGAGGCTGGGGTTTAGGATCTAGGCCCCTGGGGTGAAACCCCAGCTTTGCCCCTCCCCTGCTGTGTGGCCTCAAGCAAGTGGTCTCCCCTTTCTGTGGCCCAGGTCTCCTCTAATAACTCCAACCAAAATTCTGGACAGAGTTGATAAAGCCCTATAGACTACATTTTAAAATCAAAACACCCAGCCAGGCCCGGTGGCTCACGCCTGTAATCCCAGCACTTTGGGAGGCTGAGGCAGGCAGATCACCTGAGGCCAGGAGTTTGAGACCAGCCTGGCCAACCTGGCAAAACCCTGTCCTCTACTAAAAATACAAAAATTAGCCAAGGTTGGTGGTGGGCTGTGAATCCCAGCTCACCTTGGGAGGCTGAGCAGGAGAATCACTGAACCAGGGAGGCAGAGGTTGCAGTTGAGCCAAAATGCGCCATGCACTCCAGCCTGGGTGACAAAGTGGACTCCACCCAAAAAAAAAAAAAAAAAAAAAACAAATAAATAAAATGACCAGTGTATTCTAGCTGACATTTTATATCACATTGTACTGCTTGGGGACATACAAATGTAGTCATAATAAAACGTAATAAACAAATTTGAAAAAAGTTAAGAAATAAAAGAGGAGTTTCTTTTCCTCTCATGTGAATGAAGTCCAGATGTAGACAGTTTGGGATGGATTTGGTAACTCTGTGAAGCTCTCAGTGTCTCAGCTTCTTCCTGGACAAGAGTCTGCCATCTCTAGGTGTGGGCCCCACTTTCTCATGATCCAGGATGAAGGCCACTGCACCAGTCTTCAAGTCTGCTTTCCAGAATGGCAGGATGGAGAAGGAAGGATGATGAGTAAAGGGTAGGCATCAACTAAATCTCTAGGAAAGATTCCAGAAACTGTCACACTACTAATTTCAACCCCTTGGCCAGAGCTCAGGCACACGGCTGCACCTAGCTGCAAGGGAAGCTAGGAAGGTCTGTGTTTATTCTGCACAGCCATGAACTCAGCTAGAAGCTGATCAAATATTTGTAAATAAACAAAACAATTTGAGATAGTGATGTATCCTGAGAAGGAACAAAACAGGGTAATCTCTTGGACAATGAGGGTGGGAAAATGCCTCCCTCAGGAGGCAGCACAGCTGAGATATAAATGATGATAAGGCCTGAGGGACAAGCACTCCAAACACAAGGAACAGACAAGCAAGCTGCCCTGAGGCAGAAACAAGCCTCGTATGGTAAAGAAACAGAAAGGCCAGCGTGACTGGAACTGGGATAGGGATGTGGTGGGGGGTGGGCACAGCTGGTAGGAAAGGAGGTCAGAGAGTTCAGCAGGTTAGTTCCTGGGAGAAACAGGAAGGACAAGGGGAAAGTCTGGATTTTTTTTCTCTAAGTACAGTGAGGCAATATTAGAGGGTTGGGCTGGTATGCTATCACTGATGGAGAGAATGCCGAGCTCCCTTGGCCCCTGGAGGATTTGCCATAACCCTTCTGAGGACTTCATTCACTCGCCAATTCATTCCTCTCATAAATATTCATTGCTGACCTGCTCTGTGCCAGGTACTGACTGACAGCAGCAGAAATGACTCCTCCAGTCCCCACCCTCAGGAAAAGGAGAGACAGACTGAGCAAACACAAAAGCCTATAAATACAGCTCCCAGATGGCTGCCAGTGGTTTGGAGGGAAGGTAAATGGGGCCACAAGAGGACCTGAGATCACCTGGGGATGGGAGGGGGTTTCCCACTGGAGGTGATGTTTGAGCTGAAATCGGAATGATAAGGACACTTTATCTTGCGGTCTAGAGACGAGGGAGCAAACATTCCAAGTAGAGGGAACAGCCTGTGCAAAGGGCTGGAGGCAGGAAGGGAACTGCATATATCCAGAAACTCACCAGGCTCTGGCCTGGCAAGAGTTGAGAAGGGTGAGAGGAAAGGTGTCTCAGGATAGCCCTGGAAAGGTGACTAGAAGTCAGATCATAGAAAGCCTAGAAGAGGCTGTAATCCCAGCATTTTGGGAGGCCGAGGCAGGTGAATCACTGGAGATCAGGAGTTCAAGGCCAGCCTCGCTAACATGGTGAAACCTCGTGTCCACTAAAAATACAAAATTAGCCGGGTGTGGTGGCACATGCCTGTAATCCCAGATACTTGGGAGGCTGAGGCAGGAGAATCACTTGAACCCAGGATGGGGAGGCTGCAGTGAGCTGAGATCACATCACTGCACTCCAGCCTGGGCAACACAGACAGACTCCATCTCTAAATAAATAAATAAATAAATAAATAAATAAATAAATAAAAGTGGAAGGAGGGTGAGGCTCAGGGATGCCGTGCTCTGGGAGGATGATTTATGAAGAACTTTGACCCCAAATCCCTGGGAGGGGCCTGTGGCCAATCCCAGACAAGCAGGGCCTTGGACAGTGTTTACAAGCTCGCTGATGACTCGGCTTTCTGCCTTCCTGCGGTTTGCTAATCACTGGGTGCTATGTGCCGGGATGTTCTCCTGCTCCTCAGCCCTGAGACCACACTCTGACTCATGCCTCCTACCCCAGCCACCCCCTCCCATCACTACCAAGGCTGCCATCTCCCCCGTGTTCCCCAAGGCCTCACAGAATCACATGACCCTGGCACCAGAAAGTGCACCTGTGTCTCCAGTCAGAACTGCCCATTTCACAGAGGGAGAAACTAAGGTCCCATGAGAAGAGACTTTCCCCAAGTCTCACCCCAAGACAGGAATAGCACCAGGGCCTGGTCCCAGGTCTCCTGACACCTGGTCCTAATTCTTTCCACTATTTAATGAAAGAAGAGAGGAAAGGAGAAGAAAGGAAGCAGGAAGAGGTGAAGGAGAAAGCAAGGAGGGAGGGAGGAGAGGGAGTAAAGGGGAGCTGGAAAAGCAGTGTTCAAATCCCCAGCTCCTAAGTGAGCCCTGGGAAGGGAGGGGATTAACGTTTGTTGGACACCCACTACATGCCAGGTGCCTAGCCTGTGTCAGCTCCTTCAGCAGAATCCTCACAGGAGAATGGATACAATTACATACCCTAAATGCTTTGGAAAACAGAGAAGCTGTGCAACCCATCTCATCACACAGCAGTTACCTGGCAGAGAGGAGAACGGAACCCAGGTCTGGCTACAATTCCTAGCCCCAAGCACACCACAGTCCGCAGGCTGCCTCCAGTCCAGCCTCTGCTCTGCTCCTCTTTTTGAGGCAGTTGCAGCCTCATCTTCCAGAGCTGATCAGCAAAAGCTTTCCCCTGGGTGCCCACAAGCCAGCAGACGGATTTCCTTTGGCCCACAGGGCATTTTAATTAAATTTGAGCTAATGTTCATAAATCAAGAGATTTCACATAAAAATTCAGATTTCTACCTCCCTTAAAACACTGTAAGATTTCACTGTGCTAAATCCACATTCCCACCTGGCAACCGTCAGCCAGGGGACACACCAGTTCTCCCACACTCCCCACCTCTCTTTATTGCCTCCCTGGTCCTGAGGCTGAATGTCGGGTGCCATTTATCACAATGCATACACTGTTGTTTTCTGAGAGCAGGGACGTATTTCTCTGTAATTGTATCTCTTTCAAAAAGAGGAAAACAACTACTAATCCAAAAGGAGTCAGGCTTCATGAAAAATGGGGGAATGTCTAATTCTTTATGGAACCGAGAGATACTCCTTCATGTTTATTATGCAAACAAGGTGTGCCTGAGCCCCCACACCACTGCTTAGCTTCCTAAGCAGTGACTCCAGCAGGATTGTCAAATTTAGCAAATGAAAATATAGAATGTCCAGTTCAATTTGAATTTTATATCAATAACAATTTTCTCAGTATAAGTATGTCCTGTGCAGCATTTGGGACATTCTTACACTAAAATATTTTCTTTGTGTATCTGAAATTCTAATTTAACTGGATATGCTGTATTTTATCTGGTAACCCTCTCTAGACTAGTCACCCTTCTGGGTGAGTGATCTTCCGCAAGTCTTCTAAGTTCTCTGGGTTTCAGGTTGTTCCTCATAGATAAGGTTAATAATAGTGTGACAGGTTGAGGTAGGAGGATCCTTTGAGGCCAGGAGTTTGAGACCAACCTGGGCAACATAGCGAGATTCCCCATCTCTACAAAATAATAATAATAATAATAATAATAATTTTTAAATTAGCCAGGTGTCGTGGCTCGTTCCTATAATCCTAGCTACAGGGGAGGCTGAGGCAGGAGTATTGCTTGAGCCCAGGAGTTTAAGGCTGCAGTGAGCTGGGATCACACCACTGCACTCCAGCCTGGGTAACACCGCAAGACCCTGTCTCTAAGTAATAATAAATAACACGAGGATCTGATGAGATATTACACATGAAGAGCTTAGGACAGGGCCTGGCTCACTGTACATGCTCAGTAAACGTCAGCTGCTGGGGCAGGTGGCACTGGCTGCTTGCCCAACACCCAGTCCCTGCTTCCTCACTAACTAAACCCTGGTTAGTGGTAGCCATAGTGCCTGGCCCCAGGGGATGAATGTGATTGGTCTAGTCAAGCATGCCACGTGCATTCCAATCTGCCATTGATTGGACCAAGGTGAGCATGTGACCTGACTCTAGCCAATGAGGCACAACAAGAAGTCTGCTGGGATGAGTGCTCCAGGGAGACTTTCTCTCCCTAAGGAGTTGGCACTACTGCCCCTGTTCCTCCCTTTTTGTTTCCGACACATCCATTGGGAAAACAGGATACAGGATCCCAGCCCCCATCTTAAAACAGTGAGCATGGCCAAGGTCTAGGTTGCAGGACTCCTGGGCTGACAATGCCAAACTTCATTTTAAGTAAATGATAGATGTCGTTATGGATGAAGCCACTGCTAATTGGTTCTATAGTGTGGCAGCCCAGTTATGTCACTGACTAGCTCTGTGCCTCAGTTTCCCTATATGGAGAATGGAGGGAACGATAGTATCTGCTTCATAGGGTTGTTTTAAAGTTATTCAATGAGTTAGTGTAAATGAAGTGCTAATTACTGTACCTGGCAAGTTATACTCACCATATAATTGTTAGCCATTATAATTCTTCTGTTGTTTGCATCCAAGTCTTTCTAACTGATACAGTCACAAATTCCCTGAAAGCTGCGAATTCTGAAGTTTGATAATACATCAAAGAATCCAAGCCCCAAAATATAAGCAAATGTTGTGCCCCTTTAAGGTAAGTCAATGTCAAAGATTCATTCAAGAAGTTTCCTTATATTTCATTCACCCTGCAAAGGATCCAAGCAGATTCAACAGGCTGTTCATCAGCTCCCAAGAAGGGGAGGTAGGAGATGGGGGTGTCAACCAATCCTGAAAATAAAAGATGGTCCCATCATTTGGAATTTTGGGTAGAAACTGCAGGACCAAAATATGGTAGCCTGAGCACAAGTGTATTAGTTAGGAATGCCTTCTGCTGAAAACTTCATAATGCCCCAGTCACAGTGGGTTAAACAGTAAAGGCATTCTATTATTTCACAGACAAAACTTTGCAAGTTGATGGCTTCAGGGTCAAAAAAGCATCTCAGTAATGTCTTTCAGCATCCAGCTACTTTCAGCCTTCATATTTAGCCATTCTGTGTTGGCTTTTTATCATTAGCCTTGTGGCCCCACAGTTAAAATAGAGTTGCCACAGCCTCAAGCATCACATCTCTTAATGAAGTTCAAGATAGGAGTGTTGGGCGGTAAGTTAAAAAAAATCTCGGCCAGGCGCGGTGGCTCACGTCTGTAATCCCAGCACTTTGGGAGGCCAAGGCAGGCGGATCACCTGAGGTCAGGAGTTCAAGACCAGCCTGGCCAACATGGTGAAACCCCATCTCTACTAGAAATACAAAAATTAGCTGGGCGCAGTGGTGCACACCTGTAGTCCCAGCTACTCGGGAGGCTGAGGCAGGAGAATCGCTTGAACCCGGGAGGCGGAGGTTGTAGTGAGCTGAGATCGCGCCATTGCACTGCAGCTTGGCGACTGAGTGAGACTTCCTCTAAAAACAACAACAACAACAACAAACTCTCTCCTTGAGCTTTTTTTAGAGAGTTTTTTGTTGTTGTTTTGGTTTGGTTTTTTTAGATAAAGACAAGGTCTCACTATGCTGCCCAGGCTGGTCTCAAACTCCTGAGCTCAAGTGATCCTCCCACCATGGCCTCCCAAAGTTTTAGGATTACAGGCACGAGCCACCGTGCTTGGCCTCTCCTTGAGCTCTTTTAATCTGCAAAGAAAATCTTCCCCATGATCTCCCTGAAAGGACTTCCCTTCACATTTCATTGGCCAGAACTGGTCATATCTCTGCTCCACGCTGCAAAGGAGGCTGGAAAAGGGAAGGGGCATAGTTTGACTGTCACAGCCCAATCTGAATCCCTCTCCCCTGGCTGGACCTATCACCTCCCACTCCCAAACTAAATCAGGGCTCTGCTGTTGAGGACTGAGGGTCCAGCGATTAGGCAGTCAGTAGAGGGTGTCGCCATAGTATAAACCTCTGCTTCCTCCAGAAATCTCACTGACAGGGTAAAAGGGCACAAACACACAGGGCAGAGAACAGGCAGAGGAAGAGGTGATGCTGCTGGGTTCTAAAAGCTGGACAGCAGCTGATGGGTGAGGGATCCCACTGAGTTGGCCAGAGAAAACTGGCAGCAAGTGCCTGCAGGAAGGTTAGGCAAGGCAGAGGCAGGTACATGGCACCCCAGAGCCCTGAAAAGACCGAGACCTCTGCAGGGAGCACAGAAACCTGAGGGGTGAGATGAAAGTCCCCGAGGACCCTCATCCCCCTTCATGCTCATAGAAGATTCTAAGGTGAAGTAGTTGAACCAGGGATGCCCTGACCACAGGAATGGGGGTTCTACACAGAAAACAAATGTAAATCTATTTACTGAACAATGAGATCTGCAGACTCCTTCCCGCACCTGGCCCTCAGGAACAGCTGCCTAGGACAGGAAATAAAGGCTTTCCAATGCTGGAAAGTGCCCCCGACTGAAGACAAAAGAGAAATCCTCTGGAAGATAACGACTTGGAGTTCCCCAACAAAGGGCCATGGCCCTACGCAGGCACCCCACCATGTGACAGGCCCTGCCCAGACACACGGAGCATGCAACAGTGATTGATTGCCTCACACTTAAACATCACGGAACATGAGACATTTGAGAACTGCTAACACGAGACACAAACAGGAAAAGGTCCTGGCGAAATGCCAGTGCTCCTTGGCTGGGGACCTAGTCTTGGATCTGTCAGAAGCTGGCTGTGTGGCCTCAGCAAAGCCCCGTCCCCTCTCTGGGCCTCAGTTTCCTTGTAGTTTAGGAGAATCTTTCTGGCCGGGAACTTGCTTCAACATATCTCCTACTGGGGTTTGTGAGTCCTTTGCTCTGCTTGAGAAATTATCCTGAAAACGGTTGGGTTATTTTGTGGATCTTACCTGGATGACCTAAAGGGTGTGGATTTCAAGGGCAGAAGAAAACTTATCAGTCCTCATGGTGCATGAAATTCCAGCCTGCTCCTCTAAGGGGACCCTTAAAACAAACAAATTTCAATGGAAGATACTCAAAGGATGTGTGGGAAGAGAGTGGCTAGAGAAGGCTGGCTTTGAGCACTTAAACGTTGCCTGGCACTTTATATACATTGTCTTATTTCCTTATTCTCTTTGTGACCTTGAGGAACCACTTAATCATGCTGTGCCTTAGTTTCCCCATCTGTGAAATGGAATGTGATTGAGACTGTTAGTTGTCCCTAAGTATCTTCCCCTACTTCCACAGTAATGAACTTGTAGCTGAGCATAGAACTGTCTCAATAAAAAGTACATTTCCCAGCCTCCCTTGCAGTCAGATGTACCCATGTGACCAAGTTCTGGCCAATGGAATGTGACTCTAAGCTACGTGGCTGATTTCCAGCTTGTGCTTTATTTAATTTAATTTAGTTCATTAATTAATTAATTTTTGAGAGGGAGTCTCACTCTGTCACCAGGCTAGAATGTAGTGGTGTGATCTTGGCTCACTGCAACCTCCACCTCCTGGGTTCAAGTGATTCTCCTGCCTCAGCCTCCCAAGTAGCTGGGATTATAGGCACACACCACCATGCCCAGTTAATTTTTATATTTTTAGTAGAGACGGGGGTTTCACCATGTTGACTAGGATGGTCTCTATCTCCTGACCTCATGATCCACCCACCTCAGCCTGCCAAAGCGCTGGGATTACAAGCATGAGCCACTGCACCCAGCCTGTACTTTATTTTTTTAATTATTAATTTTATTTTTTTTAGAGATGAGGTCTTGCTATGTTACTCAGGCTGGTCTCGAACTCTTGGCCTTAAGTGATCCTCTGACCTTGGCCTAGAGTTACAGACATGAGCCATGAGCCACCACGCCCAGCCAGGTGGTACTTTTTTTTTTTTTTTTAGACAGGGTCTCACTATTTTGCCCAGGCTGGAGTGCTGTGGCTATTTACAGGAGTGACCCCACTACTGATCAGCGTGGGAGTTTTGACCTGCTCTGTTTCTGATCTGGGCTATTTCAGCCTTCCTTAGGCAACCTGGTGGTTCTTCCCCTCTCCCAGGGAGATCACCATATTGATACCTAGCTTAGTGCAGACACCCGATTGACACAGCTCACTACAACCCAGAACTCTTGGACTCAAGTGATCCTCCTGCCTCAGCCTCCCGAGCAGCTGGGACTTCTGGCTCATGCCACCATGCCCAGCCCAGGTTGTACTTTAAAGGGAAAGGATATGCCATTCCCCTTTTCCTTTTCCCAATGGCTGGAATGTGGAATGTGACACCCTAAGGAGGGGAGAACAGCAAGTTAGCAGCCCGGGCAGGGGCAGTGGGTGTCTGCACTGTCAGCCCAAGCCTCACACTCCGGGTGTGAAGCCTCGATGTGTTGAGACATGTAAATCACTTACCTCAGGGTTTGGAACAAAGTCGGCATTCTGAAAGTGTGAGCTGTTTTATTCTAACCATCAACGTTATGATTATAATCATCACTCCAAATGGGCCTAGGCAGGAAAGCCTCTTAAGGCCCATTTTTCAGATGAGCAAGTGGAGGCTGAGAGAGGTTAAGCCCCTGCCCAAATGATCCCGGGGCGGGAGGGTAGCAGAACGAGATCTGCCAGTCTGGGGAAGGAATAAAGAGAAGCAGTGGAGGGTGAAGGGGGGGCAGTCCCAAGTCCTCATGCCAGCCCAGCCCTTCTGTCTGGTTGATTTAAGGGTTTTCTTCAGCGGGTATAATGCAGTGGGTCTTAACCAGGGACACTTTCGTACCCCGGGAGACATTTAGCAATGCCTGAAGGCATTTTTTCTCTTTTTTCTTTTCTTTCTCTTTCTTTCTTTCTTTCTTCTTTTTTTTTTGAGACACACCCAGCCAATTTTTGTGTTTTTAGTAGAGACAGGGTTTCACCGTGTTGGCTAGGCTAGTCTCAAACTCCTGACCTCAAGTGATCCGCCCACCTCAGCCTCCCAAAGCGCTGGGATTACAGGTGTGAGCCACCGTGCCCAGCCCTGCATTTTCAATCACCACGACTGGGAGAGAAGGCCAACTGCTGACCCTAGTGGGTGACAGTCAGGGATGCTGCTCAGTACCCTACAGCACACAGCACAGCCCCTGCCAGAAAGAATCAACAGATCTATGGGCGAGGAGCCCTGGTCTCAGGAGAGGATGCCCACCCTCACGTGGAGCCCCAGGAGGTGGGAGGCTTCGTGGGCTCCAGGTCTTGGGCAGGATTCTCTAATTTCTTCCCCTGGAAGGCGTCTCTCTGCCCTCACCGCATCTTCCTATCACTCGCCCTCTCTGTCCACACAGGCCCATTTGTGGGGAGAGGGATTGTCATCAAGGGGAATCTCTAACCTCAGCCCATCCCTGCAATCCACCCCTGCTGCCTGCCCCGTTTCCGAGGCCCGGAACATGCCCCAACAGTTCAGCCTTCCTCCCTACCCACCCGTCGCCAGCAAGGCCAGTTTCCGGGTGGTGGGTGGAGGGCATGGTGCCATCTGAATATGGTCCAGTTCTCCCTGGCACAGGAGGGAGAGAAGGATTTTGCCCCTGGAATGCAGGGCCCACACCATCAGGGCTGCCCGTCTGTCTGTCTGTCCATGTGAGACAGGAGCAGGGACTGTTGAGGGAACTACTTTCAAATTTCTCTTCCCTCAGTTCCCAGGAGGTGGTGAGCCCCAGCCTCCTAGGATGGCAGGCCAGGCCTTCAGAACCTTCCATCTCAGCCACACAAAACCAAGACACTGAAGCAAAAGGTAACCCCCTGAGGAACTCCAGGGATTTGTGAAAAATTCAAGAGGGAGTGGTGCCCGGGCCTAATCCGCATCCAGAGGCTGTTCTGTTGGTGAGCAGTGGCTCATTTACTGAAATACAGACTGCACCCAGCGACCGTGGCAGCCACGCCCCTCTGCACTCACCAGTCCTGTGTGCTGGCCTAGGCTTCAGGCCACCAGCACCTACATCTTTTTGCCAAGGGCTTTCTCTGGCCACCACAGGCCACTGAGCCCATGCAGGACAAGCGAAGTACCTGAGAGATCATGCCCCTGGCAGCTGCCCTCAACCAACCACTGACAGGAGTTGATGGAGGAAGACACCCGTTTCCTTGCCCCTTGGTGGAAATAGCCTGGAGGCGTGTTTACACTGGCTCCCAGAGTTCCCTAGTGGGATTGAGCTCCAGTTGCCCAGACCAGTAACTTGCTAAAAAATGTCTCCTGTGTGTGTCTTCTCATCTCTGTCTCAGGTCCCCACTCCCTTACTCCCTTACTTCCTAAGACCACCTCCCAAACAAACCACTTGCATCCTTGCCTCGGTGTCTGCTTCTGGGGGCACCTAACCTGCGACCGACACATTCTAAGAGTCAGAAACAGATATTTGCAGATCAGGATGAACGTGGCAGATCTAGCAACTCACAATGAGATGGAAAGCCCAGCACCACTCAGTCCCACAGATGCAGCAACTGCAAATGGGGAGAAGACTGAGACTGGGAAGCAACAGAGAACCTTGTTGTTAAAACCCTCCAATGGGCTGAGCACGATGGCTCACACCTGTAATCCCAGCACTTTGGGAGGCCAAGGCGAGCAGATCACCTGAGGTCAGGAGTTCGAGACCAGCCTGGCCAACATGGTGAAACCCCATCTCTACTTAAAATACAAAAATTAGCCAGGTGTGGTGGTGCACACCTGTAGTCCCAGCTACTCAGGAGGCTGAGGTAGGAGAATCACTTGAACCTGGGAGGCAGAGGTTGCAGTGAGCTGAGATCTTGCCACTATACTCCAGCCTAGCTGACAGAGCAAGTCTCCCTTTCAAACAAACAAATAAATAAATAAAACCTTTCAGGCAGGGCACGGTGACTCACGCTTGTAATTCCAGCACTTTGGGAGACCTGAGGTCAGGAGTTCGAGACCTGCCTGGCCAACATGGTGAAACCCTGTCTCTACTAAAAATACAAAAATTAGCCAGGTGTGGTGACATGAGCCTATAATCCCAGCTACTCAGGAGGCTGAGGCAGAAGAATCACTTGAACCTGGGAGGCGGAGGTTGCAGTGAGTCGAGATCGTGCCACTGCACTCCAGCCTGGGCAACAGAGTGAGATCCTGTCTCAAAAAATAAAAAATAAATAGAAATAAAATTTTAAAAACCCTCCATAGGCCGCCCTCCCCTCCCAGGCCAAAGTTCAGGTCCTCAAGGTCCTGAACCATCTTCCACCCCTTCCCTTTCCCGCGCTCACCTCTCCCTGCCCTGCTCCAGCCATAATGGGCTGTGGGCTGCTTTTCAGTTGTGCTGGACATGTTCCTGCTTCAGGACCTTCGCACTTGCTGTTCTCTCTCTTCAGATGCTTTACCCCAGATCTCCCCATGGCCGACTCCTCCTTCTAGTTCAAATCTTGATTCACATGTCACCTCCTCATGGGGTCACCTCACCAACCATCCCCCACCACCTCCCACCAGTCACTTTCTAACCATGTCACCCTGGTATATTGACTTCATAGCCCATATCACAGCCTGAAGTTATATTGTATACTTATGTGTTGAATGATCCCCAAATAAGGGCTCTGTGAATGTGGGCAGGGGCTGTGTCCCCGGTGCCTGGAACAAAACCTGGAGCAGAGTAGGAGCCCTATGGCTGTTTGTTGGAGAAGTCATTCAATGTTTAAGTGATGAGAGGGAAAACGAATGAATGAATCATACAAAGACATTTAACAGGGGGACCCAACCTTGTCTGGAAAATCAGGGAAGGCCTCCCTGAGGAGGTGACATGGAGCTGAGATATGAATGGAGATGGGGTATTAACTGAGCCAAAGGGACAATGAGAGCTACTCAGGCAGAGGGAAGAGCACATGAAAATGTCCAGAGGATCCCAGAGGACACACCAGGACTGTGCAGGGGACAAGCCAGCTGTAACTGAAGGTTTTCCTTAATATTTTTGAACCTGTTATGTGTCCAGCTCACGGATACATGGAGAACAAAGCAGGCAAGTTGCTGTCCCCCTGGAGCTCCCAGTCTGGGGAGGAGGACAGACACCAACCAAAGAGTGGGCCAACGTTTAGTCCCAAAGGTTCAGTTGCCCTTGCACGGCCTCCTCTTACAGTACACTGTCAATGCCTGTTTTCCAGAATACCCCATGAGATGTTGTATAGAAACACACTTGGCATGAACACACACACATACACATACACAATAAGTGAAGAATTCCCTGGATTTCCCACCAAAAGCGGTCAGAAAAGACATTCAGAGTAGCTCCTTTTTGTTTTTAATAATTTAATTAATCACCCCTTACCAATGTGATCACCATTAGCACAGAGCTGCAATTTCCTGAGTTCAAGAAAGAACGGAGCAGTTATGCCAACTGTATTACAGTGGATCCTCCCATAGAAAATTTAACCCCCACCACCCCACCACGGCAACTAGTCTGGCAAGAGTCAAAGCCAGGCCCAGTGACCTAGTGGGTTCTATATGAAGTGCTGGGATGGTGCCAGGTTTTATCTCTCGTCCTCCCAGTTCCGGGCTCATGTCTTGTCCCTCCCAGCAGTCAGAAAAAGGCTCCAGCTGGACGCTCAAGCCTCCCCTCCCCTGCGCGGCCACAGCAGAATTGGTTTCACTCCATTTGCGTTTCCTACTGGGTTCCTAAAGGCTTTTGAGTTGTTGACCCCAGGATGTCATGGCAGGAGGGTCACAGTTAGATACCTGTCAGGGAATTCTTCATTTGTGTGCGTGTGTGTGTGTGTGTGTGTGTGTGTGTGTGTGCTTCTACACAGCATCTCACTGGGGTATTTTGCAAAATGAGCATCTAGGCCGGGTGCAATGGCTCACACCTGTAATCCCAGCACTTTGGGAGGCCGAGGCAGGCGGATCACGTGAGGTCAGGAGTTTGCGACCAGCCTGGCCAACATGGCAAAACCCCATCTCTGCCAAAAAATACAAAAATCAGCTGGGTGCACTGCTGTGGGCCTGTAATCCCAGCTACTCAGGAGACTGAAACATGAGACGCGCTTGAACCTGGGAGGCAGAGGCTGCAGTGAGCCGAGATCGTGCCATTGCACTCCAGCCTGGGTGACAGAGCGAGACTCTTTCAAAAAAAGTAATTAATTAATTGATACATTAATTTTAAATTAAATTAAAGGGGCAGCTGCCACTCATCTCTACCTGATCCCTGCCAGTGAGGAACGCAGGCCCAGGGCTGCCAGAGTTTTCCCTTCTGTTTCAGAGAAGACAGAAATTTGAACTTTTATGTGAAATTTCCCAATTTCTAAAGATTGATGATCAATTTAGTGTGTGTGTGTGTGTGTGTGTGTGTGTGTGTCATTTCTTAACACTGTGAAGAACAATCAAAATGCACATCCAGAGTTGGGACTGCCGTTCGTGACATCTGCATCATAAAGACTTGAAAAGGATGGTGCCCAGCTGTGGCCTAATTATCCAGATTTCAGAATAAATGTCTGTTGACTGAATGACCAGCAGTTATTCAGATTTTCACACTGAAAATCTCCAAAGCACACCGACAATCCCTGTCTCCATTTCAATGCAATTTTATTTTTCCCAATCACCCATGCCTCCAGTGCCTTTACATCTCCATAGGTATTCGCATTAACAAGCTGTTCAACTCATTAAATGCCTACTATGTGCCAGGCTCTGGGAAAAAAGTTTTATTTAAAGTTGAATTACCTGAGTCCCCACTTCCAAGTTGCCCAGAGAGGTGAGGGACTATCCCATGAACAGACAATCAGATGGAAGGACGTTGGCTGCTATGTTCACCCTGTGGCCTGTGTGCCTAGAACAGGGCCTGGCACATAGTAGGTGCTCGTGCATTTTGTTCAACTGAATGAATACAGTCCAATGTGTGTTATACTAGCATGCATCCTAACAGGGGCAAAATGTTTAGATATCGCAGTGGTTAGTGGCCCTTCAAAGGGCTGCAGTATGTAAACAAACAAATAGTATAAAAATTACGTTTTTATGACGCTTGATTTAGCCATTCCACAATGTATGTATATTTCAAAACATCATGTTGTATATAAATTTATAATTTTTTTTTTTTTGAGACAGAGTCTCAATCTTTTTTTTTTT
>NW_016808980.1:1296026-1342439 GCF_001698545.2 Rhinopithecus bieti
GATGGTCTCGATCTCCTGACCTCGTGATCCGCCCGTCTCGGCCTCCCAAAGTGCTGGGATTACAGGCTTGAGCCACCGCACCCGGCCCAGAGTCTCACTCTTGTCACCCAGGCTGAAGTGCAGTGGCACGATCTCAGCTCACTGCAACCTCTGCCCCCCAGGTTCAGGCGATTCTCCTGCCTCAGCCTCCCGAGTAGCTGTAGCTGGGATTATAGGCACATCACCACGCCCGGCTAATTTTTGTATTTTTAGTAGAGACGTTATTTCTCCATGTTGGCCAGGCTGTTCTCGAACTCCTGACCTCAGGTAATCCACCCGCCTCGGCCTCCCAAAGTGCTGAGGTAACTAGATGTGAGCCACCGCGGCCTGCCCAAATTTATAAATATATGCAAATACATCTATACAATTTTTATTTGTCCATTTAAAAAATACATGCAAGTTTTTGTTTGTCAATTAAAAAAATTTCATGAGGGGAGGGGTTGGGCGATCAGGGAAAGATGTCTAAAAAGGCTCCTAGAGCTGAGAGAAACTCTATATTAGAGGGAAACATGGGGCTATGGGAACACCAAACAGGACCCCTTAATCCAGCCTGGGAAATCACAGAATCCTTCCTGGAGGAGGAGGCCTTTTAACTCATTCTTAAAGGGTAAAGTCAGCTAGAACACGGATGAAAAACCTTTTCTGTAAAGGGCTAAATAGTAAATATTTATGCTTTCTGAGTTCCTGTGACAACTATGATTACAGATCATAGATAAAACTGAAATAGATGTGGCTGCGTTCCAATAAAACTTTATTGACAAAAACCACAAGCTGAGCCAGATTTGGCCCCCAGGCCATAGTTTACTGACCTCTGAGCTAAACGATGGAAAAGGAGAAAGCAAGCAAAGGAAGTCACTTGAGCAAAAGCTGGAGGTGTGAAAGAGCAGAGAATTAGGAAAGAGCCACCTTGTGGTTTTCCTTCTCCCTGAGGCACAGAAGGAGTTGTCTATGTTTACACAAAGACTTGGGCTATGACACAAGCTGGATGCAGAATTCCAAATTCACCCATCGACAAGTATTTATTGAGTGCCTACTAGGTGCCAGGCACTGTCCCAGGCACCGCAATCACACAGCAATGAACAAAACAGATGTTCTCCTGGGGAAGACAAACACTAAGGACACACAAGTGAACAAGCAAGCCAAAAACATATAGCTTCCTCACCTGCTGTGTGACCTTGAAGAAGTTCCTTAACCTCTCTGTGCCCCAGGAGGATAATACAATCAAAGTGCAGGCCCAGCACACAGTGGCTGTTCTATAAATATAGCTGCTGTTATTACTGTAAGTCAATATGCAAATAAATACACATTAAAAAAAAAAAGGCCGGGCGTGGTGGCTCATGCCTGTAATCCCTAGCTACTCAGGAGGCTGAGATGGGAGGCTGAGGCCAGAGGACCACTTGAGCCTGGGAGTCAGAGGTTGCAGTGAGCAAGACTGCACCACTACGACAGAGAAAAACCCTGTCTCAAAAAAACAAAAGCAAAACAGTGACACAGGTAGTACACAGGAACCGGGCAGGTGGATGAGATGAGGGTTGGGGGTCGACTTTGGATCAGGTAGTCAGTCCAGGAGGGCCTCTGAGGAAGTGGCAGTCAAAGACGCCCTGGATCGCGTTCTGTGAGTCCATATCCTAGAATTAGAATTTGCAGCCCCATGCCCTGCGGCCTCGCAAGAGCAGTTCATTAAAAATACCTGCCTCTCTGGAGAACAGGAAAGTGTCTTCTCTAATTAGTGTGTGAGTGTAAAGTGCTTTGAAATCCAAGGATAAAAGGGGAGTGAGGGGTGAGGCTCTGGTCACAGGGCCAGGGTGTCCCACTGGGAAGCGGTCCATGAACCCGGAGAGCTAGACTCAGAGACCCACGCTCGTGCTCACAGGCCTGCAGGAGCCGACCCTCTCTCAGGTTCCAAGTGGAGTTTAGGGCAGCAGGAAATACGTCCACCTAGGGCGGGCTGAGAGGAGCAGAGCACGGATGTTAGCGCCAGACTCCAAGGTCATGTGCTTAAAGCCGTGGACCCAGCACGTGGCAGCTAGTGGTGCCAAGCTGGTATTAGCTGTTTCCAATCTTGTTACATGATCGCTTTTGTGTTCTTGTTGTCACCTGCCACTTACTAGCCGGGTGAGCCTGGGTAAGTTACTGACCCTCTCTGAACATGGTTTTCTTCTCTGAGCCTCAGGGTTCTCTTCTTTATAGTGGGACACTTGCAGCCCAGCAGTGCCAGGTACAGGCAACGCATGTGGCACAGAGCAGAACGAACGCCACTTCTGCCCAGTCAGCCATTGCCTTGTGCCAGGCACTGCCTCAAGCATATTGTACGCATTCACTCATTTAATCCTCACAGACACTATTCCCATATCCTGGAGAAGGACCTCAGAGCTACCAGGAATAGCCATGCACTGCCCAGCTCCAGGGGGTCCCAGTCACACAGACCATGACATGAACAGCAGCCCTGAAGCTGTAAAACCCAGACAGGTTAAGTTTCTCACCCAAGGCCACACAGCTAGTGCTTGGCAGAACTGGGATTAGATCCCAGACTGCCTGGCTCCAGAGCCGGGCTCCTGACCCTGGGTCAACGTTGGTCCTTGTCAAGGAGACAAAAGTAACAGAGGGTTTCTGAGCTGTAGAGAAAGTGGTTTTCCCTTTGCCCAGGCAAGCAGGCAGCAAGTCTCAATCTGCTGACTTCTCGTTTCTCTCTAGCCCAGGAACCTGTATGTTTCTGGGGATTTTTAATGTTTTGTTGTCTCCTAATTTTATAAGAGCAATTCTTGTATGTTTTGGTTTGTTGTGCATACTGAGATCCTGGGAGGCTTCTGAATATGCCATGACATCAGGCCTCAGATTGGCGCTGAGGAAGCACCAATAATCACATCCCCGTAATCACATGCTCAAGGCCTTCACTTGACAGATAGGCTCAGAGAGGCAAAGTGACCCGCCCAAGGTCACACAGCTAGGAAGTGGCAGAGCTGAAATAGGACTTCTAGACTCCAGCTTCTTTCTTAATTCCCACGTCCGATGTCTCAAACTGGTGGCCCACGGGCCAAATGCAGCCTGTAGAATGTTTGATTTGGCCTGCATGATGGTTTTGTAAAATTAGAATTTATCCTCAGTATGGAAAGAAAGGGATATTTCCAGGAATAGTATTCAAAATATTTAACCAGACTGGCCTGGGTATCAACCATTCGGAGTGGCTGCTGGTGGGATAGCAGAAGCCAGTGGCTACCGTAAAAAGATGCCATAAAAAAATCAATCTGGAAAATGCAAAACTATGGAGACAATAAAAAGATAGGTGGCTTCCAGGAGTGGGAGGGAGGAAGAGATGTCCAGGCAGGGCATAGAGGACTTTCTAGGGCAGTGATATGACTGGGTATGATATGACAATGGTGGATTCCTGTCATTACACATTTGGCTAAACCCACAGGATGTACAACACCAGGAGTGAACCCTAAAGCAAATTACGGACTTGGGGTGACAATGATGCATCTATGTAGTTCATTAATTGTATCAAATGCACCACCCTGGTGGGCGATGTTGGTAATAGTGGAGGCTATGCCTGTGTCGGGGGAGGGGGTAGGTAAAAAATCTCTGCACCTTTCTCTCCATTTTGCTGTGAGCCTAAAGTTTCCTTAAAAAATAAAGGCATTCTAAGTCACAGGATGAGAAAAGAGGTCAGCACAAAGTTCAGGTCATAAAGACCTTGCTGATAAAACAGGATGCAGTAAAGGAGCTGGCCAAACCCACCAAAACCAAAATGGCCACGAAAGTAACCTCTGGTCATCCTCACTGCTACACTCCCACCAACACCATGACAGTTTACAAATGCCATGGCAATGTCAGGAAGTTACTCTATATGGTCTAAAAAGGGGAGGCATCAATAATCTACCCCTTGTTTAGCATATGATCAAGAAATAACCATAAAAATGGGCAACCAGGCCAGGCGCAGTGGCTCATGCCTGTAATCCCAGCACTTTGGGAGGCTGAGGCAGGCAGATCACCTGAGGTCGAGTGTTCAAGACCAGCCTGATCAACATGGAGAAACCCTGTCTCTACTAAAAATATAAAATTAGCTGGGCGTGGTGGCACATGCCTGTCATCCCAGTTACTTGGGAGGCTGAGGCGAGGCAGGCAAAATCGCTTGAACCTGCCGGAGGCGGAGGTTGCAGGTGGAGCTGAGATCGCCCGCCATTGCCACTCCAGCCTGGGCAACAAGGGAGCCAAAACTCCATCACTAAAAAAAGAAAAAAAAAAAAAAAGGGGCAAGCAGCTGCCCCTCAGCCGGGGGCTGCTCTGTCTATGGAGTAGCCATTCTTTTATTCCTTTATTTTCTTTATAAACTTGCTTTTTACTTCATACACAAAATAAATAAAGTCTACTTTTGGCCAGGTGCGGTGGCTCACGCCTGTAACCCCGGCACTTTGGGAGGCCACAGCAGGTGGATCACCTGAGGTCGGGAGTTCAAGACCAGCCTGGCCAACATGGCGAAACCCCGTCTCTACTAAAAATACAAAAATTAGCCGGGCTTGGTGGCGGGCACCTGTAATCCCAGCTACTAACGGGGGCTGAGGCAGGACAATCGCTTGAACCTGGGAGGTGGAGGTTGCAGTGAGCTGAGATGGTGCCACTGTACTCCATCCTGGGCAACAGAGTGAGACTCCATCTAAAAATATATATAAATAAATAAATGAAACAAATAAAGTCTATTTTCTAAAAATTCAGAAGGTCTGGCTACATGGCTCCTGCATTTGTACAGGACCACGAGGGCTGCCGTGAGTTCCAGGTACCTCTGTAAATAAAGCATGTGTGCCCGAGTCTGTCAGTCCCCTGAGCCTGCCTCCCTCTGCAGCATCAGCCGCCCAGTCCCTGTGAGCACCTGAGCGATGACTCAGGCATGAAGGGGATTCTTCGGAAGTTCCTGGTGAGAAAGAGAATCAGGTGAAAGTGTGGCCTGCGGGAGTGGCCAATGAGGAGGAAAGAGGAGGGTGACACCCGCCTGTGTCAGCCCCTGCTCATCATCTCCCGGGCGGGAGCCTCCTGTGCACTTTCCACAGGACAGAGTGAGCCACTCTTGATTCACCCTTCCTCTGCCCAGGCCTGCAGTGGGTGGGTGCCCACCGTGGTACACAGCCCGTGAAGCAGCCATGCTCTGCTACTGAGGCTTGGCAGTTTGAACGGATGCCAGCCTATGAGATTAGAAGGAAGACGGGCAGGACGTGAAAAATCAGAAGCCGCCTAAGTACTCCTGGGAAATGGTTCCTGAGACCATGCCCTTCCTGCATCTACTTGTAGCATCACTCTTTCATTGACAAGCATGTATTGAGTACAAGGCAAGTCCAAAGGAGGCCTTGAAGTAGATACAGCAGGAAAGGTAAGGGGGCTGGTTCCATGGCCAGCTGCTGTTTGTACCTGACCACTGTTCCTCCCCCATGTTCTGGTAACAGCACCCTTCCACCACTATCGCTCCATGTGCCTCCCCAGCCAGAGGGGGTGGATGAATCAGGCCTGGGAAGTCAGTATACTCCATCCCCCTGGTCCCAGGGATTGGTCTGAGATGGGCACGTGACCCAAGTCTGGCCAATCACAGTCAACCCCTAGGCATGTGCCGAGGCTACATGGAAAGTCAGCTTCTGCTCACGTGACTTGTCTATCTGGCAGAGTGGAAGCTGGGGGATACTGGGGACTATTTTTGCCACCACATAAGGTGATCCTAACTGACACAGAGGAAAACAGAACCAAGAAGTGGAAACAGCATGCTTCCTAAACAACAGGTGCACACCTGGATCCAGCCATTCCTGAAGTTGAAACCATCTGGTCTTTTCATTTACATGAACCAGAACATTCACAGAAACACACACTATTTTTTTTTCTTAAGTCACTTTGAGTTGGGTTTGTTTCTGTCACTTTCAACCAAAAGACCCTGACTATACAAGTGCTTGTATAGCTGTTTCCAGCCTGGAAAACAAACAGCTATGGCAAAAGCAGACCATGAGACATCCATGTAAAATCTGGGAGTTGAGGGCTGGGTGCAGTGGCTCACACCTGTAATCCCAGCACTTTGGGAGGCTGAGGCAGGTGGATCGCTTGAGGTCAGGAGTTCAAGGCCAGCCTGGGCAACATGGCGAAACCCTGTCTCTATTAAATATACAAAAATTAGCTGGGCGTGGTGGCATGGACTTGTAATCCCAGCTACTGGGGAGGCTGAGGCACAAGAATGGAGAATTGCCTTCCTCTGAACTTTTTATTTGGTGCTATAAATAAACCCTTTCGGGTCTGAGCTGCAGTCAGGTGGATTTCCAGTTACTTGCAGCTGAATGCATTTCTACATGTCACACCTCCTCAGGACCATAGGTTGCTCTGGATTCCCACCATACACATGGAGATACTGAGGTCTGGAATGCAGAGAAAACTTCCCCAGTGTCACGTGGTGGAGTCATGGGTTTACTGACTCACCACCCAGTGCTCTTTCCGCTCAAGACAGCCTCGTGGTCCATTCCTTTCATTCAGGCTGCTGTATGCATGGCCAACAGCTACTTTGTAAATTAAACACTTCCCATGGAGGCAGTGATGATGATGAACTTGCCCCTGAATCTTTCCAACCTCTTATGCAAATCGCCCCTGGGTCACTGTCTCCTTGCCTTTGGACCCAGGACAGCTTCCCCACATCCTTTAAAACGATGAGATAACCAAATGCAAACCCAGTGCTCCTGGAAAGGTGTGAGTCATGCATCATGGAACAGAAGGTTCACAGCCAGGAGTCTGCCTATCACGCTTGTTACCCAGCCTTCCAGGCTTGCGTGGAGCTTGTTCACTGAAAAGCTGATTCATCTGCAGCTTGTGTGGTCAGCTCTGACCCTTAGATCATTTTCTGCTCATCTTGTGCCTGGCTAGTGGCCTTTAATTAGGTGCTGTCAACTTCCTGTCTTCCTGTCTCTGTCCATGTAGTCTTTCTCCCTATTTTAAAAGGACTGTATGAATACTAAAGACATAATGATGATGATGATGATGATAGCAGTTAGCACTTACTATATTCTAAATGCTGTAAATAAATTTAAAAGTTGTTTCTCAAAAGTCACTGTCTGAGATAACTAGTATTACTATTGCAGTTTTATGGATAGGAAAACAAGGGCTTAGAAAAATGAAGTCACTTGCCTTGGGCAACAGAGCCAGGAGTATTTGGTGGAGCTGGAATATGAACATAAGTGTGTGTGACCCTGGAGTCCAGCTCGAAAACACAAAGCCAGTTGGTCTATTAAGCTAGCTTCAGAGGCTCCACTATAGCAGTTTAGACCCTAATCACATTTACTGTTTGTTTTAAAGACTTCTGGAGAGACTGGAGACCTCATGGTGTATTTGTCATCTTAAAGTTGTCATAACGGACCCACAGCCTTTGCACTCTCTCTCTTCCTCCATCAACAGCAAGTCAACAACTTGTCCTCAGTCTGGTCTTCACATCACAGATGGCTGCCACAGCTCACTCATCACCTCTTCACACAACAATGTCCAAAGCAGGCAGAAAAGGAAAGGGGCAAATAGGTTTCTCTTTATGTGCCTCTTTCTTGTCATAGAGGAAAGGCTTTCCTAGAAGCCCCCAGCTGAGTTTCCCTTTGGACAAAACTGGGTCATGTGACTCCCCCGAGCCAATCACAGGTCCAGGAGAACAGAGTGGCCATGATCAGGTAAAGCAAATGCAGTTTTTCCCCTAGGACTGGGCACACAGCCAGCTGCACAAAGTCAGGGTTTTCTCAGCAGGAAAGAAGAGGGGAATGGCAGTTGGCAAGGCAACCCCCAGTGTCTGATACTCCAGCATTTAAAAATGTTTAGCACAGGCACCCATGTTGTTTGCAATGTGATCAGAGGTGGTACATGAATGAAGTGGTGTTTTTAAATAATTTCAGTATTTATCAAGTATTTAAATGCATTTGAGAAAAACATGTAGGCCAGGTGTGGTGGCTCACACCTGTAATTCCAGCACTTTGGGAGACTGAGACTGGTGGATCACTTGAGGTCAGGAGTTCAAGACCAGCCTGGCCAACATGATGAAAACCCATCTCTACTAAAAATACAAAAATTAACCAGGCATGGTGGTGGCATCTGTAGTTCCAGCTACTCAGGAGGTTGAGGCAGGAGAATCACTTGAACCTGGGAGGTGGGGGTGGAATGAGCCCAGATTGTGCCACTGCACTCCAGCCTGGGTGACAAAGCAAGACTCTGTCTCAGATAAAAAAACAAAACAAAACATGTTTATAGCTATCTCATCAATCAGAACCACAACAACTATAAAACAACTACATTTAAGGTTTTTTGAAAAAATAATGGTTAAAGAAAAATATTAAGTAAATAATAGATCATTTGCTTCAAGATTTGGCAAATGTAAGGGTAGGAAACGCTGTTCTATGTTATCCTGCTTGGCCTTTTTTCCAACTTCTCAGAGGCGTTCTGCCTTCAAACTCCCTCTTGAGGAAAATAAACACCCACAAAGATTTTTGCATCATCTGCAGATATGATTCAAATAAAGCCTTGGGCTCAAATATAATCCAGGCTTCCTCAGCTGGGAAGGACAGGCATCTCAAGTCCAAGTCTTTCCTGGTATTTCACCTCTGTCTTCGTGGTTTTATGGTTTTACTGGATCTGCCCCTCCTCTGGAAAGCCACCACAAATCCGATTTCTGAGAGAACAAGATATAAATAATAAACAGAATGACTCCTTGAGATTTCTTGTCCTTGTGAGGAATTTTCAGACGTTCCTAAGACATGAAATCTTTTCGTTTAAATAAGAGTTTGGTAGTCCGTCATAAGAACTGCATAAATAATGGCCCAGTGACACAGGAACGTATGTCAGAGACTTTATTCAAAGAAATAAAGTAGCTCAATATGTGCCGATAGCAAAAGGCGCATGGGATCTATTGTGATGTGAGAACAGCTAGGTACAGAACAATATGTGCAAGGTACAGAACCGTACAGAACCATATCTGCAGACTTTTTCTGTAAAGGGCTGCATAGAAAATGCTTTGGGCGTTGCAAGCCGTAGTCTGTGTTGCAGCTGCTCAGCTCTGCCATCATGGTTCACATGAAAGCCATCATAGGCAGCGCACAAAGCAGCTGGGCTGTGTATCAATAAAACTTTATCTATGGACACAGATGTACATTGCATATAATTTTTGTGTGTCATAAAGCATTCTTCTTCTTTCATTTTTTTTTTTTTTTTTTTTGAGACAGAGTCTGTCTGTGTATCACAGGCTGGAGTGCAGTGGCATGATCTTGGCTCACTGCAACCTCCGCCTCCTGGGTTCAAGCGATTCTTGTGCTTGTCTCCTGAGTAGCTGGGACTACAGGCACACAGCCACCATGCCCAGCTAATTTTTGTATTTTTAGTAGAGACAGGGTTTCACCATGTTGGCTGGGCTGGTCTCAAACTCCTGACCTCAAGTGATTTGCCTGCCTCAGCCTCCCAAAGTGCTGGGATTACAGATGTGAGTCACTACACCTGGCCTCAATTTTGTTTTGTTTTGAGACAGTGTCTCACTCTGTCACCCAGGCCAGAGTGCAGCTGTACAATCATAGTTTACTGCAGCCTCAACGTCCCTGGGCTCAGGTGATCCTCCTGCCTCAGCCTCCTGCGTAGCTGGAACTATAGGCCTGTGCCACCACCCCTGGCCAATTTTTGTATTTTTTGTAGAGATGGAGTCTCCTTATGTTGCCCAGGCTGTCCTCAAACTGCTAGGCTCAAGTGATCTACCCGCCTCAGTCTTCCAAAGTGTTGAGATTATAGGCATGAGACAACGTGCCTGGCCTTTCTTTCAAATTTTAAAATCATTTAAAACGTAGAAAGCAGCCAGGCATTGTGGCTCACGCCTGTAATCCCAGCACTTTGGGAGACTGAGCTGGGTGGATCACCTGAGTTCAGGAGTTCAAGACAAGCCTGACCAACATGGTGAAACCCCATCTCTACTAAATACAAAAAATTAGCTGAGCATGGAGGTGCACGCCTGTAATCCCAGCTACTTGGGAGGCTGAGGCAGGAGAATCGCTTGAACCCAGGAGGGAGAGGTTGCAGTGGGCCCAGATTGCCCAGCGCCATCATACTCAAGCCTTGGTAACAAGAGTGAAACTCTGTGTCAAAAAAAAAAAAAAAAGTAAAAACCACTTGTAGCTTGCAGGCCATACAGAACAGTGAGACAGATTTGGCTTGAGGACTGTAATTTGCCAATCCATCTATAAGCCTCTGATGCAAAACGAAATTGTAGAGAAACACCAGAAGTATAGAGAGGCATGCTACATGTGCATGTGTGAGTGTGCGTGCGTGCGTGTGTGTGTGTGTGTCTGTGTGTACAGCTGGCCCTCCATACCCATGGGTTCCACCCATCCATAGATTCAACCAGCCATGGATCACAAACATTCAAAGAGGCTGGGTGCGGTGGCTCACGCCTGTAATCCCAGCACTTTGGGAGGCCGAGGCTGGTGGATCACGAGGTCAGGAGTTCAAGACCAGCCTGGGGAACATGATGAAACCCCATCTCTATTAAAAATACAAATATTAGCTGGGCATGGTGGCGCACACATGTAATTTCAGCTCCTTGGGAGGCTGAGGCAGGAGAATTGCTTGAACCGGGGCCTGGGAGGCAGAGGTTGCATTGAGCTGAGATTGCACCACTGCACTCCAGCATGGGCTAGAGAGTGAGACTCCATCTAAAAAAAAAAAAAAATTCAAAGAGGCTGGGCGCAGTGGCTCACACCTGTAATCCCAGCACTTTGGGAGGCCGAGGTGGGTGGATCACCTGAGGTTGGGAGTTTGAGACCAGCCTGACCAACGTGGTGAAACCCCATCTCCACCAAAAATATAAAAAATTAGCCAATGTGGTGGCATGCGTCTATAATCCCAGCTATTCAGGAGGCTGAGGCAGGAGAATCACTTGAACCTGGGAGGCAGAGGTTGCAGTGAGCCGAGATCGTGCCACTGCACTCCAGCCTGGGTGACAGAGTGAGACTCTCTCTCTCTTTCTCTCTCTCTCTCTCTATATATATACATATGTATTCAAAGAAAAAAATGTGTCTGTACTGAGCATGTACAGACTTTTTTCTTGTCCTTATTCACTAAACAATACCTTAAAACAACTATTTACATTGGCTTTACAGGGTATTACATATTATAAATAATCTAGAGATGATTTGAAGTGTACAAGGGAAGGTGCATAAGTTATATACAAATGTTACTTTATTTTACATAAGAGATTAAGCATCTACAGATTTTGATACCCGTGGAAGGTCCTAGAATCAATGCCCCAGGGACAACTGGAGGGACAATTGGAGAGAGAAGGGGAGAGAGAGAGACAGAGATTTGTTTATATCTCTAAAAGAACACACTAAAAACTGGCAACAGGAGGTGCTTCTGAAGAGGGGAACTAGGAACTGTCAGAGGAGATGAGAAGGAAGATGTTTTTCACCACATGCCCTTTTACACTCCTTGAGTTTTTCTCACATGCTTGTGTTACTTTTACGAAGCAGAAAACATTCGCCAACGCAAGAAGGATTACTATGCCACAGACAATAAAAATGAGATGCTATACACAAATATGCACAGTCGTGCATCACACAACGACCTTGGTCAATGATGGACCACATATACGACTGTGGTCCCGTAAGACTGTAAGGCGGTGTTTGTACTGTATGCTCTCTATGCTTAGGTATGTTTAGAGACAAATACTTCCCATTGTGTTACCATTGCCTACAGCAGGGGTCCCCAACCCCGCAAGGTACCAGTCCATGGCCTATTAGGAACTGGGCTGCACGGCAGGAGGTGAGTGACAGGTGAGTGAGCAAAGCTTCATCTGTATTGACAGCCAGTCCCCATCGCTCACATTACCACCTGAGCGCTGCCTCCTGTCAGATCAGTGGCGTCATTCGATTCTCACAGGAGCTCGAACCCTTTTGTGAACTGCTCATGTGAGGGATCTGGGTTGTACACTTCTCATGAGAATCTAATGCCTGATGATCTGTCACTGTCTCCCATCACCCCCAGATGGGACTATCTAGTTGCAGGAAAACAAGCTTAGGGCTCCCCCTGATTCTACATGATGGTGAGTTGTGTAATTATTTCATTATATATTACAATGTAATAACCATAGAAATAAAGTGCACAATAAATGTAATGCGCCTGAATCGTCCCGGAACCATCCCCCTCACACTGGTTTTTCAAAAAAAATTTCTTCTGCAAAACCGGTCCCTGGTGCCAAAAAGGTTGGGGACCGCTGGCCCACAGTTTTCAGTACAGTCACGTGCTGTACAGGTTTGCAGCCTAGGAGCCACAGGCTCCACCGTGTAGCCTGGGTGTGTGGTAGGCTATGCCATCTAGGCTTGTGTGAGTACACGCTGATGTTCTCACCATGACGAAATCACCTAACAACGCACTTCTGAAAACATAGCCCTGTCATTAAGGGACGCGTGACTTCACAGGCAATCACAGCCCAACTCCAGCGGGCGCCATTCACTGGGCCATTTGTAGAATGAAGCCATGGCACACCCCACATGGCAGTCCTGTTGGTAACAAAGCTAACACCAAGAGTTTCTATGAAGTGAAATTTGTGAGTAAATATTAAAGGAGTAGGGTCAGAGTGGAAGTTGTGGGAGGGGAATAAAATCTCACTCTTTCCGTTTTATGCTGTTCCTTATCAGGACCACAATAAAGCCAATCTTCTGCTAATATTTACTTTTTATTTTTTTCTCCAGAGTGGAAGAAAAATGCCCGGGCCTGACAGGAATCGGACAGTAAGACTGAAAGTTGGAACAAGAGCAGGAAGCTCACCCGGAAGTAAAATCTTCTCCAGAACCTCACAATGAAAACGCCACTTACTTCACGGAAACACTCAAAGGCTTACTCCACTTGCGAGACACCCCTCTTGTAACTCCAGTCAGCTTTCCCAGGTATATTGGGATTCCATAAAACCCATCTGCAAGCATTTTGACCCAGGTTGGAGTCTCAAACAGCAGCCTCCCACCTAAGAACATGGAAGATGTGGATTTTTGGTCAGCAGTGGTTTCAAAATCAAGACATTTCACATAAATGCAGGAGTTTCTGGCTTCCCTTGAAACACTTGGCTCTCTGGCCACCTTGAGCCCACATTCCCACATGGAAACTTCAGGCTACAGTCAAGTGGTAGTTGTTCCTCCCAGATGGGGCAAGAGCTCCCAGTTTTGCCACAGTCTCCACCACTCCCTATCACCCTCCATCAGGATCACTTCACTCAATTCTTTTTTTCATTTGTACTTCATTCACTCAACCAATATTTATTGAGCACTTACTATGTGCCAGAAAGCTGCAAACAAAACTGACACAAATTCCTCCTTCATGCAACTTATATTTTGGTTGGGGAGGTAATGAACAAAAAGAAGGAAAAACGTAAATGCCAGAGGGTGGTAAGTTCTGCTGACAGTGAAAATAGTGCTGCAAAGGTGAAGGCATGCTGGGTGTAGTCAAGGAAGGCCTTAGGAGGAAGGTACATTTGATCAAAGACCTGAAGCAGGTAAGGACAGCAAGCCTTGAGGATATCTGTGGAAAGAACAGTCCAGCCAGCAAGAACAGCAAGTGCAAAGGTCCTGGGGCAGGACTGTTCCTTGTGTGTCTGCAGAGCAGTAAGAAGGCCAGTGCAGCTGGAGAAAAGTGAGTGAGGGGGAAGAGGGTGGAAATGAGGTCAGATAGGGGATGAGGTGCCAATCTTGTAGGGCCTCGTAGGATCTTTGGCTTTTACTCTAAGTGAGGTGGGAGCCATGGAGGATTCTGAGCAGAGGGGCAATGTGGTTGTGTGGGTGACAGATTCCCTCTAGCTGTATGTGGAGACTGGACTGTGTGTGAAGCGGGTGGGGTGGGATGGTGGAGAAAAGTGGAAGCTAAGAGGCCAGCGAGGACCTACTGCAGTGGTCCAGGTGCAGGGTGGCAGTGGCAGGACAGGGCGGTGGCCATGGAGGTGGTGACAAGAGATTGGAGTCTGGACATACTGTGTTTCCCGGCTCTTTTTTTTTTTTGGAGACAGAGTTTCAATCTTGTTGCCCAGGGTGGAGTGCAATGGCGCGATCTCAGCTCACCAAAACCTCCACCTCCTGGGTTCAAGCCTCAGCCTCCTGAGTAGTGCAGGCATGCATCACCACACCTGGCTAATTTTTGTAGTTTTGGTAGAGATGGGGTTTCTCCATGTTGGTCAGGCTGGTCTCAAACCCCTGGGCTCAGGTGATTCGCCCACCTTGGCCTTCCAAAGTGCTGGGATTACAGGCATGAGCCACCACGCCTGGCCTTCTTCTTCTTCTTCTTTTTTTTTTTTTTTTTTTTTGAGACAGAGTCTCACTGCGACACCCAGGCTGGAGTGCAATGGTGTAGTCTCGGCTCACTGATCCTCCTGCTTCGGCCTCCCAAAGTGCTGGGATTACAGGCATCAGCCAACATGCCTGGCCTGTTTCCCAGCACTTTTTGGCACTTAGGAGAAACTCCCCTCACTCACTGTACTCCAGCCACATTGCGCTTGCATGATCCAACCTCGGGGCCTTTGCACTTGCTGTTCCCTCTGCCCTGCACACCCCGCCCCCAGATATTCCCAAGGCTTCCTCCCTCCCTTCTCAGGGCTAAAGCTGCTGAAATCGCCCACATTCCTGACATTCACCTCCCTCGCTCTGCTGGGTTGGTCACTACAGTGAACCTCCTGGCCTCAATGTATAGGAGACATTTTGTTGTTGTTGTTGAGTTGTCTATCTCCTGCCGTAGGGCATCAGCTTGAGGAGGGAACCAGTGATGTCTCTTTTTTTTTTTCAAATAGAGTCTCGCTCTATCGCCCAGGCTGGAGTGTAGTGGCACAATCTTGGCTCACTGCAAGCTCCACCTCCTGGGTTCAAGTGCTTTAGCCTCCTGAGTAGCTGGGATTATAGGCATGAACCACCACACCCGGCTATTTTTTTTATTTTTAGTAGACATAGGGTTTCACCATGTTGGTCAGGCTGGTCTCGGACTCCTGGCTGCAAGCAATCTGCCCACCTGACCCTCCCAAAGTGCTGAGATTACAGGCATGAACCGTCACGCCTGGTCAGCAATGATTTCTCTCGTTCATTGCTGTATCCCCAAGTCTAACTATGCCTGGAGCAGAGTAGGCCATCAGTGAGATTTGTAGGAAGAATGAGAGAAGGTGTCAGAGATGATTTTGTTTCTGCCACTCATTAGTGCATGACCTGTGCAAATGGCTTCTCCCTCCATCCCCAGTATCCTCTTCTGTGAAATGGGTCTCTCTACATAACCTCTATAGAGCTGTTGTGAGGATCTGGGAAGCCTTAGGCAAAAAGCCTTTAGCACCATTCAGGGCTCTTAGAAGCTGTCTGTGTTAGGTGTTGCTATGAACCTTCAGAGGGAATGAGAGGATAGCTGGAAGAGAGTCACCCCTGCAGAGGCCAAGAAGGAAGAAAGAAACACATTTGTCCTAAGATGGGACAAGGCTGTTTTTTCCAGGATTTTCAGTAAGAAAACGAAACAGCATCCAAGAATCTCAGGGCACAGTCCAGGCTGCAAGCTTCTTGGTTGTCTGGCCTCTGCCCGTCTTTCCTGCTGTCTGCTCCATCCTATAGCTCCCTTCCCCGCAGCCCTGCGAGCCCCTCAGCTGCCCCAGGACCCTCTGCTCCTCTGCTCCTCTGGGAATCCAGTCCCCTCTGGCTGAATGCCTCACCTTCCCCTGGGGCTTGCTGCTCAGCCCTCTGCAGCCAGCCCAGCTCCTGTGTGGAATTCCCTGGCAACTGGTATGAGAGGGTGCCCGGCATCCCCTCCTCGGCCTGTAACAGTGGATAAGGGCCAGCTGTTAGCATCATTGCTGTTATTACTATTACACTATTACACGGACCCTTCCAATGGATCCGCACCGCCTAAACAGCACCAGGAAGCCAGGGAGATGCCAGAAGCAGTAACAGTCAGCAACTGTGTAGTACCTACTGGGTACTGTGCTGCATTGCACATAGGTACCGTTCCAAGCCCTTCGTGCTATTAACTCATTTAATTGTCACAACGTATGAGGTGGGTACTATGTTAACTCCATTTTACAGATAATGAAACAGATCTAGAGGGATTACGTAACTAACCACTGGGAAAGCTAGATTCAAATTTGAGGGTTGGCTCTAAAACCTGTTGTTTTAATTAACACTACACACTGCTGCCTTATAGCATTTTATCGTTTGAAATAATAACACTTTCTGAGCACTCACCATGTGCCCCTACTAGGCTCAGAATTACCTCTCTTCACCCCCAAAGACCCTATGAGTTCATTTGATTATTAAGTAGTTCCATTTTACAGAAGAAACTGAGGCATAGAAAGATAGTGCCTCACACAGTGTGGCAAATCGTGTTTTCTTTTCTTTTTTTTAAATACAGTGTCTTGCTCTGTTGCCCAGGCTGGAGTCCAGTGGCAAGATCATAGCTCACTGCAGCCTCCTGGGCTCAACCCATCTTCCTGCCTTGGCCTCCCAAAATGCTGGAATTACAGGGAGTGCACCCAGCTGGGCATCGTGTTGTCTTAAGATGCTCACAGCAGCGTCTCTCATCCTCATGATCTGTTTCTTCTTCTTCTTCTTTTTTTTTTGTAAAAAAAAAAACAACCCAGCTTTATTGAGATATAATTCCATATCATAAAACTCACCCTTTTAAAGTACACAATCCAGTGGGTTTTGGTGTATTCACAGAGTTGTGCAATCATCACCACTATCTAATTTTAGAACACTTGCATTGCCCCCAAAAGGAAGCTCACACCCGTTAGCAGTCACTCCCCCTTCCCACCATGTTGTAAGGAAACCCAAACCAGCCCAAGTGAAGAGACCACATGGAGAAGTCATGCACAGGTGTCTTTCTGATGGCCCAGCTGTGGCAGCAGCTGCCAGACACACAAGTGAAGACTGTCCGACCGAGGCCAGCACCCCAGCCACCAAATCACCCTCAGCCTCCAGGCTGTCCCAGCTGAGGCCCCAGACACTGTGGAGCAGAGACAAGCTGTCCTGCTGTGCCCTGTCTGCATTCCTGACCACAGGATCTGAGCGATATCATTCCAGGTGAGTAGAATGGCTACTTTACACCGCTGCGTTCTGGGGTGGGTTTGTTACGCAGGAGGAGTAACCAAGCCACAGCTGGTAAGGGGCAAGGCTCGGCTTTGAACCCCAGTCCATCTGGCTTTGGGGCTGCCCCTTAAACCACATATAGGCTGAATGATCCCCTGGATGTGGAGGAGTCAGTGTTCCCTTTCTTGTGCAATTGACTCAGTGCATCGGGGTGATCAGTGCATCGGGGTGACGTGCCCTTTCTCTAGCTGACCTTCCAGAAGCACAAAAACGGGGACAGAAATGCTTTCTTTTTGTTTTGTCAGTTTATTGCTGTGCTGCTGCTGCTGCAGTTGTTATTTAATATATATGAACTACTGTTCTTATTTTTTGCTAGTTAGAGTAAGGCTGGGCATCGCGGCCCTCACCTGTAATCCCAGCACCTTGGGAGGCCCAGGTGGGCAGATCGTTTGAATCCCAGAATTTGAGACCAGTCTGGGCATGGTGGTGAAACCCTGTCTCTACAAAAAAAATACAAAAATTAACCGGGCACGGTGGCATGTGCCTGTAGTCCTAGCTACTTGGGAGGCTGAAGTGAGAGGATGGCTTGAGTCTGGGAGGTGGAGGTTGCAGTGAGCCAAGATTGTGCCATTACATTCTAGTCTGGCCAACAGAGTGAGAGCCTATCTCTCAAAAAAAGAAAAAAAGAAAGAAAAGAAAAGTTAGAATAAATAGATAAGGAAACACAAAAAATCCACGTGCCATCCCCACCACGCAGGAAAATCCTCCACGTAACACTTGAATCTTGTAGAATTATATCTTCCAGGCATTTAACTCATGCAATTTCACTGTGCATCAGTGGGCCAAAAAGGGTGACAGAGAGTGACCATCTTTTTTTCTTCTTCTTCTTCTTCTTTTTTTTTTTTTTTTTTTTTTTTTTTTTTTTTTTTTTTTTTTTTTTGAGACAGTCTTACTCTGTTGGTCAGGCTGGAGTGCCGTGGTGCGGTCTCGGTTTACTGCAACCTCTGCCTCCCAGGTTTGAGCTATTCTCCTGCCTCAGCCTCCAGAGTAGCTGGGATTACAGGCACACACCACCACACCTGGCTAATTTTTGTATTTTTTGTAGAGATGGGGTTTCACCATGTTGGCCAGGCAGATCTCAAACTCCTGTCTGCCCGCCTCAGCCTCCCAAAGTGCTGGGATTTACAGACGTGAGCCACAGAGCCCAGCTGAGAATGACAATTTTCATATGGCAAGTGAGTGTAGCTGGCAGATCCTACTTTTTGTTCAACATGGCCCCAAACACAAGATGACCCCCCTCCATCCAGAGGCTATTTTGATTTGCTAAGTGTTTATAACGCACCACAGTTGAGAGGAAATTTAACATATTTTTCAGGATCATTTTTTATTCTAAATAAAAGAGACCTTTTTTATCCCTTCCAAAAATGGGACTGAGCTACACAGATGGTTTTGTACCTGACTTTTTCACGTAACAATGTACTTTGAACTGTCTTTGTGCGAGCGGCTTTCTCCTGGCCTTCATCATGGGATGGAGGCACTCTGGGAGTCCACCTGCACTCTCGCAGCGTGGCAGTCAGGGTCTACCAGAACTCCCCAAGCCGTGCAGTCAGGATGCTGAGCGAAAGAAGCCAGATGGGAAGAGCACACACTGTGTACTTCCCTTTGTGGAAAGTTCAAAACCAGCAAAAGCCATCTATGGAGTTAGAATTCAGGACAGCCGTTAACCTTGGGGGCGGTGGTGGGGAGGATTTACCAGGAGAGACATCAAGGGGGCTTCTGGAATGTCCTGTCTATATGTGGGTGCTCATTCCACGAATGTGTCCACTTGGCGAGAATTCACTGAGCTCTTTATGTATGCTGTGTGCACTTTTCCTTGCAATTAAAACTCACATACAAACACGCAGATGCATGTGTGAGCGTACCACACACACACACACACACACACACACACAGTGTTCTTAGAGCACAGGCTGTGCTGTCTGGAAATACATGTTTAATGCTTTTGCCACATATGGGCATAGGTGAATGTTGAGAGGACTTGGTATGAATTTGGGAGCCCAGGTCTGAATCCTGGCTCAGCCATTGTTAAATGCGTGACTTTGGGCAAGTTACTTAACCTCTCTGAGCCTCAGTTTCCTCATCTGGACTCTGTACCAAGCCCACAAGACCACAGGAGCAGCCCCTGCTCACTTCTCCATCTGGCTTTTCTGTTCTTCTCTGGCTGTCTCTCTAAGCCCGCACCACACTGGCCACCATTCTTGTTCCTATCACAGCAAAGCTCAGTGTGGCCTCAGGGCTTTTGCCCTAGCTATTCCTGCTGCCTGGAGTTACCCTCTCCCTGATTTTCTTGTGGTTGGTTCCTTTTCCTCCTTCATGTCTCAGTTCAAAGGTTACCTTCTTAGAGAGGAGAGTCCCTCACTGACCACTCTCCACCCCAGCCATCATCAATTTCATTCCCTGGCCTCAGTTTCTTCCCAGTGCCTCTCAGGTTCTGAAAGGGTCATATTTGTTTTTTGCATGTTGTTGCTCTTTACTTGTTATCTGCTTGGCACTCCCCCTAGACTCATGGACCCTAGGAGATGAGGAATCATGATTGTCTTGTTCATTGCTACATCTCCATCACCTAAAACAATATGTATTTGCTGAATTAATCAATCAATCTCTACAGTGATCTGATGCTACTTTATGGAATTCTTGGGAAGTTTTGAAAGTACATTTTAAACAGCCAGGTTTATAAGAATGAGGGAACTTTGAAAGCTCTGTTTCAATGTGGTTAACTCTACTGAGAAGAATCTAGATAGGCCCAAGATGCTTTGTGAGCTATGTCTTCCATAATCTCATCTACACTGAAAGTCACTATAACTTTTGCGACCACCCGCCCCCCATCTCCACCTTTTGCTATTTGCACCTTTTGTTATTGGCCATTTGGCTAGAACAAAATCACTAATATTCTTATTAGTTTATTTATTTCTATATTATATTAACTTTTTTTGTTTTGAGGGTTTTTTTTTTTTTTTTTGAGACGGAGTTTCACTCTGTTACCCAGGCTGGGGTGGAGTGGCGTGATCTTGGCTCACTGCAACCTCTGTCTCCCGGGTTCAAGAGATTCTCCTGCCTCAGCTTCCTGAGTAGCTGGGATTACAGGCACATGCCACCAAGCCCTGCTAATTTTTGTATTTTTAGTAGAGACGGGGTTTCACCAAGTTGGTTAGGCTGGTCTCAAACTCCTGACCTCAGGTAATCTGCCCACCTTGGCCTCCCAAAGTGTTGGGATTATAGGTGTGAGCCACCACGCCTGGCCAACATGGTTTTAAGATGGTCAAAAGGTACAAAGAGTGTACAAAGAGGAGTCTGTCTCCCTCTGACTCCTGCCCTGGAGCCAGTTAGTGTTTCCAGGTACCTAGTAAGTGCTTCCAGAAATGTTCTGTGCAGAAACAGGCATATAGGCTATATCCTCATCTTTCCTGTTTACACAGAAAGGATCTAGTTCAATACACTGCTTTATATCTTTGCTTTTTCTTTTTTCTTCTTCATAATTGATCTTGGAGCTGTTTCCATATCACACATCATATGTGTGTGTTTTAGTTGCACAGAAAGCTGTATGCATCAAGAGCTCAGAGTAACTGGTCTCTCTCTCTCCCTCTCTCTCCCCATGTCTTTCTCTCTCTCTCTCTCTCTCTCTCTCTCTCTCTCTCTCTCTCTCTTCTTTTGAGACGAAGTTTTGCTCTTGTCACCCAGGCTGGAGTGCAGTGGCCTGATCTCGGCTCACTGCAACCTCTGCCTCCCAGGTTCAAGTGATTCTCCTGCCTCAGCCTCCTGAGTAGGTGGCATTACAGGCGTGCACCACCACGCCCAGCACATTTTTGTACTTTTAGTAGAGACAGGGTTTCACCATGTTGGTCAGGCTGGTCTTGAACTCCTGACCTCAGGTGATCTGCCTGCCTCAGCCTCCCAAAGGGCTGGGATTACAGGCGTGAGCCACCGCATCTGGCTTTTTTTTTTTTTTTTTTTTTCGAGACAGGGTTTTGCTCTGTCACCCAGGCTGGAGTGCAGTGGCACGATGTTAGATCACTGCAGCCTCTAAGTCCCGGGTTCAAGCAATCCTCCCAGCTCAACCTCCCGAGTAGCTGTGACTGCAGTCATTATTTTTTAGAAACCGTAGAATACTGATGGACACCTCAGGCAGCTCCAGTCTTTTGCTTCTGCAGGCAGTGCTGCAGTGAAGGTCCTTGCATGCACCTTTGGGCCCAGGAAAATCACTGAGTCCTTTTGAATCTGGTAAAGCAGCCTGAGAGCTTACCACTCCCCAACCTCATCTTCACCCCTCAGCCCACCCCACCCTTGCTGGTGTTTGTGATTTGGCCTTTTAAAGACTTTTTCAAAATTGACTTTGGCTTCTTGGCCTGAACTCTGAAGTGTTTGAGCTGATAAGATAGCAGGCTTGGCTGAGGGGGCCGGGAGTAAACAGTGACCCTGGGGGCCTCCGCCCCAGTGCAGGAGGGGCCATGGCTCCAAGTCTGTCCCGTCTCCAGCTGTGGGAGCAGGCGGTGTGTCTGGAGGAGGAAGCTGAATTGCGCTGGGCTCCAGATGGGTTTGGGAACCGGAAGGAAGTGGGAAGCTGGCCCCACACGGAACCACTTCTCTGGGCCTTTGAGAACAGTGCCAAGAGGCGCAACATGGGCTCGGTATTTGCTGGGGCCTCTCCTAAACCAAACAGGACACCATGGGCAAGCTGGAGCAGAGTCCTGCAAACCTGAAGACACATCCCGTGGAGCCCCAAGGAGCCGGGGGTCACAGGAGGGACCCTGCCTCCAAGGCTGTGGCAGACAGAACTGGCACCATCTCCACACAGCGATTGTAACTGCCCCGCTCTGATCTAGGCCACAGAAGTGAACAAATCAGTTCGGATTCCCACCCTCTAGAACTTTCTTCAGTTGAGGAGGGAAGAGAGAGGATAAACAGGCAAAAACTGGCCAGGGTGCAGGGGGCTACAATGGAGAATGGCCAGGCTGCGGGGGCAGAGCAGGAGCACTGGCCAGCCTGGAGGGGGAAGGCCTCCCCAGTCATGCCTGGTCCCAGCTTAAAATGCTTTGGGGCCTCCCAGGGTTTCTCAGGGCTCCTGAGACCATGGCCTCTGCGTGATCTTCCCTGCCCACCTCTACCAGCAGGGTCAGTGGTGCCAGCTTGGCAACACTTGCTGCCCATATCTACCTGGGGTCCCTGCATGCCTGCTCCCTCTGCTGGCAGCGCCCTCACCTCCCACCTCCCACTCGTGTTTCAGCTCTCAGCTGAGATGTCACCTTCTCCAGGGAGCCTTCCTTAATGTCCCTGGATGGTCTTGGGGCTATCACATGCTCCTGTACATTCCTCATCCCTGCTTCAGTCACTCTGGATTGGGGTTACTTGTTTGCGGGTGGCCCAAGGTAGCCCAGCATGGCCAGAACCCACCCCTGTGGCTGACCCTGCTGGATTCAAATGCTAGCTCCACCTCTTAGCTGTGCAACCTCGGGCCTCAGTTTTCCCATCTGGAAAAAGGGCATAGTGATGGCCTCTACCTCACAGGGTGGTTGTGAGGAAGAAGCAATTTAATACAAGTACTTAGAAAGACATCTGACACCAAGTTTGCACTCAGTAAATGTTGGCTGTGCCATTCCGCCTGTTCTCCCTCCCACAGAACACAGTGGGTGCCCACTTCGCATGTGCACGCTAAACCAGTGCAGCCCTTCAAATATGCTCAATGTGGGGAAAGGCTTAGGTAATTCAGATGCTCCTCGACTCGGGTTGGGGCTGCAGCCTGATAAACCCACTGTAAGTGGTTTTATCGTTAAGTCAAAAGTGCATTTAGCACACCTAACCTACTGAACATTATCATAGCTTAGCCTAGCCTCCCTTAAAGGTGCTGGAAACCTTTACATTCGCCTACATCGGGCAAAATCATCTAGCACAAAGCCTATTTTATAATAAAGTGCTGAATATTTCATGTAAAATTATTGTACTCCGTATTGCTAGCCTGATAAGAGATTAAAATTCAAAATTCAAAGTATGATTTCTACCAAATGCCTATCTCTTTCATACCATCATAAACTCGAAAAATCCTAAAATGAACCATTGTTAGTTGAGGATCATCCATAATGGAAAAATTTTTAAAAACACAACAGTAAAGAGTGGAACAGTAATGATTTACAACTATGCAACACACACACACACACACACACACACACAGTCCAATACCCTGACTTGGGGAAAAGAAAGAAACAGACTAGTGTGGTTTTGTTAGAAGGATGGGACAAAAAATAATTTTTCTTCTTTCTTGTTTGATGTGTTTTTTTTTTCTAATCTTCTTTAATAAGCATGGTTTCCATTTAAATGGGAAAAAAATAACAACAAATCTAGAGAAGGAACCCGCAAGTCCTTTCAGCTCCACACAGTTTGCCCACAAACTGGGGCAGGAGGTGGGGGAGGTAAGGTGTGGCAGGGTGGTCAGAGAAAGAGCTGGCCTTTAGAAATTAAGCAAGAGCAGGAAAACCGTCGTGTGCCGGGCGGGGTAGGGTGTCAGCTTGACCAGGGGAAGCTGTGGCGACAACAAAGCAACTCCTCTCCCAACTCTGGACATGGCAAGACATGCTGGATGCCCCCACTCCCCAGACCCCAAGATGGAGCTAGCAACCCTGCCTAACGCCACAGCCCTGTGTTTCCCTGCAGCATAACACATGTCGCATGGCAGCGTCTATAAAGAAAGGGCCTTGCCACCTGCCCCTACTCGCATATGTTACCTCGCCTCGCCTGCCTAACCCTGAAGACCTGCCTGCAAGGAGTAAGGTACTACTGTTAGCCCCATTTCCCAGAGGGAGAAACTGAGGCTCAAAAGGTGTAATAATTTGCCCAACGTTGCCCAGTTGATCAATGACAGAGTCTGAACTTAATACCATTTGGGCTAGAAGCAGTGACTCAGACCTATAATCCCAACACTTTGGGAGGACAAGTCGGGAGGATTGCTTGAGTCCAGGAGTTCAAGACCAGCCTGGGCAACATAGTGAGATCTCATCTCTATAAAAATTAAAAAATTAGCTGAGCATGGTGGCATGCACCTGTATTCCCAGCTACTAAAGAGGCTAAAGCAGGAGGATCTCTTGAGCCCTGGAGGTTGAGGCTGCCGTGAGTCATAATGGTGCCACTGCACTCCAGTCTGGGTGACAGTGAAACTCACAAACACACACACACAAATTTTAACACCATTTGGTTTTATCATTGTCTGTGGTGTCTGATTTGTCATCTTTTTTTCATTTCCACCAAAGTAGATGTTAACAAATGGAAGGCTGGAAGAATGGATGGATGAATGGGTGGATGGATGGATGGATGGATGGATGGATGGATGGATGGGCCGGTGGATGAATGGAAGGATGAACAGATGGATGAAAGGAAGGATGGATGGATGGATGGATGGATGGATGAATGGATGAGAGATAGATGATGGCTGGAGAGATGGGTGGATGGATGAATGGATGGTTGGCTAGGTCAGGGATGGATGATGGATGGAGGGATGAATGAATGGATGGATGGATGGATGGATGGATGGATGGATGAATGGATGAGAGATAGATGATGGCTGGAGAGATGGGTGGATGGATGAATGGATGGTTGGCTAGGTCAGGGATGGATGATGGATGGAGGGATGAATGAATGGATGGATGGATGGATGGATGGATGGATGGATGAATGGATGAGAGATAGATGATGGCTGGAGAGATGGGTGGATGGATGAATGGATGGTTTGCTAGGTCAGGGATGGATGATGGATGGAGGGATGGATGAATGGATGGGTAAATGAATGAATTAATGGATGACTGGGTGGGTGGAATGCATGCATAGAATGCATGGGTGTCTGAATACATAAAAGAACTAACTAAATAAATAATGATGAAAGGCAGGGGGCACTAAGAGGGTGAAAGGGTTTATTCCTGGACATTGAATGTGCCCTTTGGAAAGATTGCAAACTGGCAGTTATCAGGGTAAATTGAGCCGCAGACATATTTTGTTTGATCTTCACAGGGTTTTTAATGTTTTTGAATTGTCATTATTTTAAAATTAGGAAATTTCACATTAAAAATCTAGATTTCTGGTTTCTCCTGCAAAATTGGGCCAGCACCCATACCAGGAAATAATATACCACGACTGACGGGGCTGAGCCCTCTGAGTGCTCACAGTCCCCACTGCTCCACAATGCAGCCCTGCTATTGAGGTTGTGTCCGCTACCATTTATCATGGCTGTTTGGGCTGGTGTTTTTCTCAGTACCATTACAAAGAAAAGAAAATCTCTTACAGGTGGCTCTTCGTCAAAAGTGGAAAATGGACTTAGATAAAGAGGAAATTGGGGGAGAAGTATTTATTTGTCGCCATGGAGACTACTCCTGTGGATTCAATGGACCAGCAGTGCATCTTGCCTGAGCAGTTAGGGGCACAGGCGCTAGAGCCTGATGGCCTGGGTTCAAGCCCCGACTCTGCTACATACTGGCTGTGTGGCCTCGTGCAAGTCACTGAACGTTTCTGGCCTCCGTTTCCTCATCTGTAAAGCAGAGGTGGTGTCAGTCCCCGCCTCACAGAGTGTCAATGATTTTCTCCCTGTGGGGCTCTCGAGGTGTGAGCTGCTATTATCTGACACAGGGCTGGCTCCTGTCATGCATGTGGCCTGCCCACCCTGGGCGTCCACAGCAGCGGTTCTCAACCGAGGGCAACTGTGCCCCCCCAGGAGACATTTGGCATTGTCTAGAGACATCTTAGGTTGTCACAACTTGGGTGGGGAGGGGCTACCAACTTCTTATGGGTAGAGGCCAGGGAGACTGTGAACAGCCTACAAAGCTCAGGACAGATCCCTGCAGCAAAAGATTCTGCTGCCCCGTGTACTCCACCCCGTGTACTACTGCTCAGGCTGAGGAACCCGAATCTACAGGAATCCAAGTCCGCACAGGGGCTGAGCCATGGCCAGATATCTAGGAGTCCCTGAAGGCTACCAGAGGTGATTTCCTCCAGACGTGGCGGGAGCCATTTCCTCTGGCCTGAGCCACCTCAGCCCTCAGGATCATCAGGCCCCAAGTAGTGCCCTGTCCCAGGGTGCCTGGCCCCAGCCGGCTCCCAGCCCCACACAACAGGCAAGAAATGTGTCCCTAGTGCCTCCTGGTGGCCCGGCCCTAAACTACATGACTCTTCCCAGCCCAGGGTGGTGGGAGGGGAGGATGGGGACTTACCTTCCGGATGTTTAATCCAGACTAGTTGGGAATGTGGGGATTTAAGGTCATGGAAGGTGGTAGCCAATGTTTCAAACACAAATTGACATGGATTTGAATCTCAGATCTTCCACTGACCATCTGGAAGGCCTTGGACAAATCCCATGACTCTCCTGGGCCTCAGTTTCCTCATCTGGAATGGGGATGATGTTATTTACGTCACAGTTTTGTTGGGAGGATTAAATTGAGTGCATAAACAGATGAAACATACGAGAGGCTTAGGATTAAATGAAGTGCATAAACAGATGAAACACACGAGATGCTTCACAAGCCTCCTCTTGGATACTTGTTATTACTGTGTTCATAGCAATTCAGAGCCACTTGTGTTTGATGAACTTCCAGTGTACTCAGAGGGATTTTTTTTCGCTATCAACAAATAATTTTGCTCAAAGAAATACAGATATGGGAAAGGATGCACAATATATTATCAAATGACCACAGGCCTCAGAAACATTGTATACAATGAGATCTCATTTTCTGTTTGATATATCTATATCTGTGTGTGTGTGTGTGTGTGTGTGTGTGTGTGTGTGCGCGCGTGCACAGAGAGCAAGAGAGAGAGAGAGAGAATCTTGCTTGTTACCCAGGCTGGAGTGAACACGACTCACTGCAGCCTCTACCTCCCAGGCTCAAGCAATCCTCCCACCTCAACCTTCCAAGTAGTTGGGACTACAGGCACCTGCCATCATTTTTAGTAAAGACAGGGTTTCAGCATATTGCCCAGACTGGTTTCGAACTCCTAGACTCAAGTGATCCTCCAACTTTAGCCTCCTAAAGTACTGGGATTACAGGTGTGAGCCACTGCACCCGGCCTGATATATCTATATTTTAAAAATATGAACACTTATAACATGTATGAGAAACAAATACCTCATTTTCTTAGTATATAAAATCCCTAGCAGATCAACAAAAGACAATTATCCAAGAGAAAATAGACAAACAACTTGAATGCTTTGCCATCAGAAAAGAAATATAAACAGTCTTTGAACATATTTTTTAAATGTCCAATCTAACATATAAGCAATGAATATGTAGATTAGAACTATGGTGAACACCTTTTCCCCCTATCAGCAAGGCCACGATCAAGAAGTCCAATAATACTTGGCCTTGGCTAGAATGTGGGGAAACCAGAGCTCACATACGTCGCCGGTGCAAATGATGATTGGTAGGTACAACCTTAGACAGCATTTAGACAACTAGCGTCAAAATGTTTAAACGCACCTGCCCTATGACTGGGCGATTCAGTTGCTAAGAATGTATCCATCAGAAATAACTCTGAATACATGGAAAGACTTCTGTGAAAGGGATGCTAATTGCAGCATTGTTTGTTGCAGCAAAACCCTGGAAATACCTCCGTGACTATCACCAGAAAACTTGTTAGATAAATTATTATATTGGGACAATGGAATGTGCGAAGAATGCTCTCCTAGTGCTGATCTGGAAAGATCTGGCAAGGTACATTGCTAAGTTGAAAAAAACAAAATCCCAGTGCAGAACAGGGTGTGTGGTGTGCTTCTATTTAGAGAAATGAGTACAGGAATCCATGCACGTATTTGCTTATCTATGTTCTGGATGTCTCTGTAATGATCCCCAAGAAATGATAACCAGAATGGATTATGGGGAGGGAAGGATTAGAGGGAAAAGACCCACTGTAAATCTTTTGGTATCTTTTGAATTTTGCATATGAATACATTCCCTCGTTAGTTTTAAAACTGAACTTTTAATGCGTTGATAGATGACAGAGAGAAAATGCCTTGAAGGATATGCTCCAAGATGTCAACAGCACTTATCTCTGGGTGGCTGATGTGAATTAAAAGTGACTTTTATTTTGTTCTTTTTTATTATTTCTCTAATCAATTATTTATTTTGAGACAGGGTCTTACTCTGTCACTCAGGCTGGAGTGCAGTGATGCGATCACTACTCACTGAAACCTCTGCCTCCCGGGCTCAAGCAATCCTCCCACCTCAGCCTCCTGAGTAGCTGGAACTATAGGCACTTGCCACCATACCCAGCTGATTTTTTAATTTAATTTTTTTTTTTTTTTTTTAAAGACGAGGTCTCACTAAGTTGCCCAGGCTGGTCTTGAACTCCTGGGCTCAAATGATCCCTCTGTCTCAGCTTCCCAAAGTGCTAGGATTACAAGTGTGAGCCATTGTGCCTGGTCTGTTCTTTTTTAAAAATACAGAGCCAGGGTCTCTGTCACCTCGGCTAGAGTACAGTGACACAATCATAACACCCTGCAGCTTTGACCTTCTAGGCTCAAGTGATCCTCCAGCTTCAGCCTCCTGAGTAGCTGGGACCACAGGCATGCACCATCACTTCTGGTTATATTTTGTTCTTTTTACTTAGATTTTCTAATTTTAAAAAATAATTACTGGCTGGGTGTGATGGCTCATGTCTGTAAATGCTAGCACTCTAGGAGACCAAGGTGGGAGGATCATTTGAGCCCAGGAGTTTGAGACCAGCCTGGGCAACATAGTAAAACCCCGTCTCTACTAAAAATACAAATACAAAAAAAAAAAAAATTAGCTGGGTGTGGTGGTGCTCACCTGTAGTCCCAGCTACTCAGGAGGCTGAGGCAGGAGAATTGCTTGAACCCGGGAGGCAGAGGTTGCAGTGAGCTCAGATCACACCACTGCACTCTAGCCTGGGCGACAGAGCGAGACTCCGTCTTAAAATAAAATATAATAAAATAAAATAAATAATTATCAAGGTATATTCAGATAATTTTAAAAAAAATGAAGTAAACACCTCAGTGTTCTCTTGGTAGTCAGGGAAAAACTAACTTCTACATGAAAAAAACAAAAGACCAAAAACACATACACTTTTCTAAACAGGCAGATTATTTTCATTGCCAAGGACATTTACAGAGACTGAGGTCAGGTGGCTGGAAATACATTCTGTGAAAAATCGAGAATTAATACAACTGTCCTACCATGGACTTTCTGGGCATCAAAACGCCAAGCTTCTAACTCAGATCTGAGTTCAAATTCTGACTGCCACTTACTAACTGGGCAAGTTGCTCCTACGCTGTCGGCCTGTTTTCTCATCTGCAGTCTGAGACCACATTGCTGCTGGCAGGCTCGAGCGAGATCATGCCTGTGAAGTGCTTGGCTCAGGCGTACTCAGAGACCCAGTTCAAACAGGGACCAGGAAGAAATTCTGCACCCCCCAAGGGTGACAGGGCGGAGGGAGGACAGGAGGGGCCCCTTTGCCAGACTGAGGATCAGTGTGCAACTAGCTGGGCCCGGAGTCCCTCACAAACCGGCCAGCTCAGAGGGTCTTCCGACAGTTTGGAGAGAGTGACACCAAGTGGCCAAGTCTGAAACTACACCTTCAAGTCGGAGGGTTAGACTCCCTCTCCCCGAACCCCCTCCAGCTGCGGTCCTGAGCCAGGCACTGAACTTCCCTGAATCTCAGTTTTTTTCAGCTGCGAAATGGAGGTAATGCTGCCTACCTGGCAGATAAGAGGTGGAAATTAAATGAAGTAACTCTCCAGTACCGCCATGTTGCACAACTTCAGGGGCCCCATTCATGAAATTGTGCAAGGCAGCGGAACCCCTAACAGGTGACTGTCTGTGTCATCACTCCCTCAGACGCCGAGTTTCCTTCTGTACTCCCCTAGAGCGATTCTGAAGCCGGGTCTTCCAGAGTGCAGACCAAGTACCAGTGGGGATTCGTGGGGAGATCTTGGTGGGCACAGCACCCCAGTATGGAATAACATTTCATTCTCTGTCAATCATTCTGATCGCATCTAGGCGGCAGTCTCAGTTTGATAGGAACACAACGTTAACGCCTTTCTAACACTCACCTGCCTCCCTTCCGAACTTCCTGTTTGAGAGTGGGCCTCAGACTTAGTGCCTTCAGAAGGCAAAATTATTTGGCTAGAATTTAATAAAGTTACATGTTTTCATAATATTTACTTTTTGTGGTCACCTTCTATTGAGAGCGAGTGGTGCTGGTTTTCCCTTTACAGTAGATGTGGTAGATTGTATTATTGTCGAAGTATTTATCCCATTGGCAATTCCCTGGTGACCTTCCCGACTGAAGTCAGGCTTGGCTGTGTGACTTCCTTTGGGCAACAGAGTGTGAGCTAAACTTTTGAGAAGTGGCTTTGTCGTGTGGTTTCTCTCTGCTATGGGAATGGCCAGCCCCAGGAATGGGCTGTACCTTTAACCTATGACCCAGAGCACAGCTGCAGTGATCCACAACCAACAAATAATGAGACGGTAACTGAGGATTCATATCCTCAATCTGAATAAGAAATCGACCTTTGTCATTAACGAGCTCCTGAGATGCTGGGGCTGTTTGTTACTGCAGTAAAACATAGCTCAAGTTGACTGATGAAGTAGAGATATCAAGTTTCCTTTAAAAGTAAATATACTGGGCCGGGCGCAGTGGCTCATGCCTGTAATCCCAGCACTTTGGGAGCCAAGGTGGGTGGATCATGAGGTCAGGAGTTCGAGACCATCTAGGCCAACATGGTGAAACCCTGTCTCTACTAAAAATACAAAAATTAGCTGGGTGTGGTGGCACGCGCCTGTACTCCCAGCTACTCAGGAGGCTGAGGCAGGAGAATCGCTTGAACCCAGGAGGCGGAGGCTGTAGTGAGCTGAGATTGCGCCACTGTACTCCAGCCTGGGCGACAGAGAAAGACTCTGTCTCAAAAAATAATAGATAAATAAATAAATAAATAAACTGGCTTGGTGCAGTGGCTCACGCCTGTAATCCCAGCACTTTGGGAGGCCAAGGCAGGCGGATTACCTGAGGTCAGGAGTTTGAGACCAGCCTGGGCAACGTGGTGAAACCCATCTCTACTAAAAATACAAAAAAAATTAGCCAGGCATGATGGTACACTCTTGTAGTCCCAGCTACTACGGAGGCTGAGGTGGGAGGACAACTTGAACCCAGGAGGCGGAGGTTGCAGTGAGCTGAGATCGCGCCACTGCACTCCAGCCTGGGCAACAGAGTGAGACTCTATCTAAAAAATTAATAATAAATAAATAAATAAATAAATAAACTGGTCTGATGCAGTGGCTCACGCCTTTGGGAGTCAGCACTTTGGGAGGCCAAGGCCTGTGGATTACCTGGGGTCAGGAGTTTGAGACCAGCCTGGACAACATGGTGTAACCCCTGCATACTCCTGCCCTCCTTATCCTGTTTGGTTTTGCTGTTGTTGTTATTGTTGTTGTTATTGTTTGTTGTTTGGTTGGTTGGTTTTTTGAGACAGAGTCTCACTCTGTCACCCAGGCTGGAGTGTGGTAGCATGACCTCAGCTCACTGCAACCTCCACCTCCTGGGTTCAATCAATTCCTCTGCCTCAGTCTTCAGAGTAGCTGGGACTACAAGTGCCCGCCACCATGTCCAGCTAATTTTTTGTATTTTTAGTAGAGATGGGATTTCACCATGTTGGTCAGGCTGGTCTTGAACTCCTGACCTCAAGTGATCCACCTGACTCGGCCTCCCAAAGTGCTGGGATTACAGATATGAGCCATCACACCAGGCCTTTGCTGTTTTGTTTTGTGTTTTCTCCATATCACCTATCATCCTCTGACCATATTTCACATGTATTTGTTTATTTTCTGTATCCCTGTCCCCATTAGAATGTCAACTCCCTCCTTAAAGGCAAGGATTTTGAGGGTTTGGGTCCCCCCTCCCCCCCCACTTTATAGCCCAGTGCCTAGAACACTGCCCGGCACATAGTAGGTGCTCAGTATTTGCTGAATGAAGGAATAAGTACATGATGGCAAAGGTAGACAACAGCAGCTCCAGGCCCGTGCTGCACTAGCTTCAAGTCCAGCTGAAAACACTTCTCTTTCAGCTGGGCGCAGTAGTTCATGCCTATAATCCCAGCACTTTGGGAGGCTGAGGCTGGCAGGTCACTTGAGGTCAGGAGTTCAAAACTAACCTGGTCAACATGGTGAAACCCTGTCTCTACTAAAAATACAAAAAAATTAGCCGGGCATGGTGGCAGACGCCTGTAATCCCAGCTGCTTGGGAGGCTGAGGCACGAGAATCGCTTGAGGCCTGGGAGGCAGAGGTTGCAGTGAGCTGAGATCACTCCACTGCACTCCAGCCTGGGTGACAAAGCAAGTCTCTGCCTCAAAAACAAAAAACAAAAAACCTCTTTCCCAGTGTTCTGAAAAAAGTACAGGATTGAATCCTTGGAATGGAGCACACTGATTATCAGGCCTGGGTCGGATGCCTGTATTTAAAGCCAGAAGTAGGCTCAGCCCCATTTAACCAGGTGAACTGACAATGAGCCAGGAGTCTTCTCTGCAAAAACTGTGATGCTGTTACAGAGGCCGAGGAAATGGGAGCCAGGTAGGTAAAAACAATAGTCACCCATCACAAGAAGGAGGCTTATTCACCCAGCTGAGTGCCTAGGACTTAGTATGGGTCCCATGAATAATTTGTGTTCACTTTCCTTCTTTCCTTATTTGGAATCAAGTTGTATTCAGGTGGTGGTGGGGGCAGGGATAGTCTGTTAATACCAAAGATTAGACTAGAATAAGGGGCAGGCGATTCAGGCCCTCCCTGGACACCAACATATCTATGGAATTCAAATACTGCTGGAAAAAAGTAGACGCCTAGAACCAAAAAAAAAATCTTGGTTTTTCTACATGTAACTTCTTACATAATCAGCAAAATATTAATTAACCTCTCTTCTGACACTGACAAAGACACCCTTGAGAAGAAATTTAAAAAGAAACGTTGTTGGCTCGAATCTATTGCTGTTGATTAGTTTGTAATCCCACATGTGCTTATTGCATTATGCAACCATAAGGCATATCACAAACCCCAAGAGCAGCCAAGTGGGCCTCCTGAAATTGGCAGTCATGGTCAGCTAAAATTCTGAAACCGTATGGTATAGTGCTGTGATTGGAAATGAGTAATCTATTTTGTTCCAGAATCTAAATTCTAAGCTCTTTAATAATGCCTTCAGTTGTAGAGTCTGAGAGTTGTCCCCAGTATCAGTTTTTCCCTTCTACAGTGATAAATGCTCCATGGAAACACATGGCTAGTTGCAATAAAGACTACATTTCCCAGCCTCCCTTGCAGCAAGAAGTGGCCATGTGACTGAGGTATGGCCAATGACATGTGAGCAGAACATGGGACAGCAAACATGGTGATCAAGCATTTGGACCTCTGGATGGGGTCAACATGCTGGTGAGAATGGGACAACAAGTTAGGGACCCAAGCCTCTGACAACTTTCTGGTACAGAGCCACCCCCTGTCTCAGATATCCCTGTGAAAAACAAATAAATGGTTATCATATTTCAGTCTCTTATTTTGTCTCTGGGCCCCACAGATGAAATTATATTCTAATAATACACCTCTAAAGAAGTTGGCCTGGCATACATAAATAAAGCTCTTCCTCCTTCTTTTCTTCTTTTTCTTCCTCCTCCTCCTCTTCCTTCTTTCTCCTTCTTCTTCTTCTTCTCCTCTTTCTCCTCCTCCTCTTCCTCCTCCTTCTTCTCTTCTTGATTTTTCTTCTTTTGGTTTGTTGGTGTTTTTTTGAAACAGAGTCTTGCTTGACACCCAGGCTTGAGTCCAGTGGTGTGATCATAGCTCACTGCAGCTTTGAACTCCTTGGCTCAAGTGATCCACCTTGGCCTCTTGAGTAGCTGAGACTATAGGTGTGCACCACCATGCCTGGCTAATTTTCTTTGTAAAATTTTCTTTAGAGATGCAGTCTCACTGTGTTTCCCAGGCTGGTCTCAAACTCCTGGACTCAGGTGATCCTCCCTCCTTGGCTTCCCAAAGTGCCTGGGATTACAGATGTGATCCACCGCACTTGGCCTTCTTTTTTTTTTCATTTTTATTTTTTAACAGAAGGAAGTATACAAGTTTGATTCACTTATATCAGTTTATTCCTGTTCAACAAATACCTAAGACCTTCTAAAGGAAGGTGCCTGCCAAGGAGGCCCCTATGTTATAGCAGCATTAAAAAAATTAACAATAACTTGGCCAGGCACACTGGCTCACACCTGTAATCTCAGCAATTTGGGAGGCCAAGGTGGGAGGATTGCTTGAGCCCAGGAGTTCAAGACCAGCCTGGACAACATAATGAGAACTCTTCTCTATTAAAAATAAATAAATAAATAAAACCTACTCTTTGGCACCTTTAGCTTAAGTCCTCCAGGGAGCTGGTTTCCAAAACTGGCTGACTATCAGCAGCATATGGGGAGTCTGAGATTCCTGGACCTTGGCCAGTTCATTGGAAGATGTAGGACATTGGAAATTTGTAATTTTAAAAATACTCCCCTTCTTACCAGCTGTGTGACTTTGGGCAAGTGATTTAACTTCCGAGTGCTGCCGTTTCCTTATCAGTGAAATGGGGAAAATAATCATACCTATAATCATACCTACCACATAGGTCTGTTGTGGGCGTGAATGTATTTCATATGTACAAAGCCCTGATCATAGTGCCTGGAACAGAGCAAGATCTCTATGTGTGAGTTATCATTATGTCTGTTGGTGGGAGTATAGATTAATGCAAACTGGCCGGGTGCCATGGCTCACACCTGTAATCCCAGCACTTTAGGAGGCCGAGGTGGGAGGATCACTTCAGCCCAAGAGTTCAAGACCAGCCTCTGCAACATAGCTAGACCTGGCCTCTACAAGAAATTAAAAAAAAAAAAAAATAGCCAGACGTGGTGGGGCATGCGTGTGGTCCCAACTACTTGGGAGCCTGAAGTGGGAGGATCACTTGAGTCTAGGAGGTCAAGGCTAAAGTGAGTTGTGATTGTGCCACTGCACTCCAGCTTGGGTGACAGAGTGAAACCCTATTTCAAACAAAATAAAACAAACAAAAATTGATGCACACTTTCTGGAGGACAGTTTGTGCTATCTACCAAAGTATTAAATATGTACTCTTTGACCCAGCAACATGGTAGCTCATCCAGGGCACAAGAATGCTCATTACAGCTTAGATTTATTCAACAAGTTTTTATTGAGCACCTACTACAGTACTTTAGTCAGAATAAAATAGGCTATACTGCAGGGACAAAGCCAGCATTGCAGTGACTTAATGCAGCAAAGGTTCATTTCTTGCTTTTGCATTATGATACAAATTGAGTACTTTTCTCCATCTGGAACAGGCTGATGCAGATGAATCCCAAAATCAGGGCTCAGCCTGGGAGGGTTCTTGGCTTCACTCAGGAAAGAATTGAAGAGTGAGCCAACAGTGAAAGAAAGCAAGTTTATTAGAGCAGCAGTGTGCAGCAGAGGGACTGCTCTGCAGATAAAGCAGGGCTACTCCATAGGCAGAGCAGCCCAGAACAGCAGCAGAGACCACAGCCCAGCACAGCAGTCCCTGCAGACCACAGCTGCCGATATTTATACCCACTCTTAATTATGTGCTAATGAAGGGGCAGGTTATTCAGAATTTTCTAGAAAAGAGGCAGAGGGTTCCCAGAACTATATAAGGTAACTTCCGGGTCATTGCCATGGCGTTTGTAAACTGTCCTGGTGCTGGTGGGAGTGTCTTTATGCTAACGAGCAGTGAGGGCAACTAGAGGTCACTTTTGTCACCATCTGCTGGTTTCAGCCAGTTTCTTTACTGCATCCTGTTTTGATCAGCAAGGCTGTGATTTGTGCTTGGAAAATAAGTCCTACTGATCTCCTACCTCACCTTCTTTATCTGGAACAGGAAGTCTTAGAGATGAACACAGCAGGCAAAGAAAGAGCTAGAAGGTAACATGGAATTTTTTAACGGCCAGACCAGGAAGTAGCTTCCATCACTTTTGTATATCCCACTGGGCATAAATGAGCCATGTATTTCCAACCTTACTGCAAGGAAGGCTGCGAGAGGTAGAAGAGCATGTAGATATTGAGTGAGGGTTGTCTTTGTGACATCGACTATGTTCAAAGGACAGTGCTAGGAGCTGGCACAGTCATGGGGGAGCAAGACCAACAAGGTTCCTGTCCTCATAGGTCCTCCCTTCTAATGAGGGAGATAGACAATAAACCTCTGCTCTAAACACGACCCCAGATATATGTCATTTTGCACTTGAGCAAGAATATCTGACAGATACATTTTCAGAAGCTGTGGCTGCTGCATCAAAGAGTATATATATATTTGTCATTTCAACAGATATGGTCAGATTGTCCTCCATAGGATTGTGCCAATTTCCACCTCCACCAACAAGGTACAAAAGTGCTTTTTTTTTGCCTGCAGCCTTGCCAACACAGTGTGTTATCAGACTTTGGGATTTTTGCCAATCTGATAGGCAAGAAATGATCTCTGTGTACTTTTAATTTGCATTTTTCTTATTATAAAGGAAGTTGAACATCCTTTCATATGTTTATGAGCTATCTGTATTTCCTTTTCTGTGCACTTGTGTGTATATATCTCTCATCCATTTTCCTCTGAGTCATTGGTTGAGGATATTACTAAATGAAAAAGTGAAGGACAGAACAGAACGCATAGTAGAATCATTTTTGAAAATGAAAAGTGAAACAATATGTTGGCATGTACATATAAATAAACTCACACAGGCATAAAAATGTTCTATTTTACTTTCTTTTTTTTTTTTTCTTGGCATAAACATTTTCTAGAAGCAGCCAGGCATGGTGGCTTACGCCTGTAATCCCAGCACTTTGGGAGGCCAGGGCTGGTGGATCACTTGAGGCCAGGAGTTCAAGACCAGCCTGGCTAATATGGTGAAACCCTGTTTCTACTAAAAATACAAAATTAGTTGGGTGTGATGGTGGGTGCCTGTAATTCCAGCTACTCAGGAGGCTGAGTCAGGAGAATCACTTGAGCCCAGGAGGTGGAGGCTGCAGTGAGCTGAGATCGTGCCATTGCACTCCAGCCTGGGTAACAAGAGCAAAACTCCATCTCAAAAAAAAAAAAAAAAAAAAAAGAAGGTGAACACAGCTGCTACAGATGTCCACCATGAACACTTCCTGTGTGCAAGGCACTGTGGAAGCTGCTGGGGATACAATGGTGAACAAGATATGCGTGGTCCCTGCCCTCAAGGGTAAAAGAAGAAGGGCAAATTAACAAATGTTTTAGGTCAGGTGCGGTAGCTCACACCTGTAATCCGAGCACTTTGGGAGGCCAAGGTGGGTGGATTGCTTGAGCCCAGGAGTTCGAGAACAGCCTGAGTAAAATGGCAAAACCCCATCTCTACAAAAAATACAAAAATTGGCCAGGTGTGGTGGTGCATGCCTGTAGTCCCAGCTACCAGGGAGGCTGAGGTGGGAGAATCACTTGAGCCCAAGAAGTTGAGGCTGCAGTGAGCCGTGATCATGCCACTGAACTCCAGCCTGGGCATCAGAGACCCTGTCTCAAAATAAAAGATCAATAACTCAGTGGGAAAATGGCCAAAAAAAAGAGAGGAAAAAGCAAATGGCTGTTAAGCATATCAAAAGATGCTCAATTTTGGCCAGGCACAGTGGCTCACGCCTGTAATCCCAACACTTTGGGAGGCCAAGGCCAGCAGATCACTCAACGTTGGGAGTTCATGGAGAAACCCTGTCTCCACTAAAAATACAAAATTAGCCAGGTGTGGTGGTGCATGCTTGTAATCCCAGCTACTCGGGAGGCTGAAGCAGGAGAGTCACTTGAACCCGGGAGGTGTTCTGGTGAGCCAAGATCGCACCATTACACTCCTGTCTGGCAACAAGAGCAAAACTTCAACTCAAAAAAAAAAAAAAACCTCAATTGCATGTATAAAATAAAAAGAGAAATGAGATACCATTTCCCACCGCCACCCCCTCCCCCCCACACACACCATTGCATTGGTTTAACCAAAGTCTCGAATTGACAATCCACTGTGTTGGTAAGCGTGTCTGAAAATGAGCACTCGTAAACTGACGCAATTCCACATGAACATTATTCATGAAGTTTAAAATGACCATAGCTGTTACCACGGCAATTCTGCTTTTAGGAGTTCTTCCTACAGATTTATTCACACACAGCATGGACTCATAACATTTTAAGGGAGTGGGGAGGAACAGAATATATATTCACATTTGCTTGTACATGCATAAACCATCTTAGAAAGATATGCAATGGACTAATAACTGATTGTGGGAAGAAACAGCATATGTAAAAGGCCCCAGGCTGAGAAAGAGGTTGGTGTACTTCAGGAACTAAGAGTGTGCCTGGGAAGGATGACATGTGACAAGTGGTGGCCTGAGGCTGCTGAGCCTTGTAGATCACCACTTAAGAGTCTGGTCTTGAGTCCAAATGCAGTGGGAAGACATTCAAAAGAAGATGATCTGATTTCCATTTTAAGAGCATCTTGCTGCCATTTGGAGAAACTACTGGAGGAAGGCAAGACGCAAATCAGGAGACTGCTCAGCAGGCTGGACAGTTCCCTGAGGGAGGGACAGGGAGCCAGGGGCTGCACCTGAGAGGTGGCAGTGGTGAGGTGGCAGTGGTGAGGACCAGCAGGCAGATTGAAGACAGTTTGAAATTGCAGTGGATGAGTTGGATGTGGCCCAGGAGAGGTAACGGAGCAGACTCAAGGAAGACTCAAGGCTGACTTCTGGCTTATGTGGCCACATGGGTGGTGATGGAGTCTACTGGGCTGGGAAGGCTAGAGAAAAGTGCCCAGATTTTGCTTGGGTACCCCAGGGCGGGGTGTGTTAAGGTTGAGAAGTCAATAAACATCTGAGTGGCAGCTTCCCCCTGTCTCTCTACTTCCCCAACCCTGCCTAGGGTCATGGTGAGGGTGGGGAGTGGGAAAAGGGCAGGGCATAAAAATAAAAAATAAAAGGCCGGGCACGATGGCTCACACCTGTAATCCCAGCACTTTGGGAGGCCGAGGTAGGCAGATCACTTGAGGCCAGGAGTCTGAGACCAGCCTGGCCAATGTGATGAAACTGTCTCTACTAAAAATACAAAAAAGCTGGGCGTGGTGGTGTATGCCCGTAATCCCAGCTACTAGGGAGGCTGAGGCAGAAAAATTGCTTGAACCCAGGAGGCAGAGGCTGCAGTGAGCCAAGATCATGCCACTGTACTCCAGCCTGGGCAACAGAGCAAGACTCTGTCTCTAAAAGAAAAGAAAAGAATGTTCATAGCAGCTTTATTCATAATAATCCAAAACTGGAAATGGCCCAAGTGTTCAACAGCAGAATGGATAAATGTTTACTATATATATATGAATGTGTATATATGTATGTATGTGTGTGTATATATATATACACACTAATACATTATTTAATATGTAATCTGGGAAGTTTATATATTAGTCTAAATATATTATTAGTATACATTATTTTAGTGCGTGTGTAAATATATGTACACACACATATATTAAAAGAATGAAAATGAGCAAACTACTGATACAGCCCACATCAATCAATCTCACAGACATTCTGTTGAGCATCGGAAGCCAGACACCAAGGAGTACATATTGTCTAATGCCATTTATTCATTTAATTTAATTAATTGTATTTATGTATTGAGATGAAGTGAGATGAAGTCTCGCTCTGTTGCCCAGGCTGTAGTGCAGTGCCACGATCTCGGCTCACCGCAACTTCTGCCTCCCGGGTTCAAGTGATTCTCCTGCCTCAGCCTCCCAAGTAGCTGGGGCTACAGGCGTGTGCCATCACACCCGGATAATTTTTTGTATTTTTAGTAGAGACAGGGTTTCACTGTGCTGGCCAGGATGGTCTCGATCTCCTGACCTCGTGATCCGCCCACCTCAGCTTCCCAAGGTGCTGGGATTACAGGCGTTAGCCACAGCGCTCGGCTGTCTAATGCCATTTATACGGACTTGTGGAATCAGCAAATCTAACTCGTGATGAAAGTCAAAACTGAGAAACCAAGTTTCCTGGAAGCACAAAAGGCAAGGCAAGATCTATTTTGAAGCAAGCTTAGTGTGACGGCAGATTATGTAGGGGCCACAAGGCAGCCTTTAAGCTGCACCTCAAAAATAGCATCTGTCCCCTGGATATTTTAAGAGTGTCCTCTGCAGGGCATGGCAGGAGCCAGGGGCCTGTTTGGGCATCTCCAAGTGTGCACCTAAAGAATTTATCACCCGGTTGGGCACGGTGGCTCATGCCTATAATCCCAGCACTTTGGGAGGCCAAGGTAGGTGGATCACCTGAGGCCAGGAGTTCGAGACCAGCCTGGTCAATGTGGTAAACCCCGTCTCTACTAAAAATACAAAAATTAGCCAGGGAAGGTGGTGCATGCCTGTAATCCCAGCTGCTGGGGAGGCTGAGGCAGTACAATCACTTGAACCCAGGAAGCGAAGTTTGTAGTAAGCTGAGATTGCGCCAGTCTAGGTGAGAGATGGAGACTCTGTCTCAGAAAAAGAAAAGAAAGAAAAAAAGAATGTATCACTCTGCCTCCCTTTGACCCTGAGCACCACCCAGCTCTGAAGCTGTCAGCAGCAATATAAATGGTGCAGAGATAAAGGGAGACATTTAATTAGAAGATGATTTGGAAATCATCTTCTAATTTAGGAATCAAGTTGCAAAATATCTTTCTCCCTTAATGGCACAAATGGGGAATTTGGACTTTGAACCTTTTCTCTTGTCAGGCCACCAAAAATGTCTTCATGTATTAATAGAAGGCAAATGTAAGGATTCAGGGCCAGGAGGGCTGTGGGTTGTGGGTCTTGGATTGTGCAGAATCGGAACATTAAGAACATGAGAGCCCTTTCTGGACCTTTTTGTTTATGTGGGGCTTCTGCTGGGGCTTATAATCACCTCATCACTGCTGTTATTTTTGTGGTAATTATTAAGCACTTTAATATGTGCACAGGGCATGTGCAGTCCTTCAGTTGCACTGCTCCTGCCTCATTGTCGGGAGGCAAGTTGGAATTGTTCTCCTTGTTTTGCACAAAAGAAAGCAAAGGCCTGGGTGAATGAACAAGTTCAGGGTCAAATATGAGTCAGCACAAGGGAGATGGCAGGAGGTGGGTGGAAACCCAGCAGGCACTAGTTCCCGCCCAGCTTGAAGTGCTTGCAGGTCTAAATTCAAGGCGTGTGCTACATCCTTGAAGAAGTGATCGAGGGCCGGGCGTGGTGGCTCACGCCTGTAATCCTAGCACTTTGGGAGGCCAAGGCGGAAGGACTGCTTGAGCCTAGGAGTTCGAAATCAGCCTGGGCAACGTAGTGAAACCCTCTCTAAAAAAAATAAAAATAGACCAGGGATGGTGGCTCATGCCTGTAATCCCAGCACTTTGGGAGGCCGAGGCAGGCAGATCACTTGAGGTTAGGAGTTCAAGACCAGCCTGGCCAACATGGCAAAATCCCGTCCTTACTAAAAATACAAAAATTAGCCAAGCATGATGGCAGGTGCCTGTAATCCCAGCTACTCAGGAGGCTTAGGCAGGAGAATCGCTTGAACCTGGGAGGCAGAGGTTGCAGTGAGCCAAGAGCATGCCACTGCACCCCAGCCTGCGACAGAGCGAGACTCCATCTCAAAAAACAAAACAAAACAAAAAAAATAAAAAAATAAAAAGAAATGATTGAGGAGTATGTGCATGCATGTGCGTGTGTGTGTGTGGTGTCTGTTTCTGTGTGTATATCTATGTGTCTGTACGCTAGAATCTCTGTGTAGTGTTTCATGAGTCAGTCTATGTATGCTTGCGTGTGTCTGTGTGTATTTCTGTGTTTGTATGTTTGCATGTGTGCTTCTCTGTGTGTCTGTGTATCTGTCTATGTGTATAGAAGGAGGGACAGTGATGGGAGAGGGAGAGTATTCAGGAATCAAGGAGAAGATCCATTTAGTAGACCTTAGAATGGCAAAGATGAAACCCTCTTAGAAATCATCTGGTTCAGGCCGGGCATGGTGGCTCATGCCTGTAATCCCAGCACTTTGGGAGGCTGAGGAGGGTGGATCACAAGGTCAGGAGATTGAGACCGTCCTGGCTAACATGGTGAAACCCTGTCTCTACTAAAAATACAAAAATTAGCTGGGGGTGGTGGGGCACACCTGTATTCCCAGCTACTTGGGAGGCTGAGGCAAGAAAATCGCTTGAACCCAGGAGGCGGAGATTGCAGTGAGCTAAGATTGCACCACTGCACTCCAGCCTGGGCCACAGAGCAAGACTCCGTCTGAAAAAACGAAAAAAAAAATCATCTGGTTCATACTAAGATGTCATTGTTAATTTTGGAAGGTGTGCTAATAGCATGGTGGTTTCATAAAAAAAAAAAAAAAAAGAACAACTTAGTATCAACTGCTGGTGAAGCAACAAAAGGCTTACAATGAAATTGACAAAATGTGGGTAATTGCTGAAAGTGGATACTGGGGAGTTAGTTATATGACTCTATTTTTGTAGATGATGTTTGAAATTTTCCATAGTACATGTTTTGAAATTATATAGACTAAATGTTGCAAACTTGTATCTTGTGGGTAAAATGCTGCTCATAAAAATCCTGTACCTCCTTCAGATGGGTCCTTGGCTCTCACGGTGCCACAGTCCCCACCTTCCCTATTATAGCCTGACACTGTTTATCATCACTCTTGGGTCACTGTTTTGTTTAAGTAGAATTAAAAGGAAACTGAATGAGTTCTCTTGGGGCAAGACTGTTATTTGCCATCCATATGTCCAACCTCTACTTCTTTCTTACTTATAGAAACTCCTACACTATTGGCAATGCATTTTGAAATAACATTTCCCAGTTTCTCTTGAAGCTAAGAATTCCCCAGTGTTTCTCAGTCAGAGGCAATTCTGTCCCCCAGAGGATGTTTGGCAAAGTCTTGGAAGACAGTTTTGATTGCCACAACAAGGGCAGGGAGGGAGGCAGGAAGTGCTCTACTGACATCTGGTGGGTGGGTAGAGGCCAGGATGCTGCTAGACAGCCCTCCAATCCCCAGGTCTCCCTCCCACAACAAAGAATTATTCAGTCCAAAATGTCAGCAATGCCTGACTGAATGGCCAATGAATGATAAGTGGAAGTTGATGGTGGGGTTTCCAAGAAAGCCCTTTGGTGTCCTGCCATTCTTCCTGGAATATAAACATGATGACTGGAGTTTGAACGGCCATTCTGTGACCTTGAGGAGGGAAGTTCTATGCTAAAGATGGAAGGAAATGGGATCCCTAACAACATGATAGAATTGCTGTATCTGTTCTTTGGAATGCAGATTTTCAGACATGTTTTTATGTGAAAGAAATATATCTCTAATATGTTTAAGTCACTGAAATCGTCTCTGTTACTGTCAGCCAAGTGCAGTTTCTAAATGATTTGTCTCTGTGCCCAGTGCTCTATGCTAATGGAGAAAGGAAAGATAGACTAAGAGGGCCACATGTTTAAAGAAAAAAAAAATAAAATAAAAGGCCTGGGGTGAACTGGCTCTTGCCTGGAATCACAGCACTTTGGGAGGCCGAGGCGGGTGGATCACCTGAGATTGGGAGTTTGAGACCAGCCTGACCTACATGGAGAAACCCTGTCTCTACTAAAAAATACAACATTAGCTGGGCGTGGTGGCGCATGCCTGTAATCCCAGCTACGCAGGAGGCTGAGGCAGGAGAATTGCTTGAACCGGGACCCCGGAGGCAGAGGTTGCAGTGAGCCGAGATTTCGCCATTGCACTCCAGCCTGGGCGACAAGAGCGAAACTCCGTCTCAAAAAAGAAAAGAAAAAAAACAAGAAAATACGTTTCTTCATAACAATGAAACAGTTCATTCCCTTCATTTATGTCACTTCTTGATCCCTGCAGGCATTTGAGTTTGCAACTCCTGGACTGGTCCTTAACCAAAAAGATGAGGAAACTGAGGCCTTCAGCAGGTTAATGATGAGTTAGGAGCAAATCCACAACCTAGTCCCTCTCCCCACATTTCTAAGGTACCAAGGCCTGCGCACTGGTGAAGAATATGGTTTCTACAGCCAGACAGACTTTGGTTCAAACACTGGTACTGACAGGGGAAAAGTTCCCTTATGCTCCCGGAAGGGCATACGATGGGGGTGTGGCTCACTTCCTCAATGCATCGCGGCTCAAAACCCCTAGGGGGAGCAGGCAGACGGGCAGGTTGTGGGGCCTCGCAGTGTCTAGGCGTGAATGTTTACAGCTCCTGAGGCCCCAGTGGGCGTGTGTTACAGGGCGCTGTTTTCGTTTAACTGTCCATAGACATCCTGTGTTAGCTCAGTTAGACCCCCGGCCTTATCTCAAGGACAGAGGGCTTTCTGTATCCTGGGGTTTCTTGCCTTGGTGTACGTGAAGAATTGGATCACACGTGGGCTTGGAGAATGAGCACAAGGTTTTATTGAGTGGAGGTAGCTCTCAGCAGTTGGGAGAGCCAGAAGGGGATGGAGTGGGAAGATGGTTTCCCCTGTACCTGGGCCGCCAAGTGGCCCAGGCTCTCCTCCAACCACCCCAGCCAAATTCCACGTGATTCCACTGGTCGATGGCCTGCCGGCATCTGCAGGTGCCTGATGGTGTGCTCTTATGCCGGTTCCTTCTTCTCCAGGTTTAGTTGCTTGTGTCTTTGTGTATTTTGTTTTTTGCTTTTTTTTTTTTTTTTTTTTTTTTTTTTGAGATCGAGTCTCGCTCTGTCACCCAGGCTGGAGTGCAATGGTGGGATCTCGGCTCACTGCAACCTCTGCCTCCTGGGTTCAAGCGATTCTAGTGTCTCAGCCTCCTGAGTAGCTGGGACTACAAGTACCTGCCACCACACCCATCTAACGTTTTGTATTTTTTTTTTTTTTTTTTTTTTTTAGTAAAGACAGGGTTTTACCATGTTGGCCAGGTTGGTCTCGAACTCCTGACCTCAAGTGATCTGCCTGCCTCAGCCTCCCAAAGTACTGGGATTACAGGCGTGAGCCACTGCACCGGCTGTCGCTTGTGTCTTCTTCCGCCAATGTGTTCTTCTTGGCATCCAGCCACTTGTGTCTCTGCCTGCTAGGGTCTCGGGGTTTCTATAGGCATAGGATGGGGGCATGGCAAGCCAGGGTGGTCTTAGGAAATGCAACATTTGTGCAGATAAACAGAAATGCCTGTCCTCACCTAGGTCTGTGGGCACAGGCCCAGGGTGAAGCCCTACCCAGGTACCACGCCCTTCCCTTCCCAGCACTTCCCTGCCCCCACTCCCATATCAGTACCACCAATTACTAGCTCTGTGGCTTTACAAAGCTCGCTTAGCTTCTCTGTCTCTCAGTTTCTGATGTGTAAAACAAGGATGACAATAAAGGCACCTATTGCCTGGGGCCATTAGGTGGATTCACACGGTCTGGGCCCTGGCAGGAGGAGAGTTTTATGAATGGACTGTCTATAAAATGTAGGTGGGGACCATCCATTTCTCCATCAGCCAGGAAGGATGTTGGTGTTGAGGTTGACATACCTATCAAGGACAGTAACGACCATGGCTTCCGGTGCATTGACAAAACCTCCGATGCATGGCCTTCTTGTCAAGCATCTGTGATTTCATATTGTTGGACTATTCATGGTATCCCTGGCGGTTGCAGCTTTCTATAAGATTGCTATGGCTGAACCAAGAAAGAAGGCATATACAGATTTCTACAGAAATTATGATTCCATAAAAGATTTTGAGATGAGGAAGTCTGATATCTTTCAAAGTGCAAAGTGATCTTAGACTATGAAGAATTTCTTTGAGTTGAAATACCTAGAGGTTTGCCACTGACTTGTGTTCCTGAACTATGAAACATGAATATGTGAGCTAAGAAATAGTTTCTCTTGGTCAGGTGCCATGGCTCACATCTGTTGTCCCAGCACTTTGGGAAGCTGAGGTGGGCAGATCGCTTGAGGTCAGGAGTTCGAGACCAGTCTGGCCAACATAGCGAAACTCTGTCTCTACTAAAAACACAAAACTAGCCAGGCATGGTGGACACCTGTAATCCCAGATTCTTGGGAGGACGAGGCAGAATAATTGCTTGAACCTGGGAGGTGGAGGTTGCAGTGAGCTGAGATCGTAGCACTGCACTCCAGCCTGGGCAACAGAGCCAGACTGTCTCAAAAGAAAAAAAAAGGAAAGAAGAAAGAAAGAAAGAAAGAAAGAAAGAAAAAAAGAAAGAGAGAGAGAGAGAGAGAGAGAGAAAGAAAGAAAGAAAGAAAGAAAGAGAAAGAGAGAGAGAGAGAGAGAAAGAAAGAAAGAGAGCAAGAGAGAGA
>NW_016808980.1:1342880-1392537 GCF_001698545.2 Rhinopithecus bieti
CTTGATAAATAATTAACAACAAAAACAACAAAATGTAGGTGGGGTTTACAGAACCCAGGGATGCTGCATCACTCCAGGGATAGTAACAAAGGAAGTTCATGACAACTAGATACTAACAGAGGGGTCCTTAGCACCCCCATATAGTAACAGTGTCCTGGAGGAGCAAAGGAAGAAGTGGTCTCCAGGTCCAGAGAGAGGGAGCTCTACAAAGAGGCCACCCAACAGAAGCTGTGACCTCCTTCAGTCAAGGGACACAGTAGACCATGGTGACCCCACAGGAGAGCTGGGGGAATAAACAACTCCTCTGGAATTGAGATGTTCATTGAGCCAAGTGCATTTGTTAGCTCCCCAACCACTCTAAGCTCACAAGGGAGCAAGAGAAAGCATGCCTTCCTAGTAGCTACCAAACAAATCCTGAGATGAACTCTGATTGGACCAATTTGTACTACATACCCATCTCTAAGCCAATCATCATAGTTTTTTTTGTTTATTTGTTTGTTTGAGACGGAGTCTTGCTCTATCACCCAGGCTGGAGTGCAGTAGCACAATCTTGGCTCACTGCAACCTCCACCTCCCAGGTTCAAGCAATTCTCCTGCCTCAGCCTCCCGAGTAGCTGGGATTACAGGCTCCCACCACCATACCTGGCTAATTTTTTTATTTTTAGTAGAGACAGGGTTTCGCCATGTTGTCCAGGCTGGTCTTGAACCCCTGACCTCAGGTGATCCGCCCACCTCGGCCTCCCAAAGCACTGGAGATTTACAGGCATGAGCCACCGTGCCCGGCCAACCATCATAGTTATTTTACCTCTGCTGCTCTGGTTGGCTGGTGCTAAGTCACATGCTCCTTGTTGGGTTACAGGCTCAAGGGAACTTCTTAATGGAGAGAACTTCCAGAAGGGATGGTTCCCAAATGGAAACTCAGGTTACTTGGCATGGAAGAGAGTGCCATAGATGCAGGGTGGCCCCAAATCAGCAAACATCCATTATATTCACGTTATAAAATGAAAGAACATTCAGAAAACAGCATAAAGTAGCATGATACCATTGGTAGGCACTGTGGGATTTCCCATCAGCCATCCGCAAAACTTATTTTTGGCAAATGAAAGTGTTGGACTAGGGTAACTCTTCCCTGCCAACATTCAACATGTGTGACTATCCCCAGAAAGTAACTACGTAGGAACAAGAACAAGAGATGCTCCCAGCTGGAGCCCCAACGGACATTTCCAAAGCTACCAACAGACCGTCCTCTGTGTTTCAGTAGGGGTAACTTTCTGCAAAATACAACAAAGATGTTCATGTTAAATAAAGGGAGTGATTTATGTACCAAAGGGTGGGGTGTGAGGCTTGTGAATGCCATGGGAAGGTGAGATCCTTCCACTCAGGGAATAGGAGCCCTGTGGTTTGGCCCCAGATGGTAAACAGGAGTGCTGTTTAGTTGAAGAACAGCATGTTCCATTCTGTTCTTTTGGGGAGATTTAAAGAAAGACTGTTAGCAATTGGATCTAATTGGTAAGTGTCTTAGTTTGGAATCCCTTGTTAGCACACCTCATATCTTAGTTTAGATTCACCAGATACAGACCCTGAGACAAAGGCTCAAGGACACATCACTTCTTTGGAAGGCAAAAGAAACATGAGTAGAGAAGAAAAGAGACCCAGGGAAAGGACGACAACCAATATTAAGCAAGTAACTGCCCTAGGCAAGTGAAGCTTAATTCCACCTGTGTAGAACACATATCTCAGAGTTTCCTACCTGAAGGATCAGCAGGGAGGCTAAAGCAACTCCATCTTGGAAGCTAATCTACCATGTCGGCTTCTGATTAAGCCCTGTTCCAAGAAGGCCTCTAAGATTTCTAGTTTATCTATTATTCCTTGAGTAAGAGCAGGTCCTGACCCTAAATCCTGTCCTTAGGTCAAACAACCTTGATGTTATCTTACTTCAGTTGTCCTACACATCCCTTCTGAACCACCCCTTTCCTATGGTATAGAAGCCCTGGGTCTGGGAGATAATGGAGTGGGGATCCACCATCTTGTCTGGCCACTGCAGGAGACACAGACATGGCATCTGTTTCTAAGTTTCTATTAAAAATTTCTTTCTAAGGAACTGAGTATATCAGCATCATCTCTTCAGCCTCTCAGCTTCCTTGGACTTTGGAGTAAGTCTGCATAGACCTGCCCACTGCAAAACAATCGGAAAGCTGGAGTGTTTATATACCACCTCTATCCATTCCTTGGTTGAAGGCAGCTGGAAAGAAGAGAAGGAGTATTCATTCTCCAACCTCCTTTAGGCTGCTTTACTCCAACAACCAGAAGAAAAAACAAAAGAACTCATAAAAAAAGATGCACATGCTACCAGTTAGAAGATGGGAAGATGGCCGGGGGCGGTGGCTCATGCCTGTAATCCCAGCACTTTGGGAGGTTGAGGAGGGTGGATCACCTGAAGTCAGGAGTTCAAGACCAGCCTGGCCAACAGGGTGAAACAAAATACAAAAATTAGCCGGGCATGATGGTGGGTGCCTGTAATCCCAGGTACTTGGGAGGATGAGGCAGGAGAATCGCTTGAACCCAGGAGGCGGAGGTTGCAGTGAGTCAAGATCATGCCACTGCACTCCAGCCTGGGCAACAAGGCAAGACTCTGTCTCAAAAAAAAAAAAAAAAAAAAAAAAAAAAAGAGCTAGTTACCTTTATGGGCAACTGGGGCCCAGTCCCAGAGGGGCCCTCGGGGGATAATGTGAAGTACACCTCAGGATTATCTCAGGAAGTGTTGGAGAAGCTGTGCTGTTTATCCGCAATGACCACTCTCAGTGGTTGAAGGTGGTGCCTGGGGCCATCAACTCCAACACACTTCCCTTCCCACACATGTGACCTGCCATGTGCACATCAAACACACGGGCTCTGGGCAGAGAGATGCGGGTGCTGGAAGTTGGATATACGTCACCAGCATTTATAGAACTGTCCATCTAGCTTCAGGCAGCTCTCTGGAGTAGGCTGAGGAGGATGAGTGAGGACTGATGTTGGCCAGGAAACTTAAGAGAAGGAGGGGAAAGGGAGAAAGGAACAAAACTAACATTCATAAAGTGCAGGATAGTTGCCAACCATTAACACAGTTCCTTTCGTTTTCTGATTCCCATTTTACAGATGAGAAAAACCGAACTCAGAGAGGGGAAGCGACTTGCTCTTGGCTATGTGACAGTTAAGTGCTGTAATTCCAGCTCAGATTGAGTCTACAAAGACAGTGTTCTCTATCTCCCTCTTCCTTTTCTCCTTGTCCTCCTCCTCTCTCCTTTTCTCTCCCTCTCCCTCCTCCCCACCCCCTCATTTATATTTTTCCAAATAATATTTAGAGTTACCAAGACAGTAGTCAAAAGGAAAGCTTTCTGGTGTCCTCAAAGATATGCTTTATGAAAGATAGTTGCCATTTGCTCTTTTATTCATTCAACACATTTATTAAGCACCTATGATATGCAATATATAGAGAACAAGACAGACACAATCCTTGCCCCTTGGGCTTTATACTTTAGCAGGAAAAAGAGGCATTAAACAACTAAATACACATGGCAGGGAGGGGGCAAGGGAAGCCTAGATGGGGAAGTGGGGGAGTGAGATGGGAACAGGAAGGCAGTCATGAAAAGCAATTAGTTGATTACGTTGTGATACAGGTTTCTCAACCTCCGCATTAGTGAAATTTTGACTGGATCATTCCTGTAGGCTGTTCTGGGCATTGTAGGATATTTAGCAGCATCTCTGGCCTCTACCCACTAGATGCCAGTAGCATTCTTACCCTGGTTGTGACAACCAAAAATGTTTCCAGGCATTGTCAAATGTCCCCGGGGGGGCAAAATCACTCCCAGTTGAGAACCACTGTGGTAAATAAGAAAGGCAGGTACGAAAACATGTAACAAGGAAATAGAACCTAGGCATACCCCCAAGAAAGTGCCTTCAGGACAAGATCCATGTGACAATAAGCATTAGCCAGGCAGAAAGCAGGAATGGCATCCTGAGTAGAGCAGACAGCATGTACAAAGGCCCTGTAGCCAGACCTGAAAGAAGACTGGAGAATAGAGAGTGGCCTGGCGAAATGGGCAGGGCTTAGTTCACACAGAGCCTTAGAGTCTGAGTTATACATTTTAACCTTTATCCATGGTCACTTTTCCTTTTTTTTTTTTTGACAGACTTTCAGTCTTGTTTCCCAGGCTAGAGTGCAATGATGCAATCTCAGCTCACCACAAGATTCAAGTCTCCCAGGTTCAAGCGATTCTCCTTCTTCAGCCTCCTGAGTAGGCATGTGCCACCATACCCAGCTAATTTTGTATTTTTAGTAGGGGGGTTTAGTAGGGGGTTTCTCCATATTGGTCAGGCTAGTCTCGAACTCCCGACCTCGGGTAATCCACCCGCCTTGGCCTCCCAAAGTGCTGGGATTACAGGTGTGAGCCACCACGCCCAGCCATTTTTACTTTTAAAATCCGTTTCAGCATGGTTAAAATAATGAAGATAAACTAAATGACAACAGACAACATCAAGTGCTCACTAAGACGCAGAGCAACTGGAACTCTCATGTACTGCTGGTGGAAATGCACAATGGTACAGCTTTTTCGGTTGTTTTTCTTTTCTTTCTTTCTTTCTTTTTTTTTTGAGACAGAGTGTTGCTCTGTTGCCCAGGCTGAGGTGCCTAGGTACAAGGGATTCTCATGCCTCAGCCTCCTACAGTACAGTTTCTTTGGAAAACAGTTTGGCAGGCTTGTTTGTTTGTTCATTAGTAAAGTTAAACCTATGGTTATCATACAACTCAACAATCCTGGCCAGTCATGGTGGCTCATGCCTATAATCCCAGCACTTTGGGAGGCCGAGATGGGAGGATTGCTTGAGGTCAGGAGTTTGAGACCAGCCTGGTCAACCCAGTAAGACCCCATTTCTATATATATTAAAAAAAAAAAAAAGTAAAATGCCACTTCTAGAAATATACTCAAATGAAATAAAACTTTTATTTAATAAAACACAAAAACCTGTACAAGAACGTTTATAGTGGCTTTATTCATAAAGGCCAAAATATGGGAAACCATCTAAATGCCCCTCTACTGAGGAAAGATTGAACAAATGGCAGTACATCTGTACAATGGAATACTACTTACCAATAACAAGATAAGAACTCTTTTTTTTTTTTTTGAGACAGAGTTTTGTTCTTGTCACCCAGGCTGGAGTGGTGCAAAGGCATGATCTTGGCTCACTGCAACCTCTGCCTCCCGTCTGCAAGCAATTCTCCTGTCTCAGCCTCCCGAGTAGTTGGGATTACAGGCACCCACCACCATGCCCAGCTGATTTTTCTATTTTTAGTAGAGACAGGGCTTCACCACGTTGACCAGGGTGGTTCTGAGCTCTTGACTTCAGGCGATGCAACTGCCTTGGCCTCCAAAGTGCTGGGTTGACAGGCGTGAGCCTCACGCCCAGCTGAGAACTCTTAATACACACAATGATGTAGATGAACCTCAAAAGCATCATGCTGAATTACAGAAGCCAGACTCAGAAGGTACATGTTATACGATTCCATTTATATGGTCTTTTGCAAAAGGGAAAATTATAGGAACAGAAAACAGATAAGTGGTTGCCAAAGGCTGGGGGTGGGCACAAGGGTAGACTACAAAGGGTCCCCAGGAAATTGGGAAGACAAGTAATAGAATGGTTCTAAACCTTGATCGTGGTGGTGGTTAGATGACTGCATTTGTCAAAAAATACAGAACCTGGCCAGGTGCGATGGCTTATACCTGTAATCCCAGCACTTTGGGAGGCCGAAGTGGACAGATTGCTTGAGCTGAGACCAGCCTAGGCAACATAATGAAGCCCCATCTCTACAAAAAATAGAAAAAATTAGTTAAGCGTGGTGGCGCCTGCCTGTAGTGTCATCCCAGTTACTTGGGAGGCTGAGGTGGGAGGATCACTTGAGCCTAGGTGGTTGAGGCTGCAGTGAGCCATGACTGTGCCACTGCACTCCAGTCTGGGCAACAAAGCAAGACCCTGTCTCAAAAAAAAGAAAAAAAATCACAGAACTGTACACTAGATAGGATAAATTTTACTGAGATAAACAATGCCTTTATTTTTTAAAAGTAAAAAGTTATTATAAAGAAGACTCTACAGTAGGTCTATCAATTGCACATTTGGGAGGAAATCAAGCTGAGTTCTGGTTCAAGGGAAAAAAATAAGAAAGGTAAAAAGAAAAAGAAAATAAATTTTAAAATCTAAAAAGAAAAAGAAAATAGTCCAGGTGTGGTGACTCAGGCCTATAATCCCAGCACTTTGGGAGGCCGAGGCGGGCAGATCACCTGAGGTCAGGAGTTTGAGACCAGCCTGGCCAACATGGTGAAACCCTGTCTCTACTAAAAATATAAAAATTAGCTGGGCATGATGGTGGGCACCTGTAATCTCAGCTACTTGAGAGGCTAAGGCAAGAGAATTTTTTGAACCCAGGAGGCAGAGGTTGCAGTAAGCCGAGATTATGCCACTGTACTCCAGCCTGAGTGACAGAATGAAACTCTGTCTCAAAAAAAAAAAAAGAAAGAAAGAAAGAAAGAAAAAAAAAAGAAAATAAATCAAGCTTGGTAAGAACTATGAAGCAAATCTTGACTCCTGGGGGGACCCGGGTAACAGGAAACTAGAAAGTGCAGGACTTGGCCATGCTCACCATTTGAACCACACTTACCTGCGAGCAAATGAAAGAAAGATAAGGCAATGCAGACATTTGTTGCTGGTTGAGAGGAATGACTGTTTTCCAGCACATACACAAAAGATTGTTCCAAAAAGGTAAATGCAAAAGCACTCTGGGGAGACACTGCTGGGTTCCACACTTACCTTTGTGAGCTCAGCTCAAGGATAGACCAACCTGCAGGAGGAAGGGAAAGCTCAACTGAGCAGAAAATAATCCTCAGACTCTTGGCCATCTTCAGAGTAGACATGTGTTTAATCTTGACTCCATTTCAGGAGCTTTGCAGATTTTCTATAAATGTATCATGAAAATTCAATCTCAAAAACAGGAGGTTGACATAACAGTGAAAATTCAGCAGATCTTCAAAGTTACATCTGGCCCATCCAAACCCCAGATCGAACTTGGATTTCATCTTTTTAAATGAAACCCTTTGGTGCCAGTGTCAATAAAGACTGTCTAAGCCTGGCATGGTAGTTCATGCCTGTAATTCCAGCACTTTGGGAGGCCAAGGCAGGTGGATCACTTGAGGCCAGTAGTTCAAGCCTAACCTGGCTGACATGGTAAAACCCCATCTCTACTAAAAACACAAAATTATTAGGGTGTGGTGGCAGGTACCTGTAATCCCAGCTACTTGGGAGGCTGAAACATGAAAATCTCTTGAACTGGTGAGGTAGAGTTTACAGTGAGCTGAGATCGTGCCATTGCACTCCAGCCTGGGCAACAGAGCAAGGCTCTGTCTCCAAAAAAAAAAAAAAACACAAAAAACTGTCTAGTGAGTCAATGACCCCTGCAATTTCAAAATTGCGGTTTTCATCTGATGGCTGGTGGGACTTCCACAGAACTCACAATGTTAATTCCAGAAAAAAACAATGAAAAAAATAGCAAATGACAGAGGCATAGACCAATGTCTGTATGTTTACATGAATCCAGATAAAACCTACATAAGTGGTGTTTTTAAGTACCATAAATAGTAAGGCTAGCATGTGTCCCTGGCTCTGCAAGTAGCAGCTGTGAGGCCTGAGGAAGTCCCTTCATCTCTCTGAGTACCAGCTCTCTCATTTCTGAAATGCTGATGGTAATAGGACCTGTCCCTCAGGGCAGCTGTGAAAATTAAATAAGATGATGTGTGTAAAATGCTCAGTAAGGTGATGTCTTAGTTTTCTATTGCTGCTCTAAGAAATTACCATAAATTTAGTGCCTGAAAGCAACACAAATTTATTATTGTATAGTTCTGGAGGCCAGAAGTCCAAAAATGGGTCTTGTAGAGATAAACTCAAGCTAAACTCATGCCTTGCTTCTGGGGAAGAATCTGTTTCCCTGCCATTTCCAGCTTCTAAAGGCCGCTTGCAGTCCTTGACTCATGGTTGGTCCATCCTTCATGTTTAAAGCCAGTGGCATAGCATCTTCCAGTCTCTCTCTGACCCTGCTTCCTTCCTTCCTCACATGGCCTTCTCTGATTTTGACCCTCTTACTTCCCTTTTATAAGGACCCCTATGATTACACTGGGCCCACTGTGCTAACCCAGGGTAATCCCCCACCACCCATCTCAAGATCCATATTTTAATCACACCTCTAAAGCCCCTTTTGCCATATAAAGTAACATTCACAGGTTCAAGGGATTAGGGCACAGACATCTTTGGGGGAGACCATTATTCAGTCTACTACAGGTAGCTCTTATATCTTGCTGGTTATGAAGACGCTGTGACTATGTAGAATAATAATGATGACATAAAAGGAAAGAAAAAAAGAGATGCTCTCAAACTGCTGGATTGAAAACTTGTGTAAGGCCGGGCGCGGTGGCTCAAGCCTGTAATCCTGGCACTTTGGGAGGCCGAGACGGGTGGATCACGAGGTCAGGAGATTGAGACCATCCTGGCTAACACAGTGAAACCCCATCTCTACTAAAAAATACAAAAAACTAGCCGGGCAAGGTGGCGGGCGCCTGTAATCCCAGCTACTGGGGAGGCTGAGGCAGGAGAATGGCGTGAACCTGGGAGGTGGAGTTTGCAGTGAGCTGAGATCCAGCCACTGTGCTCCAGCCTGGGTGACAGAGCCAGACTCCGTCTCAAAAAAAAAAAAAAAGAAAACTTGTGTAAGAAAAAAATAGTGGAAGAATACACAACTAAATGCTGATTGTGATTAGAGTTAAATCTGTGTAACTAGGGGTGTTTGTTTTTTCCCAAAGTTTCATGATGCTTTTTTACTTTTATAATAAAAATATTTTTAACTAAAATATGAGTGATACAGTGGATGTTCATGCCCTCCAAATCTCATGTTGAAATGTGATCCCTAGTGTTAGAGGTGGGGCCTAGTGGGAGGTGTTTGGGTTATGGGGGCAGATCCCTCACGGATGGCTTGGGGCCCTCCCCATGGTAATGGCTGAGTTCTCACTCAGTTCGTTCACTCAAGAGCTGGTTGTTTAAAAGAGCCTGGCATCTCTCTTGCTTCTTCTCTCACCATGCGACATGCCTTCTCCGGCTTCACCTCCTGCTGTTAGTAAATGCTAGTGCCATGCTTCCTGTGTAGCCTGCAGAACCATGAGCCAGCCAAGTACACATTTTCTTTATAAATTACCCAGCCTCAGGTATTCCTTTTTTTTTTTTTCAGGCAGGGTCTCACTCTGTCGCCCAGGCTGGAGTGCAGTGGTGCGATTGTGGCTTATGCAACCTCCACCTCCCAGGCTCAAACAATCCTCCCACCTCAGCCTCCTGAGTAGCTGGGACTTACAGGTGCATGCCACCACACCCAGCTACTTTTTGTATTTTTAGTACAGAAAGGGTTTCACCGTGTTGGCCAGGCTGATCTCAAACTCCTGAGCTCAAGTGACCTGCCCCCTTCAGCCTCCCAAAGTGCTGGGATTACAGGCATGAGCTACCATGCCCGGCTAATTTTTTTATTTTTTGTAGAGATGCGGTTTCACCATGCTGCCCAGGCTAGGTTTTCCTTTATAGCAATGCAAAATTAGCTAATATGATTAGTAAATATGAAAATAGAAATATCTTTATTTTATATGTATATTATATTGATGTATTTTTCCGGTTATCAATTGCTGCATGACAAACTACCTCAAAATCTAGTGGCTTAAAAACAACAATTATTTAGTACCACTCACAGTTCTGTGGGTTGACAGCTTAGCTGAGTGGCTCTCACATGGGGTCTCTCATGCAGTTGGCTACTGGGGCAGGAAGTTCAGAACCGACCCAGCATCATTTCCCTTATTTTCTATTTGTCAAAACAGTTACAAGGTCAAGCCCAGGCCAAATTCAAGGAGGTGGATGGGCAAACCCCATATCTCAAGGAGGAGTGACACATATATACGGGGAGGGAAGGATTGATGACAGTCATCTCTAAAGTCAAGCTACCAGGCTGGCCAACATGGTGAAACCCTGTCTCTACTAAAAATACAAGAATGAGCTGGGTATGGTGACGCATGCCTGTAATCCCAGCTACTCAGGAGGCTGAGGCAGGAGAATCACTTGAACCTGGGAGGTGGGTGTTGCAGTGAGCCAAGATCGTGCCACTGCCCTCTAGCCTGGGCAACAGAGTGAGACTCCATCTCAAAAAATATATATAAAAATAATAAAGTCAAGCTAATATATATCATACTCTCCCTCTCCCCACCCCTCCCCCATATCCTTCCAGGATATCTTCCTCTTCTTTGTAAGAAATGTCACTGAGGAAGTTCATCCCAGTTGAGGTGGGGTTTTTTTGTTGTTGTTGCTTGTTTAACATCCGTCCCACTTCCCATGCCAGTATCCCAAGCTTCCTGTGAGGGAACTTCAGGCCAACCACAGTGCCTTGTCCTCTACTAGTCTGTAAGTGGGCATGTGACCCAGGCCAAGCCAAACAAACCCTCTCTGAAATTTCAATCTCAAACAGAATGACAAAAAAAAGTTCTGAAAGAAAGTTTGCAGCGGAAACTGTGGATGACTCTCACCAGGGTATTATACTCCAGGAGCAGGGATGTGCCTGATTTGTCTAAGCCAAGGTTTCTCAATCTTAGGACTGTTGATATCTGGGGACAGTTCATTCTTTTCTGTGTGTAAGGGATGGGAAGGAGCTGTCCTGTCCATTATAGGATACATAGATGCATCCCCAGATTGTACCCACAAGATGCCACTAGCACCTCTCCTAGTTATGATAACCAAAAACGTATTCACACGTTGTCAAATGTCCCCTGGGGACCAAAATCATCCCTTGTGCCTCTTGCTGATGATTCATTCAGGAGTGAACAGGCCCAAGCCCGTTTTGCCCAATAGGACACCAGGAAAGCTGGCTGCAGTGGCTCACACTTGTAATTCCAGCACTTTGGGAGGCTGAGGTGAGAGGATCACTTGAGGCCAGGAGTTCAAGTCCAGCCTGGACAACATAGTGAAACCCTGTCTCTAGGAAAAAACATTTTTCTAATTATCTGGGTGTGGTGGGACACTCCTGTAGTCCCAGCTATTCAGGAGGCTGAGGTGGGAGGATTGCTTGAGCCTTGGAGGTTGAGGCTGCAGTGAGCCATGATCACGCCACTACACACCAGCCTGGGCAACACAGTGAGACCCTGCCTCAAAAAAAAAAAAAAAAAAGGGGTAGATTTCTTGGGGACTTCTGGCAGCAACATTTCTTTACTCTCAAGAGAGAGCTGTAGGGAGACACTCCCTCTCTTTCACACTGGATGATTTAGCAGATGATCTTACTTTCATAATCACTACTGGCAGCCTGCCCTGTTTTGCAGCCACAGGGAACCAGCTTTCAGATAAAGCCAATACATGGATAGTAATGGGAAGAAAGAAAGAGAACCCTGGATCTCAATTACATTCTTGAACCTCTGAATCAACCAACCTTGGTGTTGCCCTTCCTACCAATAAACTCTCTTACTGCTTAAGCCAGGTTGAGTTGAGTTTTCTGTTACTTGCAGCCAAAGCGTCCTGAGTGCCACACCCTCAGAGCTGAAGAGCACACTTGTGACTTGATGCCAGCAAGATCCCCCAGCGCATCATGTGGCCAATTCTTTCTAAACTTGGTTCCAGAGCTTTCTTGCTCCATTTCTAAAAAGCACCTTACATCCTTCTAACAAATTCTCTTTCTGTTTCTGTTGGTAAGAACCAATTTCCTTTCCTTTTCTTCTTCTTCTTTTTTTTTTTTTTTGTTGCCCAGGCTAGAATGCAATGGCACCATCTCAGCTCACTGCAACCTCCACCTCCCAGGTTCAACCGATTCTCCTATCTCAGCCTCCTGAGTAGCTGGGATTACAGGTGCCTGCCACCACGCCCAGCTAATTTTTTGTATTTTTAGTAGAGATGGGTTTCACCATGTGGCCAGGCTGGTCTTGAACTCCTGACTTCAAGAGATCTGCCCACCTCGGCCTCCCAAAGTGCTGGGATTACAGACATGAGCCACCACACCTGGCCTGACCAGAACCAATTTCTGTGATATGCAATGGAAGAATCCTGTTACCTCAGTTGGCTAATTTCAGCAAAAAGCCCCAACATTCTTAGTCACCATAAAACTCATTTGCTGAGTATGACTGACTCACCTGGTATTTCATAAAGTGCTACTTATGAGACCCACAAGAAAGATTAAGCCAAATGTGAACAGGCTGATGGGAAATCCACACAGAAAATATTTTGGTAAGTTCTAAAGCAGCACCGCATGCTTTAGAAGGTCATGCCAAAGGCAGTCCAATGGGGTCATCCCCATGCATCCTAAGGACCACCAGCTCCGGTAGGAGAATTAGGTAAAAGGGCAAGGAGAATAGCACACAGGGTTGCAGAGACCCTGGCTCCACCACCAACTTGCTCTGTAACCCTGTGGGAGTGAGTTGAGGGAGTGCATTTCTTCTCCCTCTGAGCCTCAGTTGCCTCAATTGTCAAACGAGCATTCACTTCTCAGGGTTGATGTGAACTTTAACTGAGATGACACATGTCTAACTGGTTCAGGGACACGTCTCAACTTGTTGAGGTGTAACTATGAAACCACTTTATTTTTACAATAATTGCTACCAAATGGTCTCTGTTGAAATTTCCTTTTTCCCTCTGGGGAATGATCAGAATAACAGAGTAGTGGTAGTCAAGGCAAAAGCAGAGGTAGTGGCAAGCTCCCAGGTGGCCCTGCCTCTGTGCCAGGCACTTGCCTCTGCTCTTGGCAGACATTACTCATCGAATCTTCACAATGAGTTTCTGAGATAGGGACCAATAGTTATCCCCCTTTTACAGAAATAGAGAGAAAAATAACGTAAGTGAGTTGTCCAAAGTCATGGAGCTATTAAAGAGTGGGCTTCCTCAACCCACCTCTCAACAATTCCATAGCATGCCTGACTGACTCTTTGGTTACCAAAGCTGTCTATTTCAGGTCTTAAAACCCAAACCTCCTCCAATTAGAATGCCAGTCTCAACCAGTGAAGCACAATAAGACCCAATCTCACAGTCGTGATGTCGAACAAACGAAGACAGATACCAAAAAGCACGCACGGCATGATTTCATTTATGTGAAGTTCAAAAACAGGCAAAAGCAATCCAGGGTGTTAGCAGGATAGTGGTCACCCTTGGCAAAGGGTAGTGACTAGGAGGGGTACAAGGTAGCTTTCTGAGGGGCTGGGAGAGTTCTGTATCTTGATCTTGGTGCAGGTTATGTGAGCATGCTTAGTCTGGGGAAATTCATTGAGCTGTGCACGTGTGATATATCTCTGTGTGTGTACACACATATACTTTTCTGTATATGTTTTACAGTTCAGTGTAAATTTCCTCGGAAAAAACTTCATTCTCAGATTTGATTCAAAGTTCTTCTAGATCCCCTGGCCCCATGTCACCCAGTTCAAGCCAGACTCATGATTCTAGTGGCTTGGAGCTTGGACAGTGGGTAGGGGGAGCAGAAGCAGCAAGGCGTGCTGTCTTTCCCCTTCTCCTTGATGCCCGCATAAGGATGGGCATAAGGATGGGCTGCTATTCTGCTGAAATGACTCCACAGCAAACAGTGAAAGAAGGTGGCTGACCCCAACTACTGAATGACCTTTGAACTTAGGCCAAGAGACTCAGAGCACCCCTAACATCATCCTGCGGCACATGTAAAGTGCCTGGCACAAAGTAGGTGTGTAATGTGGGGGTGCTAGATGGAGATGCAATGTTTTTGATATCTTGAGGACTAAAAGTTGGGACGATCTGCTCTTTTAACTATGCCAGAAATTTTTGGATTCACAATCAGTTGAAGAAGAAACTTCTGTTTGAAGCCTTTTAGTTAGACAAAAGGAAGAGTGAAAAGTCTGCCATCTTCATCCGAGTTCCTCCAGAAGCCAACCCTGAGACAAGGATTTAAATGCAAGTAATTTATTCCCGGGGAGATCCTTGGAGGCAGTAGGTGAGGAGTGGGAAAGTGGGGAGCTAAGACCACAGAGTTTCTTATTTAGGACAGTGGTGACAAGTTGATGCAGGTGGCTTCTGAAAGGTCTTGACTTCCAAGGCAACTAGAGCTCCGGGGAAGGAACATGACTGAACTTCAGACCCACAGGGCTAGAGGAAGATAGAGACAGAAGACAAAGACCATGTACCAGTTGGCATGCTCGCAACTACAAGTAACAAGTCAATCCAAAGTGGCTTAAACAGTAAAAATGCTCCTCATGGCTTCAAATAATGTCTTCAAGTAATGTCTGGGAAGGGACATGAATGAGCAGGTTCCCACAGGGCCAGTGGGGCTCAAACCCACCCATGCGAGGGCCATGCTTCCATATTGCCGTACCTGAGAAGCAAGGAGCTGGGGTATTTATCTCTTTCGCACTTTGGGAGGCTGAGTGGGCGAATCACCTGAGGTCAGGAGTTCGAGACCAGCCTGGCCAACATGGTGAAACCCCCGTCTCTACTAAAAATACAAAAAATTAGCTGGGCGTCGTGGCACATACCTGTAATCCCAGCTACTTGGGAAGCTGAGGCAGGAGAATTGCTTGATCCCAGGAAACGGAGGTTGCAATGAGCTGAGATTGTGCCACTCCAGCCTGGGCAACAGAGTAAGACTTGGTCACCAAAAAAAAAAAAAAAAAAAAAAAAAAATTAAAAAAAAAAAAAAAAAAAATTGATAAAAAGAGTAAGAGACAGAGACGGAGACCTGGAGAAAGACAGACAGAGTGAAAGGGGAGGGGTTAGAATAAAGGGGGGATGAAGATCGAGATGAAGTGACAGAGAGACCTAAGAACTTGTGAAAATGTGCTTACCAAAACGTGAGCAGTGACCAGCACAGGTAGTAAGAGTTAAAAATAAGTTGTGGGCCGGGCGCGGTGGCTCATGCCTGTAATCCCAAGCACTTTGGGAGACCGAGGCAGGCAGATCACCTGAGGTCGGCATTTCAAGACCAGCCTGACCAACATGGAGAAACCCCATCTCTACTAAAAATACAAAATTAGCTGGGCGTGGGGGCGCACGCCTGTAATCCCAGCTACTAGGGAGGCTGAGGCAGAAGAATCGCTTGAACCTGGGAGGCGGAGGTTGCGGTGAGCCGAGATCGCGCCATTGCCCACCAACCTGAGTAACAAGAGTGAAACTCCGTCTAAAAAAAAAAAAAAAGTAAAAAAAGTAAGTTGTGTATATTTTATATGCACTTTTCAAGTTTTCTTCATTAAATGCGTATTCCTTCTGTGATGAGAAAAAGAAATAAGAACAATAAAAATGTCCTACCTTGGCCGGGCGCGGTGGCTCAAGCCTGTAATCCCAGCACTTTGGGAGGCCGAGACGGGCGGATCACGAGGTCAGGAGATCGAGACCATCCTGGCTAACATGGTGAAACCCCGTCTCTACTAAAAAATACAAAAAAAAAAAAAAATGTCCTACCTCCAATGCTAGAACTTCCAGCTCTGCGTGTGAAAACACCCACTTTAAATTTTTTCTCTCTTTAGTTCATCCATGTTTCCTTCTCTCCCTCCTTCCTTTTTCCTTTTTTTTAAAGGAGACCAAAGTCAGAGTTGCTCAGTGCTGACCCACCATTGAGGTTGAAAGTGGGTAGATTAAGGGTAATTTAAGAAGGCAGGGATTAAAAGCTGCTTTGGAAATGAGAATTGGGTTAGCCTCTTCTTCATCCTCACTTTCTCTCTCCCTGCAAGAACCATCTTGCCCTAGAGGAATGCAGGAAGGCAGTGGGGAGGGAAATTGACTCTGTTTCGAGAGGTGATAAAATGGGATGTGATGATTAATTCTTCATATATTTATTTGACAAGCATTCAGGAAGCACCTCTTCTTGCTCAGGTCCTGGGCTAGGCCCTGGGGACATAGAAAGATGAATACTACAGGATCCACAACCTTGAGGGCTGAGAGTCTGCAGAGAGAGACACACGTGCAGGTTGCTAAGACCAATATGAGAAGATCATTCCGTACCCAAATACAGAGTTGCAGGAAGGCTGAGGTTCTGCTTTCACCCCACCAGACACCAGTCTCACTCCTGAAATGAAGAAGTAAGGAGTGACCAGAAAGAATCTTGTTTAGCGGGCAGTGATGATAAGCTAATACAGGTAGTTTCCGAAAGATCTTGACTTCAAACAACTGGTGCTCTGGGGAAGGAACGTGTTTAAACATGAGATCCATAGGGCTGAAGGAAGGTAGAGACAGAGGACAAAGACCCTATATCAGTTAGCATGATCTCAGCTGCAGGTAACAAAAACACCAACCCAAAGTGGCGTAAATAGTAAAAATATTCATGATGTCTTCAAGTAAGTCCAGAGCTAGGCAGTCCCAGGGACAATTCGATAACTCAGTGATGTCAAGGACCTAAGTGCTTTTTTATCTTTCTGCTCCTCTATCTTAGCCTGGTGTATAAAATAAAAATATATGTATATATATTCCTCCCATATGTCTCTCTCTCTCTCTTATTTTTTTTTGAGATGGAGTCTTGCTCTGTCACCCAGGCTGGAGTGCAGTGGCACAATCACAGCTCACTGCAAGCTCCACCTCCCAGGTTCACGCCATTCTCCTGCCTCAGCCTCCCCAGTAGCTGGGACTACAGGCGCCCACCATCACGCCCGGCTAATTTTTTGTATTTTTAGTAGAGACAGGGTTTCACCATGTTAGCCAGGATGGTCTCAATCTCCTGACCTTATGATCCACCCACCTTGGTCCCCCAAAGTGCTGGGGTTACAGGCATGAGCCACCATTTCCGGACTTTTTTTTTTTTTTGAGACAGAGTCTAACTCTGTCACCCAGGCTGAGGCGTAGTAGCACGATCTTGACTCACTGCAACTTTCGCCTCCCGGGCTCAAGCAGTTTTCCTGCCTCAGCCTCCTGGGTAGCTGGGATTACAGGTGTCTGCCACCACGCCTGGCTAATGTTTTGTATTTTTAGTAGAGACAAGGTTTCACCATGTTGGCCAGGCTAGTCTTGAACTCCTGACCTCAAGTGATCCTCCCGCCTCAGCCTCCCAAAGTGCTAGGATTACAGGCGTGAGTCACCATGCCAGGCCCCATAAGTCTCTTTTACAAGAAGGGAAAATCTTTCCCAGAAGCTCTTGGGCAGATTTTGCAATACTGCCATTGGCCAGGATTGAGTCCCATACCCATGCCCTAATGCAAAGGAGGCTTGGAAGGGGCCTCCCAGTTTTTCAGGCTCTGTTATAACGGACAGGCACTGTCTGCCAAGAAGAAGGGGGAAGAGAAAGATGAGTAGATAGACAACCAACAGTGTCTGCCTCAGAAGGGAATTAACATTCACTGGGCCCTGTTTATAACCCCAGTCATCCCCCAGATTTCCAGCTTCCTCTTTAATATTTAACAACAGAACCCCATGACCCTAGGAAGACCGAACTTTCATCAGGTTCTTTCTGCAGGATGTTACTCAGAATCTCTGGGGGATGTTCTCATGTCCCCTGGACCATGCTTGTGGTTGCTTGGCAACCATAGTGAGCCGTTTCTCCCAGGGCATCTACTGCCCTTGTCTGCCATCTCCTAACTGTCTGTACCAGGATGCTGCTCCTGTCACTAACACCATCTCAACTTGAAAGTAGTACCCAGCCCTCTTCCTTAACAGCCCCCAAAACATGGCTGGATTGATTAGAATATAAGTTCAATTACTATAACTGAGACCCTTATCAACAGTGGTTTAAACAAAGCAGAAGTTTATTACTTTTTTTTTTTTTTTTGAGACTGAGTTTCGCTGTGTCACCCAGGCTGGAATGCAGTGGCGCGATCTCGGCTCACTGCAACCTTCTGGACTCAAGCAATTCTCCTGTCTCAGCCTCCCAAGTAGTTGGGACTACAGGTATTTGCCAAGATACCTGGCTAATTTTGGTAGTTTTTGTAGAGACAGGGTTTCACCATATTGGTCAGGTTGGTCTCGAACTCCTGACCTCATGATCTGCCCACCTTGGCCTGCCAAAGTGCTAGGATTACAGGCGTGAGCCACCATGCCCAGCCCAGAAATTTATTTCTAACCAGTCAGAATGATACCTACAAGCAGTCAGGATGACTGTAGTTTGCATATCAGCTGAATATCAGCCCTTTTATGTCTTGCTCATGTAACAGTGTGTGATCAGCCTGGGGCTAATGGGGCTGGCCCATGGGGTCAGAGTCTCAGGCTTTTTCTATCTTGTTTTCTTCCATCCCTTCCATGTTGGTGCCACCATGTCACATTCCAGGCAGTAGTATGGAAGAAAAGCTGAAAGAAAGACCCCAACCCAGCCGGGTGTGGTGGCTCCCACCTGTAATCCCAGCACTTTAGGAGGCTGAGGTGGGCAGATCACGAGGTCAAGAGATCAAGACCATCCTGGCCAACATGGTGAAACCCCATCTCTACTAAAATACAAAAATTAGCTGGGTGTGGTGGCAGGTGCCTGTAGTCCCAGCTACTCAGGAGGCTGAGGCAGAAGAATTGCTTGAAACTGGGAGGCAGAGGTTGCAGTGGGCCAAGATCATGCCACTGCACCTCCAGCCTGGTGACAGAGCAAGACTCTGTCATAAAAAAAAAAAAAAAAAAAAAAAATCCTGACTCCACCCCACACTGTCCCCTGAACCAAGCCTTTAAGGGCATGATTTAGAAATGGCGCACATCACTTCCACTCAGATCCTATTGGTCAGCATGCAGTCATATGGCACATCTAGTTGCAAGGGAAGTTGGGAAATGTAGTCTTTAGCCAGGCAGGCATGTACCCAGTTACAATCCTGTTTCTATGAAAGCAGAGAACTGACATTGGGGACAATTAGTATCTGACCCAGCAGCTAAGATGAGCCCATAGCAGTTAACAAAATTTTACTGAAGCCCTGGGGATAGCAGGTGAGGATTACAATGCAGAAAAGGGAAATGCAAAATGAAATTGTAAATAAATCGTGCTTGGAGGTCATATAAATGCTTCATGCTTTCCTTCCAGCTGGTCTTCACCCTCCTTTCTCTCTAGCATGCTGTCATGCTGTGAGAACAAGCCTACCTCCCGTGGATGATGGCTGCCTAATTCCTTCTCCCTAGAATTTAGGACCCCCTCTTTCTCCTCTTTGCCCCAGATAAAGCAAAAGACCCTCCCCTTCCCACAATGCATCTGACTTCCTTGCCTACCCCAGGATAAGGGCATTTTCTCCTGAAGAAAGTACGATTCCCCATATGGTTCCCCTTGCAGCTCACTTCCCTGTGGCCTGGGTGGGGCCATCACAAGAGTTGTAAGTGTGATCCCCCAAGCCCAGGTCCCTCAACTTTCAGTTATTCCAAATGGGAGTCCTCTCCATGGGCTTCCCACCAACACAAGGAGAAGGAAAATTCAGGTCAGCCCCTCTTCTCTGCACGGTCAAGTCTCAAACAGAAGACCAGTTCCATCTTTAAATACAGAAACTACTGGAGCAAACACTTGGCCAAAAAGATGCACATCTCTCTCAAGGACTTCAAGAACCCTTCTAGCTAAATCAAAGCTTAGAAATTCATTCCTCTTTTCTAAAAGGCTATGGTCCTAGTACAGATCTACCCAACTTACATGCATTATCACAATGCTGGTGTGCAACAGTGGGCAAGTCACGTATCACTCCAAGCCTCAGTTTCCTCATCTGTGAAATGGGGTTAATGACAGTTTCTCTTACACAGTTGTTGGGAAGATCTAGAGAGATAATAAAGGTAAAGTGCTAGCTTAGTGCAGAGCCTAGTCGTCAGTCAAAGCCAATACATGTAGCTAACATAACTAGTGTTATTAAACAATAAGAAACAATTCAACATGGGGAATCTGCATCTGGATAATATCAGTGTCTTAGGATTCTCCCCAAAAGCAGTGATTTCTCCCAGAATAACGGGGGAAGAACATTCCCATCTTCAAAGACAAAAACTGCTCCAAATCCCCTTCAAAAACTTGAAAATCTACATTTCACCTCCAGAACTGTTACATAAGCTTAATGCAGAATGAATATGCAGGGCTCCTTGTTAAAAAATTATTACTAATTTCGGCCGGGCGCAGTCGCTCACTCCTGTAATCCCAGCACTTTCGGAGGCTGAGGTGGGCTGATCTCCTGAGGTCAGGAGTTTGAGACAAGCCTGGCCAACATGGTGAAACCTTAACTCTACTAAAAATACAAAAATTAGCCAGGCGTGATGGTGGGTGCCTGTAATCCCAGTCACTTGGGAGGCTGAGGCGGAGAATCTCTTGAAACTGGGAGGCAGAGGTTGCAGTGAGCCAAGATCGCGCCACTTAACTCCAGCCTGGACAACAGAGCGAGATTCAGTCTCAAAAACAAACAAAAAAGAATTTCAAGGCAAAGACAGCAGAGCAAACCAAGTACAGGCCCCTTCTGAGCATGCAACTCTGCAATCACACAGGTTGCGCACACACCATTGAAACCAGCTAAGTTCACCTACAGCAGCAGAACAAAAAACAGGGATGTAAAATTACAGGTTGCAACATATATTATGAAAACTTCTGAAGACAAATCGTAGCCTGCTTTTTTCCACTCAGCAATTTACACAACTGTAGAACAACAGCAAATGTTTTGAGTCCTTGCTGTGAACTAGAGACCAGGCTGAGTGCTTTACACACATACTCTCATTTAATCATCATATCCCTGCCTTCTGTAAAAGATGGAAAACCGAGGATCGGAGAGGGTGAGGAACTTGCCCAAGGACACATGAGTCCAAATCAGCCTAATTTCAGAACCCACACCCAGAACCACCATGCGTGCAATGAAAGCACCCCCCCAAGTCTCAGCCCTGCAAACTAGAGTGTGGAGGATGTTGCAGTGGCCTCTGGAAACCCTCCCCAGACTCCTCCTTTGCTGAAAGCATGGGGCTGGGACTGGTTTCCATTTTGGGGTCCAACTTCCCTCCTTGAACTTTCCCGCACATCTCTGACACTCCTTTCTCAGAACACATGTGATTCCCCTAGTTCCCCTGAATGCCTCCTCCTCCCCCATCGGGGAAGTTGCTCTTACCAGACAGGCAGTGTGGGATTTGTTTATGCATTTATTTTTGTTTCTTTTTAATGACTTGCTGTAAAGCTTAAAATGTCTTCCAGGTGGTAAAGAGGCAGGGGAGTCTATACAAATGAAGCCCGGTAAAAATGAAGCCCAGTAAAGATGTGAGTGGGAGATTCTGGGCTGCTAACCTTCCCGTGAGTTCTGAAACAGTGCAGAACTCATATATTTAATACAATTTCAGAACTGGAAGCAGCAAATAGAGCTGAACTGGGTTCAAATCCCGACTCCACCATTTCTCATCTGTGTGACTGTGGGCAAGTTGCTTAACCTCTCTGTGCTGCGGCTCAAATGGAGATCATAATAGTACAGGCTCCACGGCAGTGGTGTTAATGAATGATTATCATTATTATTATCCTCATTGTTATTACTATCGTTTTCAGAGCTCATGGGAGTCCTTGGAGAGACTGTATAGCTTCATGGCTGAGAACACAGATGCTGAAATCAGGCTGCCTGTATTTAAATCCCACTTGACTACCTACTGGCTGTATGACCTTGGTTAAACAACTGGCCTCTCTGAGCCTCAGTTTTCTCATTTGACAAATTCTCTCCTGGGCAGAGGGATTGGATTAGAGATGGCATGTGAGCTTCAATTGGATCAGTAAGACTCAAGGCCAGGACTCAGGGCCCAGCAGGGAAAAGAAGCTTTTCCCACTGGAGCTGCTGAGCTGACAGGCTGTGAGCCTGGAGCTGCTGGGGCCATCCTGGTTCCCTCTAGAGGACAGCCTGCTCGAGAGTGAAGCTAGCACAGGGGGAGAAAGATTAAGAGAGCGGGGGAGAGACAGTCACAATGATGTTGTTTGAGGCCCTGGATCTGGTGGTGCCTAAAGCAAGCCTCCTTTGGACTTCCCAATTTCATGAGCCAGTAAATTCCCCGTTTTGCAAAAGCCACTTTTCAGTTGGGTTTTTCTCCCTGGAAAGTATCCAGGCTGACACCAGGACGTCCATTAAGCAACTTAACCCAGGCCTGCAAGCTAGTGAGTAGCAGCCTCAGGGGTTAGAAGCTCCTAGCTCTGTACCACGGTGCTCTGTCATTCAGCGTGCAAGCCAGCATTCTGTACTGGGTGTTCATTTCTTTCACCTCTTTAGCCTCTCTGAGCAGCTATTTTCTCATCTCTCAAATGTGGATAAACACCAGGCTTGCAGGGCTGTGGGGAAATACAAAATTCAAAGTAATGCTTTTAGGCTGGGCGTGGTGGCTCACGCCTGTAATCCCAGCACTTTGGGAGGCTGAGGCAGACAGATCACTTGAGGTCAGGAGTTTGAGACCAGTCTGGCCAAAATGGTGAAAACCCCTTCCCACTAAAAAAAAAAAAAAAAAAAAAATAGCCAAGCGTGGTGGCAAGTGCCTGTAATCCCAGCTACTTGGGAGGCTGAGGCAGGAGAATCATTTGAACCTGGGAGGCAAAGATTGCAGTGAACCGAGATCATACCAGTGCACTCCAGCCTGGGGCAACAAAGTGAGACTCCGTCTCAAAAAAGAAAGAAAAAGTAACGCTATTAGCATGGTTTATGGCTGGAGGTTGGAGTTCTGTGCACGCAGTTTCTAGTGCTTTTGGCCTTGGCTTTGCCCCATTACTTATTCCATCGCAGGGATGTCTCCGGCTGTCCCTAAGTCAGCCAACCAGTCAAAGTGCCCAAACTCTGTTAGGCGAGCATGGGTGAATCCTGGAGGGAAGAGCCACCTTCCTTCCTGGCTATGTGTACCCAGTGGTGAGTGGAGGAAGCTAGATGACCTTGAGGATTCTTGAGCTCTGAGTCTATGATGTATAAAGAAGCCGTGTTATGTTTGTTTCTAGAACCTTCTAAAACTGATAGGCTCTTCTGGGAATGATCTGTAGTGCAGGGAAGACAGCAATGAACCAAATCGACGTGGTCTCTTTCTTTAAGAAGTTTACATTTACTGGCAGATACAGATGATAAACACATAAAACAAATACACAACATCATATCACATGGGAACACTAGGGAAAAAATAAGTCATTAAATGCCTGGTAAGTGCCAAGAAGAAAAAGGAATACAGTGATAGAGCACTGTTTATTAGAAGTGGTCAGAAGGGGGCTCTCTGAGGAAGCGACATGTCATTAGAGACCCAGTAAGTCTCATTCAGGATTACAAGCTCTTAAAACTGTGCCATCTCCCAGGAAGAAGATCAGGACCAATTTTTCCAGGAAACTTGCTGACCTCACTAAGTCAGGAGTCAGTGATCTGTTGGAGGCTTGGTAAACAGCCATTCTTCTCCACTGATGACTCTTAGGACATTTAAAAAAGTTTAATGGGTCATTGATTTGTAGTGCTGATTTCCTCCATTAGCTAAATCCATGAAGGAAAGGCTGGAGAAGCCGCGTGAGACCATTCCTCAGGCCTGCCTGCCAGGAAAAGGTTTTAGCCATCATGTCACATGATCATTTGTCTATTTCTAACCAGTCATCACTAAAGATTCCCAATCACCACCGTCACATCACTGGAAGATCCCAGGGCATGGCTGCTTCTAGGTCAGGCCTTGGCAGGGAAGTGCCAGAGCTTTGCAGGTCAACATCAAGCCTCAGAGAGTTGGGGTAGACCTTGAGTTCCTCCTCTCAACCAAATATCAGGGAGATAGACAAGAAGTCGAGGTCCCTGCCCTCCTAGAACATGACAATGAGGGGCAGGAGAAGAAAACAAGTCAGCAAATAATTAAGACACAGATGAGTGCTAGGAGCCACCAGAAACTAGAACAGGAAAGACAGGATCCTCCCCTAAAGAGTGACTGGGGACTATTTTAGGGAAGGTGGTCAGGGAAGACCTGTTCGGGGAGGTAACATTTGACCTGAGACCTGAAAGCTGAGAAGATCTGCAAGAAGCGTGATCCAGGCAGAAGGAACAGCTGGTGCAAAGGTCCTGGGGTGGGAGCCAGCCCCGAATATTTGGAGATACACCTGAGATTGCAGTGAAGTAAGTGAGGGGACACAGTGAGGGGCCAGGTCACGTGGGCCTTGTGGGCCAGGATTAGACATGATTTGGGTTTTCTTCTAAGTAGGATGGGAAACTGTTGGAGGATTTTGCATAGGAGGGTTTCATGATCGAAATATTAAAAGCTATGTACACAATGAATGGAAGGGCAAATTAACTGGTACCTGAAATTAGGCGTTTCAGTCAGGATCAATATTTGTGGCAAGGTTTTACTCTCTGCCACTATAGTAGATTGAGTGGAGGCCTCCAAAAAGATATGTCCAAGTCCCTGTACCTGTAAATGTGACCTGTTTGGAAAAAGGGTCTTTGCACATGTAAGAAATTTAAGGATCTTGAGATGAGATTGCCAAATCGTTCTGGATAGGATGAGCCCTGAATCCAAAGAGAGGCGTCCTTGTAGGAACAAGGCAGAGGGAAATGGCACAGGCAGAACAGGATATACAGAGAAGAAAGTCTGCCAAGACAGAGGCAGGGATCAGAGTGAGGCAGCCACAAGCCAAGGAATGACTGGAGCTACCAGAAGGCGGGGACCCTCCCCTGGAGCCTTCAGAGGGAGCAAGGCACTGTCAACACCTTGATTTTGGACTCTGGGCCTCAAGAACTGTGAGAGAATAAATTTCTGTTATTTGAAGCCACCAAATTTGTGGTAATTTGTTACAGCAGCCACTGGAAACAAGTACAGCCTCTAAACAGCCCAAACTTGGACCCTGCTTGAGGATGCCTCCAACTCCCCTCTCCCCCACCAAGACCTGGTGTATAGCTTTGGCCCCATTCAAAGGCTACTCCAGGCTGGGTGCGGTGGCTCATACCTGTAATCCCAGCACTTCAGGAGGCCGAGGCGGGCAGGTCACCTGAGGTCAGGAGTTCGAGACCAGCCTGGCCAATATGGCAAAACTCCATCTCTACTAAAGGTACAAAAATCAGCTGGGCATGATGGCACAGACCTATAACCTAAGCTACTAGGGAGGCTGAGGCAGGAGAATCACTTGAACCTGGGAGGTGGAGGTTGCAGTGAGCCAAGATCACGCCATTGCACTCCAGCCTGGGTGACAGAACAAGACTCTATCTTAAACAAAATGAAACAAAACAAAAAAGTCTACTCCAGTCACTGGGTGGCACCCGCTGCAGACATGAGGGCCACTTGGGCTTGGGATGGGCATTTATTTACTTACGCAGCTTGACATACAGGGATAGGAATGAACCAACTCTGTTTTCGTTCCAGGATGCTCCCAGGGTTGTGAGTTCCAGACAAACTAGAACTCAAAAAGAATAAGGGTATAAGGGCGGGAGGAGCACAGGAGTCTGGCCAGTCACTTAAAGGAACTAAGACTTCAATTAGGCAGCTTCCAAGTGTGGCAGCTCCCACAGTTTTCACTGGAATGGGCATCTTTTGTTCAATTTTCCCCTATGGAATGCTCACTTTCTAAAGACGTTGCTGATCTAGTTAATTGCACATATTCAATAACATTTCATTTATCTCCTTTATTTGCTATTATTTAAAGATATGTGGTAATGACAGTTAATATTTATTTAGCCACTCAGTATACTAAGAGCATGATATGCACTCATCCAATCTTCACATCAGCCCTGTGAGGTGGGCACTTTTATTATCTGTTTTACAAAGGAGAGCAGAGATCAGAGATTAATGAAAATTTGCCCAAGCTTACACCACTAGTATTTATTCAGTTGGAACTTGGACCCACGAAGCCTGGCTCGGATGCAGGCTCTGGAGACCAGGTTAGAATGCAGGTTTCCATACCAATGTGCAATGCTACCCCACACAAGTAATTTTGCCTCTCTGTGCCTCAGTTTCCTCATCTCTCTTTTTTTTTTTTTTTTTTTTTTAAGACAGAGTCTTGCTCTATCACCCAGGCCCAAGTGCAGTGGTGTAATCTCGGCTCACTGCAACCTCTGCCTCCCGGGTTCAAGCAATTCTCCTGTCTCAGCCTCCCGAGTAGCTGGGTCTACAATCACACACCACCATGGCTGGCTAAGTAGAGATGGGGTTTCACCATATCAGTCAGGCTGGTGTCGAACTCCTGACCTCAGGTGATCATCCACCCTTAGCCCCCGAAAGTGCTGGGATTACAGGCATGAGCCATCACACCCGGTCCCCCCTCATCTAATTTTTTATTTTTATTTATTTTACTATTTATTTATTTATTTTTTGAATGGCATCCTGCTCCCGTTGCACAGGCTGGAGTGCAGTGGTTTGATCTCAGCTCACTGTAACCTCACTTCCCAGGTTCAAGCCATTCTCCTTCCTCAGCCTCCCAATTAGCTGGGATTACAGGTGTGCACCACCACACCCGTCTATTTTTTGTATTTTTAGTAGAGATGGGCTTTCACCATGTTGGCCAGTCTTGTCTTGAACTCCTGACCTTAGGTGATCCACCTGCCTCAGCCTCCCAAAGTGCTAGGATTACAGGTGTGAGCCACCACGCCTGGCCTTTTTTTTTTTTTTTTTTTTTGAGACAGGGTCTCACTCCATCATCCAGGCTAGAGTGCAGTGGTATGATCATGGCTCACTGCAGCCTCAATCTCCCAGTCTCAAGTGATCCTCCCACCTCAGCCTCCTGAGTAGCTAGGACTACAGGTGCACACCACCACATACGGCTAATTTTTTTTTTTTTTTTTTTGAGACAGGATCTCACTCTGTTGCCCGGGCTGGAGTGCAGTGGCGCAATCTCAGCTCACTGCAGCCTCTGCCTCCCAGGTTCAAGTGATTCTTGTGCCTCAGCCTCCCGAGTAGCTGGGATTACAGGCATGAACCACCACATCCTGCTGATTTTTGTATTTTTGGTAGAGATGAGGTTTCACCATGCTTGTCAGGCTAGTCTTGAATTCCCGACCTCAAGTGATGCGCTCACCTCGGCCTCCCAAAGTGGTGGGATTACAGGCGTGAGCCACCACAGCCAGTCAGCTCCCTCGTCTATAAAATGGGAATAATAGCACCTGTTTTGGAGGGTTGTTGTGGAGATTGAATGGGAATGTGTACTTAGAATTCCAGGCATAGTGCCTGCCACAAATACTCAAGGAATGAGCTGGAATTCAGCTGATAATACCAGGCAGTGGCTCTGGGCCACACGGAATGAAGACAATTCTCTCTTCTAAGTTTTCAAACCTCCTGGAATTCACAACGTTCACATGACATGCCAGGCCCAGAGGGGGATGGTTTAAACTAGAGCCTGCAGGAAAGCAACCTGACCAACCTGCTCATGGGTGCTTCAAGGATCACAGGTACCAGAATCAGCTGGAGTTGTTGGTGAAAATGCAGATTCCTGGTCTCATCCCTAGACCAAAGATATCGGAATGATTTGGAGATGGGTCCAGGAACCTGCATTTTTCAACACACTTCCCAGGTGACTGTAAATGTCAAAAGACAAAATTATAACAAATTTTTAGTTTAAACATCTTAATTGGCTTCATTTGTGATTCCAGAATCGGGCAAGACTTCATTCACAAAGCAGCACAAGTGTCCCAATGAGCTGAGCAGAGGAGGTTGGTTTTATAGACAGAAAAGGGCTGAAAAAAGCAGAAACAAAGAACAAAAAGCAGATTGGTCATTTCAAAGTTACTTTCCTTGTAAGGCAGGAACAGGGAACGAGAACAAGAGAGAAATAACTGATTGGTTCGCATCGGGTTACTTCAGGTTACTTTTTGTTGTAAGGATTAAAGCAAAGGGAACTTCATTATGTTGATTAAAACGATCTGTTTGGGAAATCAGGGTGTGTGTCTCTCTTCTGATTTCAGGAAAGGTTATCAGTCTGATGATGTAGAACTTTAGCATGAACGACTCCATTTTGATTTTTAGTTTAGTCTGTTGGGACCCTAATGCCAGAACTTTTTCTGTTTGTTTGTTTCGCTCTTGTTGCCCAGGCTGGAGTGCAGTGGAGCTATCTCGGCTCACTGCAACCTCCGCCTCCAGGGTTCAAGCGATTCTCCTGCCTCAGCCTCCCAAGCAGCTAGGATTATAGGCATGCACCACCATGCCGGTTACTTTTTTTTTTTTGGTAGAAACCGGGTTTCACCATGTTGGTCAGGCTGGTCTGGGACTCCTGACCTCAGCTGATCCACCCGCCTCGGCCTCCCAAAGTGCTGGGATTACAGGTGTGAGCCACCGCACCCAGCCTTTTTTTTTTTTTTTTTAAGACAGGGTCTCGCTCTGTCACCCAAGGTGGAGTGCAGTGGCGCCAAAACAGCTCACTGCAGCTTCCACCTCCTGGGCTCAGGTGATCATCCTGCCTCAGCCTCCCCAGCAGCTGGGCCCCACCACACCGGCTAATTTTTTAACTTTTAGTAGTGACGAGTTCTCATTATGTTACCCAGGCTGGTCTGGAACTCCTGGCCTCAAGGCATCCGCCTGCCTCTGCCTCCCAAAGTGCTGGGATTACAGACATAAGCCACCGCTCCTGGGCTCCTGTGATTTTTATTTAACATAATGCACCGTGGAATTTGTGCTCTGCTTAGTTCAGTCTGAGCAGGGGTTCCTTGATACTCTGGGAAACACTTAAAATCATTCCATCCCTATCCATTCATTCCTGCAGCACCTAAGTGGAAAATCTGCGTTCAGACAGGGACACTACCCTTAGAGAGTAGTGGGTTCCCCAGCAGCGTGGTGAAACATGACACTCCTGAGTTTCATGAAAAGAGGGCAGACATCTGGCCAGAGCTGGGAGGCAGGAAATAGAGCACGGTGCCCTCCGCCCATACACCAGCTTGGATTACCGAGGCCGGGGCCCAGGCCCTGCAGGAAAGGAGGTGCATACCTACTTTAAGGCCACTCACTCTGTGACTCAACGGGCCGGGTGGAGGCTGGAACTCAAGGCCCTCCCGGGCCTAGAGAGCCCACGCGCCGTGGGCGGGACTCCCGGGGTCGCCTAGGCAACAGGCGCGCGCCACGCCCGAGCCCAGAGCCCCGGAGCGGAGGAGGGAGCGCGCGCTATTAAATATCTCGCGGTGCTGGGGCCACTTGCCCTAGCACCTCCCCCGGCTCCTCCCCGCGGAAGTGCTTGTCGACATTTTCGATCGCTGATTGGTCCTTCTGCTCGGGGGCGGAGCCCCTGGCAGGCGCGGTGCGTAGTTCCGGCTGCCGGTTGACATGAAGAAGCCGCGGCGGCTAGGGCGGCGGTAGCGGCAGGAGTCGGTGCTTGCAGCGGGCCTCGGGGTTAAGAGCGCGACGCGGCCTAGAGCGGCAGAAGGCGCAGTGGGCCGAGAAGGAGGCGCAGCAGCAGCCCTGGCCCGTCATGGAGATGGAAAAGGAGTTCGAGCAGATCGACAAGTCCGGGAGCTGGGCGGCCATTTACCAGGTGCGGGAGCGCCCCGGAGCGTGGCGGGCCCTTCGCTTAGGCCGCTTGAACATCCCCTCAGACCCCCAGGCCCCAGACTCCGTCTGGGTCTTGCCCTCTGCCTCGCTCCTCCTGCTTGAGGATTCGATGGGACGGCAACGCACTGCGTCCCCCCCTCTTTGTCCCCGGGGTGGGCCTGTTTCTCTCCGCAGCCTCGGAGCCCCCTTCGATCCCCCACCTCCCTCCTGTTCTCCAGCCCGGGTGATCTCTCAAGCCGGGGATCGCCTGTCTGTGCTCAACGCGAATCCCTCGCACCCCGACCCCGCCCCCTGCCTGTCCACTCTTTGTCCCCTGGGGTGATTTAGCACCCCCACTATTTCCTTTTCTGGACTGGACCACCTCAGACTCTCTTCCTTTGTCTCCCTGGGGAAAACAAATGTCCCCCTCCCTCCTTCACATTTCCTTTTCCCTAGTCTCAGTCTGCGTCGAGTCCCAGGGATGACAGTCCCCTTCCCCCTTTCTGTTCATTCATTTATTGGATAGGAGTTGGCGAGCTTATTCTGTGCTAGGCACCGCTTAGGCATTGGAGATGGTGTTTGCTAAACAGGACAGGCAAGATGCTAGCCTTAGTGGAGCGTAGAGTCGAATAGGGCAATCAAACACAAAAGCAAATAATTTCAGATAGAGACAAGTGCTGGGAAGAGAACGAATTCCTAACGGGGTACAGGGTGACTGCATAGAAAGCCGGCTACCTTAGAGAAGGGGATCAGGGAAGGCCGGTCAAAGGAAGAGACATAGAGACATTTGCTTTGTGAGCTGAACCAAAAGGAGCAGAAAACCATGAGAATATGGGGCTAAAGAACCTTCTAGCCAGGAGGCCTGCGGTACCCACTCCGTTGGGGCCATGATATTATCCTTTCAGGCAGGGAATCAGGAAGGTTGACGTTTTAACCCTCTCTAAAATAGCATCTTTCCTCAGTGAGCAGCTTTGTCTTTGGTCATGGCAGAGATGACCTTGTCTTAGGAGTCTTCATCTCCTTGTGTTAAAAAGTTAGGAAAGTAGCGTTTCTCATATATCTGTAAAACAAATAGTTAAAAACACAAAGAGCTCTTCCTTTCACAAGCAGCTAAATCCTCTGAAGAAAATACATACTCCCAATTAAATGTCATTGCGGGGGTTGTGAAGATATACTAAAACCACACTTGCACAGTATCTTAAGCGATATACAGAATAGAGATTTTGTTACTTGTGTAAAGGGAGACGGCAGTTGATTCTGGTTTCAGCTTATAGGCTCAAAAGGCAAATTGTGAGATCCATCAGCTGTAGTATTAAAATCTATTTTGAGCACTGCTTGGAAAGGAAAAAAGGTTTAAGCAGTTCTTTGGTATGCTTGACTAACAAAAGCGTTTTTTTGGCAGCCTTGATTTTCATGTGGATTTACATCAAGCTTATTTGACAGGATTCTTTTTATTTGAACTGTAGTGTGTATATTAGTTTCTGCTAGACTAATATTTCTAACCACTGTAATCTATATACTAATAAGTATGATTGATCAGTATATAAAATTTGTATGCCATATCTGGTCTCTGAATTAGTTGAATGAATTCCACAAGTGACTTTGAAAATGTATAGACAAATTTTCTGCATCAGTTTAAGTCAGTAGAGTCTAAAGTGGCTTTAAATGAAAATTGTTGGTCTGAAGTGTTGAAGTTGATTATGATACATCCCATCACAGTGGAAGCATTGTGAAGAAGTCTTTTCCACTGAAACTGACTGAGTTGACAACAAGAAATACATATTGTGACTTAGTTCTTAGTTGAATTTTATTTCTTACAATTTTAAGCCAGAGTGGGCTGACCTGTCACCCAAACATTGTTAAAACTGTATTAAACATGCAACTAGCATGAAGTGTGTCAGTCTTCAATTAATTTTCTTCATTTTCGTAAGTTTTCTGCCATAAGTAAACCCCACAGGTTAGTCAAGGTGTTGAGATTTTCCCTGTTTCTTATTGGATTGCCACATTCCCGGAAGTAGTTTCTTTTGGTCTTGGAGAATTGTCACGGAGGGCTTTTCTCACTTCCACTGTATGGGTATTTTTCTTTTCTAGAATCTTGAAATCAGAAGCTTTTTTCCTTTCTAAGTGTAAAAGTAGCTCTTTGTCATACAACTGTAGCGTTTTCTGAAACAGAGTTCAAATGACCTTGAGTCTAAAGTGGCTGACTTTCCAAGGTGTGTATCACTTTACTAAAACCATTATTTTTCAAGGATTTGAAGAAATGTGTTTACAATTGATAGAAAATGGAAGTTTAAAAAATTAATATTTTATAGATGTCGAAATGAGGGCAGCCTTATACAAAGTCATACTTTGAGCTTGCCTAGCCTATTGTAATTAGAGAAATAATGTAATTTTTGCTTACAACTTCATAAACAGGTCAGTTACTCTAACTTATTTTCTAATTAGAACAAAAGATGTAAAACTTGAAAACTATTGGGAAAAGAACCAAGAGTGAAGAGGACTTTTGAGTGCTGAGGAATGTGGCGGCTTAGAAAACAAATTTTTCAGGCAGAGATTCTTTGCTAGGTCAATTTGATAAAGTGAGCATAACCGTATTTTTAATGAATAGCATAGATGCTAATAAGCATCTAGGTCTATAAAAAGTCAGCTTTGATAGTGTATATAGATGACTTTAAAGACATTGTTTTCTAGCATTTAAGCACTTTCAAATCATCCCGTTGCTAGATTGGGCCTAGCTGTCTAAGAGGAGAGAGCGAGCCCAGATGAGGAAAATAGATTGGTTTTACTGAGCTAGAATGAGAGGAGAGAGGGTTGAGTGAATGAAAAGAATAGCTCATGTGCTGCCCTCCATCTGTAGTTTAAGAGGAGTTGGGTCCGGTGTTTTGCTTGTTTTCTCATCTGTAAATTCTTTGATTCTCTGACACCATTCACTATATTTCAGTGTGAATGATTTGATTGTTTCAGATAAAGGGGACTGCAATAGTAGCTTGTGACATGAAGGCAAGATTTATTCATGTTAGAGGCAGGCTTTGTAAAATAGGCCACTCTTCCAGTTGACATTTGTTTTTATAGCTGTTTTCATTATGAAATACAAGCTAATGCCTGACTAGGTTAAAACCATGTAACAATAACAATAATTCACTAAAATTCCTTACTGCTATACAGCTTATGTTGTTATATTCCAAAAAGATGAATATTAAAATTTGCCAATAACGTTTCCTTAAATACCATTTTCTTCAGAGGAAAAAAAACTATTTTATGCAAAGGAGAAAGACCTATACACTATGACTCACTTTACTTAAAAGAAAAAAGACTTAACGGAAATGACATGGAGAGACTGGGAAGTTCTAGTCATCTTGAGTGACCCATTAGATCTAAATGTTCTTGTTTAGCCCGGTTTGAGTGAACTAAATTTAGGTGTCTGATCAGTACTTTGGAAATGGTGTAAATACCTTTGTAATTGTCTGGACTGATATTAAATTAACTGGGAGCACAAGTAGAAATAGTGAAGGGAAGAACTTTTGCTATCGTTATTTGACATCACTGGCATTTTATAGGAACACTTTGATGTTTTGGAAGTAAGTAAACCATACCAGATGGTTCCAAAAGTCAGTTGGGGATAATGGTAATGCCGCTTTTTCTTAGCCTCAAGTTGTCTGCCGTTGCTTCTCCTCCATTTTGCATTGTATCATGAATAGCTCCTCAAAACCTATTAAAATACCTGGTATTGAATAATGTAATTGAATATGTACTGAATTTCATGGTAGAAATGAATACGAAATTTCCTGTGGAGGTTTGGTGACTTAGCTACTGAAATAATGGCCTTTTCTTTTGTGATTCTTTCCCTTTTCTCTTTGTTAAAGAAAACTGTCCTCTGATCTTGTAGATTACAGAATCCTTTTGGCAATTTTGTTTCTAGCAGTGCTTTTCTTTCTTTTAAAATAGAGATGGGGTTTTGCTGTGTTGCCCAGGTTGGTCTTGAACTCCTGGCTTCAAGCGATCCTCCCACCTTGGCCTCCCGAAGTTGGGATTGCAGGCGTGAGCCACCATGCCTGGCTTACAGGTACTTTTTCTGAGGCCTGCCTGAGCCTATATATATTTTGCACAATTTGACATTTCTCCCTACAGTGTTTATGCTGATTTGTTTCTGGTAACAACTACTACTGGCAAATAGGCTGGGCATGTTGCTTTATGCTGCCCCTGTTCAGGAAAATTGGAATTCTAGCTGGGTCATTGTTCCCAGATAATGTAGTTTGGCACCAGCCATTCCATGTTCACATTTTGAGTATCCAGAAGGGTTGGGGACTTTGGAGTAGTTGGTGATTCCCTCTGCCACGTTTCATTGGTTGGTTACTATGGCATCCTTTCCACCACACTAGTAGTCTAGGTTCTCAGATGTTGCTTATGAGCCTGCAATGGTTTCTAGTTTCACACTGCAGAAATGAGTGAAACCGGTTACCCGTTAATACGGTCCCATAATCACTAGAGTAATTAATTGTTCTAAAACCAGATATGAGCCTGTCACTCCTCTGTGTAACTACTTCTGATTCTTTCATAACACTTGTAAAGTCCAAACTCCTCCTTAGCATGGCAACCAGCTTCCAGTCCTTGCCTCCCATGTGGCTTCCGTTCTAGCCAGACAAGAAAAGGCAGCGTTCTCAAAACTCATCCTCACCCTTCATTCCTCTATACCATTGCGAAATACTTTGTTGAGAATGCCTCTCCCATTCAGTCTAGCTTGCATCTTCCAGCTCAAATGTGTGCTTCCTTGCACCGGAGTTTTACTCCATCACCTGTGTGTTTTCATACAAGCTGGCACATATCTCTTCTAAAGTCCTGCTGTCATTGTAGCTACGTCTTTACAATTGTTTTAAAAAATTTTATAAAGTCAAGGTGTCACTATATTGCCCAGGCTGGTCTCAAACTCCTGGGCTCAAGCAAACCTCCTGCTTTGGCCTCCCAGAGTGCTGGGATTATAGGTATGAGACACTGTGCCCGCTGTAGCTGCTACTTTATATCCCAGGTCCATCTCCAGCGGAGCCCAAGCTTCCCGAGGCCACCTGTTCCATCTTTCTCATCCATCTGGAAGTCCTCTGCTCCTGGCACAGAGTAGGTACCTAACAGAAGTTGGGATTGAATTGATGGTCAGTACTTTGCTAGCCTGATGGTATAAAGATGTACAAAACATGGTTCCTGGCTCCCACTCTAGGGGGGCAATGATGGAAACTAATAGATTAGCCCACATTAGTACCAATAGCAGAGGTCACTCTGGGAGAAAGTCCTAGCACATTTTGAGTCATGGCCTAATGAGGTAATTTAGTATTGCCTGCTGTAGTGGCTTTGGAAGAAAGGCTGGCATTCTTATCCAGTAGAAGCTGATACCACTGATTTGTTTCACAGAAGTTTTAAATGTAACAGTAAATTTGTACTTGGCCTAGGGTGAACTTTACAGGCAACTTGGAGGTAATATGTTTGTCTCTCTAAGAATTGTTGAATTCCTCTGCCATCATCACTCCTGACTGGTTCTCACAAGCCTTCTAGAGGGCTTTTGCATGTGGTTGGTTCGTAAAATATTTTTTGATTTTGGGATATAAAATATAGTTCACCATAAAATAGTGACCATTACCAAGTCTTTGATTTTTTTTTTTTTTTTTTCAAACTATAAATGGTAATGACATTTTTTGGCCTTTGATCAGACCACCCTTAGGGCCAAAAGAGTAGTTTCATGTTTTGCTTTTTGTAGTGTCCCCTGTGTCTGGGTATAGTTGTAGTCTCAGCTGTCATACTAACAGTGCTGAGTGAGTCCCTTACTTTCTTTGGGTTTTGGTTTCTCCCTTTGTCAAAATGATCCTGGACTAACAGATCGTTACGTTCAGGTCAAGTAATAAAAATCTTTAATGTGCTCACAAATAGAATTTAATGTTCCTGAATACTCCTTGTAAACACTGCAGTGGTTACTCAGTTTGGTAAGGTGTGGGTGGGTACGATTAGGCTCAAAAGTTTATAGGAGGTTTGTGAGTATAGTTAACAACTCAAAAGAATGGAGTGTTTTTTCCCAAGGGGCATGAAACGTTTTTGATAAATGGAGTTCATTTGACTTAGTAATGTGGGAAAATGAGTAGCCCTGACACGGACGCTGTCCCTTTGCAGTTTTTCTCTCAAGTAGCAGTTGGGTGGCTTTTCCTGTAAAAGATAGAGGAACTGATTCTTGAGAATTTACGAAAGCTTCAACCCTAACTAGGTACACAAAGAATAGCTGCCCTTTATGTTGTAATTTTAGGAAGAAACCTACATCTGGTCTAAGTTTCATTTGAATAATATGATAGTTGACACATCTGCCATATTTGAGAAGAAAGTACCTAAATCTCCAGGATTTTAGAAATAATGCTTTACTTTGTGTAGAAATGGTCTTCAGAGTTTACTAGCTGGTGCCCTCTCCTTTTTCAAAGCAGCTTGACATAATCATGAGTATCTTGCTGACAGCTTGTACATTTTGATTGTATGAAAACTGGAAACAAGGCCATTTCACACGAAAGATTCCCTCCTGCCCTGAAACCACCATAGAAAACTGTAGCCATCAAGTCTGTTGATGTCTGGGCTTTGGTACAAGTCACACTACAAATAAAATAATACCAAATACTTATAAATGATTTTCAGTCCTTTTAAAGTTTATTTTTTTAATACTTTTTTTTTGAGATAGGGTCTTGCTCTGTCATCCAGGCTGGAGTGCAGTGGCACAATCTTGGCTCACTGCGACCTCTACCTCCTGGGTTCAAGTGATCCTCGCACCTCAGCCTCCCAAGTAGCTAGGACTACGGGCATGTGCCATCACGGCCAGCTAACTTTTGTATTTTTTTTGGAGTAGAGATGGGATTTTGCTGTGTTGCCCAGGCTGGTGTTGAACTCCTGGGCTTAAGCCACCTGTCTGCCCCAGGCTCCCAAAGTGTTGGAATTACAGGCGTGAGCCACTGTGCCCGGCCCAATCCTTTTTTTAAGAGACAAATGGGTGACATGGTTCGATGTACTGAATGCTTATGGTTTTACCAAGGCAGTAAGGTTTTATGGATACCCTATGGTAATTAGACAGAATTAGTGCTCTGAAGTCAGCTCTGTAATATGGACTCAGAGTAAACATGGCAAAGGGACACTTAAGGTCTGCATTTTCTCTGGGAAATAAACATATTCTTTACTACTCTGAATCTAGTGCTGGAAAATTCTAAATCCTTCTTGAGGATTAACCACTTGTTGAAGTAAAGTTTTGGGCCCCAAGTAGGCTTGTGTCCCTATCTCCTTGTCTTTACTTTTCAGATATTTCTTCCTAGAGACTGAGGTATGTTTTACTTTTACAGATGAAGAAGGAAGCCTCGGCTGTGTTTGTGGCTTTTGTGGGTGAGCAACGTCATTCGCAAAGATAAGATGAGCATAGCAAAACTAGGTCTTCAAAATAATTTTTAAAAATTTTTAGTGATTAGAAAAGGAAAACTCTTCCCTTATCTCTGTTAAGAAATGTTTTCGACATTTTCCTTTCTTAATGGATCTTTTATTGGCACATCTCTTCCTTTTGCAGCATCTTACTTAAAAGTCACCACGTTAAATTATAGCTTACAGCTTAGCTAATTTTTATTCAGATGGGCACTGGTTACAGGATTGTACACTATTGCGAATTTCTTACAGGAAAGTGAACATCAAGTAATTACTCCAAACAGAGTTCTCTTACAAACGTGGGTTACTTAAAAATGTCTAAGGATGAAGTCACTTCTGAATATAACTTCACTCGAGAACGAATAAGCAAACTGCATTTAACATAACATGGTAAATTAGCTTTAATTCTCCTTGATGGTTGAATATTTGTCACTGTCAACTACTGTTTTACTTTTCAAATAGTCAGGACTTGGTTTGCTTCTGTAAGGATAAAGGGAAAATACGCCTTCACTGAGTCGTAAATATTTTTGTGGCTAACTTTTGCATAGAGAAAAGCGGCCTCTAAGAAGGTACCCTGTGAATTTTTTTTCGGGGCTGGGGAGGGAATATATCATTTTTTGGTTTGTTGTTGTTGTCATTGTTTTGCTTTGTTGTTTCTTACTCTGATCTGAACTGTGTCTTGACAGGACTTTTGAATTAAGAGCATTACTGTTATTGTTCTCCACTACCTGGATGCTGCCTCCCTGTTGCCAGAGTGTTAAGGATCATCCTCCTAGGTGGGTTGAGGCAGAATGGGGCCAAGATCAGGAAGTCACATTAAGCTACGTCAGGTTTCTACAAGCATAGAACCAAATTTTTGGAGCAGTCCCCAGCATGCAAGCTGGTTTAGCCACACCTAAGGGTTGCTCTTGAACATTCCTTGAGAATCCACATCCCTAGAATGCTGGGTTTTAATGGGCCCTTTTATGTACCTATCATGGTATCATTTCTGAGCATTTCTAAATATTCCTTCATGCCTTACTAACAGTTTTTCTTGAATAAATCTAAGGAATATTAGTGCCATTATCAGTATTTTGTTTGTCCTGTTCACACCACAAATAACTACCCAGGTCTCCTACTTGCCCCTATTTCTCTATCTGCTGATGAAAATGCTTTTGAAAGTTTGAGTAACAATGTTAGAGTGTGCACAGTAGTATTGGTAGGTTCTGTTCTCATCCTTAACCACTTGTTTTCATCCTTTGTGAGCTTGAAGTGTCTCCAAAAAATTTGTCACAAAACTTACCAGACATGGTTAATACACTCAGAGAGAGAATCACTGAAAAAGTAGATGTAGTTTAACAAACCCAGTGACTTTTTTTCCCCAAGATTATATATTTGTCAACTAAGCCTCATTTTGCAACTTGTTCCACTACTCAAATGGTGACAAACTTTTGGTTTCCCAATAGACTTGGAAGATGTTGCTTTTGAAAGTAGGAAATAGATGGCTTTAGAAGATGGAAGAATACTTTGGTTTGAAGTGGGAGTGTGGTATGTCCTTAGCTGTCTGTGAAATGCAGCTGGAGATGGGTGTGGGCCTTCATCTTCATTTCCCATCTTCAGTTTGAGGAGGTAGTTACCTTTCTAACCACTTAAGAACTGCATGGTACATGCTGTTTTATTTACAGTGCAAAACTGAGCTCCCGTAGTTTCCCTGGTGCTTGCTCACCTTCACATTAATACCATGTCATTGTCTGGCAATGTTTACGTGCCAGGGTCCGTGTTAGAAGGAGGAAAGGGTAGAGCTAAAGTTAAAGGGCGCAGCTGGCCTCCCACCTTTGATTTTGTAAGTGCCTTTAAAGTTTGATTTTTGTAGGTTGATCATAAGGAAGTGATAAGTATGTTAAGTTATTTGCGGTTTTAGCTAATTTTAGTCTCTTTTTACAGCTTGCTTTGTATCCTTTACCATTAAAACATGCTTTCTAGAAAGACAACTTTTGAATGTAGGACACAGTCTATATTCTATACTTGGCTACATTTCAAAAAATATTTTCTCAGTACTTTGGAAGTTGGACAGTTTGAAGCATAGTGACAGTATTTAAAAATCTTTGATTCCGGCCAGGCGCGGTGGCTCACGCCTGTAATCCCAGCACTTTGGGAGGCCGAGGTGGGTGGATCACTTGAGTTCGGGAGTTCAAGACTGGCCTGACCAACATGGTGAAACCCTATCTCTACTAAAAATACAAAATTAGCCGACCGTGGTGGTGCATGCCTGTAATCCCAGCTACTTGGGAGGCTGAGGCAGGAGAATCACGTGAACCTGGGAGACAGAGGTTGCTGTGACCTGAGATCTCACCATTGCACTCCAGCCTGTGCAACAAGAGTGAAACGCCATCTCAAAAAAAAAAAAACAAAAAAAACAAAATCATTGATTCCTTTGCTTTGTGACACTTCTACTTTTCCAGCAAGTAAATTATATTCTTTCATACAGGTATGGAATTCTTGTTCCAACCCAGTGGTTAAAAAGGCACAGTTGATATTAGAGGATTTTTAAAAGATTTTGACCATGCCTGCAATGTATAGAAGCAAGACTCTGCTGGGCTGTGTATAGGAAACCTTCCCCAGCCTGTGCCCTTGGTTGATAGAACATTTTGCTCCTAAGGGTAGGTGCCTGTATCTGTCTCCAGTGTTGGTTAGTTTCACACAAAACAGTTGTGTTTCAGAGCTTTACTCTCAAGCTGCCCTGCTCGCCTGAAGCAGCCACCCTGAACATGTGCACTACTCATAGGAGGGGACATGTGAGGTCATGGAAGAAGAAGACTCAGGACACCGGGTTTGAGTTGTGACTCTGCCTTTGACTGTTGTGGCATTTTGAGGAGTTACATACAAGATCTGTAAAATGTAGTCATTAGACTAGACAGCCATATAGCATTACCTGGGTCTAACATTTTACAAAGACAAGGTCACAGGAGGAGACCAGAGCGTGGGGTGACCTTTCTGGAAAAAATGGCCTACTCATGCGGGATTTGGTAGCATTATATGGCTGTTCCTGATCCCCCGATCTAAAAGTGGGACAGAACTTTAAAATTTCATATTAACTCAAATTAAAACTTAAAAAAAACCATTATTTCCTTAAAAATAATAAAGTGCCCTGTTGGGGCCTAAACCACATTATATTTTAAAATTCCTGAATGCCACATGGATGAATGTAGTTCCTTTTGAAATTCTTCTTTTGTCTAAAGAGGAATGTTGGATTTTGTAATTGGACTAAAAAATCTTCCATTTGAGAGAGAAACACACACAGTCTGTGGCATGTTCTACCCTTGTTCAGGATAAAACCCACTAATAGCTAACATTTATTGAAATCTGCGTTGTGCCTCAGGCACTGTGCAAAGTCCTTTACATGCAGCGCTATTTATTATATACTGTCAATTGGTCTATAACAGCAGGAAATGTTTTAGGAGGACAGTGAGGTCTCAGGCTCTCAGTCTTCTCCTGTGTCCTGGATTCAACTTCAGAACAATAGCACTGTGGCAGTGTGGCCATTGCTTCAGCTTCCAAATACATGGCTGTGAAGAAAGACAGGGGATTGTGCTAAGCCTCCCCGATTTATTAGGACATAGGAAGAGAGAGTTTGTAGTTTTTGACCTTTGCCTAGTTTTCTAACCTCTTACCTAGATGTCACAGATTGGCCACCCACAGTCATATTTTGCTTGCTTCACACAATGTTTTTTAAAAAAGAGAAGAGTTTAATTTGTGCCATTGTTTATAAATGAATCAGGAGAAATGACATGCAACTCTGGATTCTGGCCTCTCTTGAAAAATCTGAAAATCACACCATCTGATCTTACACTGGCAGTGGTCTGCTGGACTGAGGGACACAACTCCTTTTGGATGGACATTTGTGTGTTCCAGAGGTTACCACAGTCCCACAGTGGGTTACACTGTCCTTGTCGGTGTATGCTACCTAGCACTTGAGTTTGCAACCCCTACCCCAAGCTGGGTTTTCTCGTCAAGCTTGATGTTAATGTTATGTGATGCTTGGCCTTGTGTAGGTGTTTGGTGTATTATCGTTCGATAAAATTGAAGCAAAGGGCTAAAGGGTTGGTGGCCTGAGGGAGTGCCCTTGACCGTAAAGTCTGGGATAAAATCGTTGGCCAGGTGCTCCTTCCCTTCCTGCCCTTCCTCTTTTCTCTATCCTCAGCCCCCTTCTGCTATTTTGAGGAAATTAGAAGCCACCACCATTTTTTCCCACCTCAGGCAACTGAGTGTGGCTGTATTTCTGTCGCATGTTCAGTTGTTTCCAGGAACTATTTTTGATGACCAACTTGAAGTTAAATTGGGTGGGCCTAATGGGAGCTGATAAAAGAATGACTTGCCCAAATATGCTTGCACTGAGACAGCTACGAAGTAAAGTTTTTAATGACTTGTTTTGTGACTTGGTCAGGAGTGATACCGTTTGTCATGTGTCCAACTTCCTGACTAGATGGTTGCTCTACCTTGTCCTCATAGCCATAAGAAAAGAAAATCCATACACAGGTTGCAGGGAGAAATGTATCTTGTTGAAGGTCTCTCCCTTTTAGCAACAAAAGTACATATTATGTTGTAGGACATGCTTTTCCTTTGATCCTTCTTGAACACCTGTTACTCTATAGAGGTATGTCGTGTATGGCAAATTAGAACAAGCAATAGATAAGGATGATTCTTTACCATTATAACCCAGTCCAGGTCTTTGTCCTAAGTTTTGTATCTTTCTCCGAAGGGAAAGGTATTTGTTTTTGTTTATTTATTTATTTATGAGACGGAGTTTTGCTTTTGTTGCCCAGGCTGGGGTGCAATGGCGCGATCTCGGCTCACAGCAACCTCCATCTCCTGAGTTCAAGTGATTCTCCTGCCTCAGCCTCCCGAGTAGCTGGGATTACAGGTGCCCGCCACCACACCCGGCTAATTTTTTTTTTTTTTTTTTTTGGTATTTTTAGTAGAGATGGGGTTTCATCATGTTGGCCAGGCTGGTCTTGAACTCCTGACCTGAGGTGATCCACCCGCCTCGGCCTCCCAAAGTGTTGGAATTACAGGCATCAGCCACCGTGCCCGGCCAGGTATTTTTAATCTCTATGCCTTACTGTCTCAAATCAGGAGGATTTGGTGATTTCTTGAATGTGGGGGAAGGGGAAGAAAAGGAAATGGGAGGAGTGTCCCAGATTAGGGAAATAGATAGCTAGATGAAAGATGCAGCCCCTCACCAAGGTGGGGACACAGGAAAAGGAACAGGTGTGCAAAGAAGATGGTGATCTGGTTGTGAACATGTTGATAGAGGATGTCCAGGGAAGCATCTGGTAGGTGGTGGGGTGTTTAAATATAGAACATTCGGAGAATGCTCCGAAGCTTCAGAGAACCCTTCCCAAAAGGACAAAACCAGCTCAGTGTTTTAGCACTCCGGGATCATATGGCATGACAGCATGGCTGCTTTATACTTTTTTGTGTATGTGAAATTAAAACCAGCCACTCCGGACCAATTTCTCTGTGAAGCTTTTTGTCCATCTTTCATTTGCTTTTCTAGTCTAGATTGTAAGCTCCTTGCAGCCAGTGTCCATTGATTCAGTCATTCAACAAATAATACATGAACAACTACTAGGTACCAGGCTGTGTGCTAGGCAGTCGGGATATGTGGTGAGGAAGAAAAACTTGGTCCCTGCCCTTAGGAAGTTCAGTAGTCCAGCAGACAAAGTGTCTGCATAAAGATAATCCCAGTTCACGGTGATAAGAACTCTTACAGGCCTAGGCTCCAGGTGCTGTGGGGATGCTCAGGAAAGGGTATCTAATTGGGATTGGGAACAGGCAAAACAAATAAAGGAAAGTGTATAAAGGTAGTATCTAGTTGAAGTTCTGAAGGGCAAGGAGGAGTGAGCGTGTATGTTCTGAGTCCCTCCCTAATCTGGGATTGACTTCTTGTCCGTCTCTGTTCATATTAAGTGTCACCTACGCTTGAAAGGATGAGATCATATTTCACTTCCTTCCTCTTTGGTCTTAACCTTTCTCTGCTACCCCCTCACACAATGCATGCGCATTATTCTCTTATTGTATATATTTTTCCTCTCTTCCTTTTTATGTTTCCTCTGCCATTACTTTTAACCTTGACTGCCATATGGCCTCTAAATGCTTCCAGAAGGGTAGCCTAGTGGAGGTTATTCCATCATGACCTTGAGCTCATGAGACCAGATAGTGAAGGCATCTGTGTAGGTGTCTTCTCCAGGAGGATGATATTTGTTTCATTGTAAATTTTGTAGCCCTAGAACACCAACAACAGTGCACTGTAATTAGTAGGCAGGCAGTATAGTATTCATTGAAGTGAAGTGATAGCTTTTGTCCAAGTATGTATGCAGATAATCTTTGATTTGTACAAAAAAATTTATATTTTAATATGTAAAGATTTTTTAAAAGAATCTTCAAATTTTAGCCTTCCCACTAGGAATATATTGAAAATTATGTGCCTAGCTCACTGACTTGCAGCCGACACTATGAGAATAAAGGTCTCATTTAGTTTTTGTGAATTTCAAGGGATATTTTCAATAATGTTGGCTGATTTATCCCATTATGTCCATTATGTGGTCGTCTTTTTTTTTTCTTTTTTTTTTTTTTGAGACGGAGTCTCGCTCTGTCACCCAGGCTGGAGTGCAGCGGCACGATCTCAACTCCCTGCAACCTCCGCCTCTCGGGTCCAAGTGATTCTGCTGCCTCACCCTCCTGAGTAGCTGGGATTACAGGCGCCTGCCACTACACCCAGCTAATTTTTGCTGTTTTTAGTAGAGACAGGGTTTCACCATGTTGGTCAGGCTGGTCTCGAACTCCTGACCTCGTGATCCGCCCACCTCGGCCTCCCAAATTGCTGGGATTACAGGCGTGAGCCACTGCGCCTGGCTTATGTACTCTTATTAGCAATTCTCAGTACACAGATAGCTTTGAGTGATTCTTTCAAGTCAAGCACCTTATTAAAAAATCTCAAGTGTACTGATAATTATCTTACTTTTAGATGGCTAAGTGATAAGACTGAATTTTTAGGCATTGTAACACTTCAGATATGATTACAGATATTTTTATGGTTACTTTATTTATTTATTTATTTTTGAGATGAAGTTTCGCTCTTGTTGCCCAGGCTGGAGTGCAATGGTGCGATCTCGGCTCACTGCAACCTCCGCCTCCCAGGTTCAAGCAATTCTCCTGTCTCAGCCTCCTGACTAGCTGGGATTACAGGCACCTGCCACTACACCCTGCTAATTTTTGGTATTTGTAATAGAGACAGGGTTTCACCATGTTGGCCAGGGTGGTCTCGCACTCCTGACCTCAGGCGATCTGCCCACTTCGGCCTCCCAAAGTGCTAGGATTACAGATGTGAGCCCCCGCGCCCGGCCTGGTTACTTAAATTTACATACAAAAATTATGTTGAGTAATTCTGAATGATTTCCTGATTGCTCCCCGTTTTCTATTCACACAGTTATTAAATTCTTCCCTTGCCATATAGAAGCAGTCCCTGTGCCATCTATGCCACATAGATAGCAGAACTAGCTGTCTGCAAACCATTGAAGTTGTGAAAACATCTCCCCTTTTTTCCTATTTCTAATTCTAGCTGTGAGGATTATATATAGAAGTAGTCCTGGATTTGATTTTTTTTTTTTTAATAGTTGTTGACTACAAATCATTTAAACGTCTGAAAGGGGAAAGGTTTTCCTTAAAATGGATGATAAAGGAGAATAAAAGGTACTTTGACTATTTTTTTTGAATGGTGAGGAGATTTTTTTTCTCCTTCTATTTTCTTTTGGAGTCATTTGTGTGACACTGAGTGGATACCATGGAACATATGTGACAGAAGTAGATGTATGGGGTAAAAAACCCATAGTTAGAAGTCCGAACTCTGGAGAAGACCCCAGTTTGTTGATTATGCTTTTGTTTTCTGATTTGCTGAGGAGAGTGAAAATGCCTGGGGGGTGTGGGGGAGCACATGGGGTGTGTGTGTGTGTGTGTGTGTGTGTGTGTGTATGTATTTGTATGCATATATATCTTAGGACTTAAGCTTTCTAGTCAATAAATTGCCGTAGTGGGGAATTGCTTACTTGCTTGCCTTCTGTTTTTGTATTTAATTTAATTTTATTTTTAATGATTTTTTTTGGTTGGGTACAGGGTCTTACCATGTTGTCCAGGCTGGTCTTGAACTCCTAAGCTTGAGTGATCCTCCCACCTCGGACTCCCAAAATACTGGGATTACAGGTGTGAGCCACCATGCCCAGCTTAGTTGTATTGTAAATGGGCCCTTTTGTGGCACTCCCTACTCCCCTTAGTTTACTGGCTCACAACCTGTCTTTCCATTTCAAGGCTTCTGTCACCCCTGGCCCATGTCAGTGCATTTGGGCAGCCCACCCAGCATCATCACCTCCTGTCCCAGGGAACTTCCTGTTCCTCTCTTCCAGCTATTTCCCTCCCTGGCTGTTGAGGTAGTCTCTACCTTTCACCTATTGTTAAGTTCAGACCTGTTCTCTAGTTACAGCCTCTGTGCTTCCATATTCCCTTGCTCAGTCCCTTTCTTTAGTTTGGGTTTTCTCCTTCATTCAGATTTCCAGCTGTTTCTCCCCTCCCGCCACTGCAGCCTCCTCACTTCCCTCCTTCTGCAGCGGAGACTGTGATCAGTCACTTTTGATGCTGCCTCTCACTGTACTTGTGTCTATCTTCTTACCTACCACCTCTAGCCCTGGAACAGGCTCAGCACCTGCCTTTGTCTTCCTGGGCCCAGGCTCCTAAATGCTGCTGGAAAAAAAAATCTCCCAGTATTGAGCCCCTAGAAATCCAGTCTTTAATCTCCAATCTGTCTCCCCCAGCATCTGGCCATCAGCTCTAAAGCTTACCTGTCATCCTTCCCACCTCATTTCTCTCACAGGGGAAAAGGAGCCTTTGCTCCTTGTCTGAGGCAACCTTCAGTCTGTGCTCCTGACCCCTTCGCATCTCGCCTGTTCAAGGCATCTTGCAATAAGGGGTTGGTGACTCTCTGAGGAATGGATTCCAGGCCCTCCCAGTTATCATCTTTTGTATGCCAGTTCAACAGTCCAGCTTCCTTCAGCCGAGACTGCCCCTCCAGCCACTGCTTTTTACTCTCCTCCAGTTGAAATTTTTGAAGTAGATAGGTCACTGTGCCCATCGTTCATCTTCTAGTCACTCTGTATTTATCTTCCAGGGAAATGAGGCTCTATGCTACCAAGCCACTGAAATAATTCCCTTCCTTCCTTCCTTTCCTCCCTTTCCTTCCTCCTTCCTTCCTTCCTTCCTTTCCCCCCTCCCTCCCTCCCTCCCTCCCTCCCCTCCCTCCCTCTCCTTCTCTCCTTCCTTCCTTCCTTCCTTCCTTCCGGTTCCTTCCTTCCCTTCCTTCTTCTTGCCTTCCTTTCCTTTCTTTCCTTTCTTTCCTTCTTTCCTTTTTTTTTTTTTTTTTTTTTTCCAGGACAGAGTCTTGCTCTGCCAGGCTGGAGTGCAGTGCCACAGTCTTGGCTCACTGCAACCTCTGCCTTCCGGCTTCAAGCGATTCTCCTGCCTCAGCCCCCTGAGTAGCTGGGACTACAGGTGCCTGCCATCATGCCCAGCTAATGTTTTGTATTTTTGGTAGAGATGGGGCTTCACCATGTTGGCCAGGCTTGTTGACCTTGTTGGCATGTTGACCATGTTGGCCAGGCTAGCCTCAAGTGATCTGCCCACGTCAGACTCCCAAAGTACTAGGATTACAGGTATGAGCCACCACACCTGGTGCAATAATTCTTGACAAGATCTGCTTCCTTGTTGCTAATACAGTGGATATTTTGCATCCTAATTTTAATTGCAGTTCAGTGTGGCAGATCTGTGTTTGCTTATTGAATATTCTCTTCCCTGTTTTAATAACTCTATTTTTTCCTTTTCTTTTATATCTCCTGCTTCTCTAGCTAATCCTAGACCTCACTCGTCAGTGTCTTCTCTGTTCCTCAACTTGAGGAGTTCCTACAGGATTTACCCCATCTGCTGCTTTCATTTAGCCCTTTGTTCTTTTTGAGCCATGTCATTCACTCGCCCAGGAAGTAGCACTGGCCCTTGAATTCAGAGTGTGCACATATCCACCAGGCACTCTGGGACAGCCTTCAGAGGCACTTTGTTCCTGAAGTTGTGGTGGGCTTTGCCTCTCATGTAGCCTTGCATATGCTGTTTCCTCTGCCTGGAATATCCTGCCTTCTACTTAACTTATTCTTGTTCTTCTTTCCAGTCACATTTTGCACATTCCTTTTGGGATGCTTTCCTGATTTCCCCTTTCCACAGGTCCAAGTTAGGTACTTTGTCTAGGTCCTCCCATGGCCCTCTGAAGGCCTCCTTTCATAGCACCATGTCTGAGTATACTGTAATAACACGCATTGCTCTGTAATAGTCTGTTTACTTACCTATTGCCAAGTAATCTATCAAATCTCATAAAGGGCGGGACTGCTTTTGTTCTAGTCATTTGTATCTATTAGTACCCAATATAGTGTTTGGCATATAGAAAATACCCGATAAGGCCAGTCACAGTGGCTCACTCCTGTAATCCCAGCACTTTGGGAGGCTGAGGCGGGCAGATCGCTTGAGGTCAGGAGTTCAAGACTAGCCTGGCCAACAGGATGAAACCCTGTCTCTACTAAAATTACAAAAATTAGCCAGGCATGGTGGCGGGCGCCTGTAGTCCCAGCTTCTTGGGAGACTGAGGCAGAAGAATCACTTGAACTGGGGAGGCAGAGGTTGCAGTGAGCTGAGATCACTCCACTGCACTCCAGCCTGAGTGACAGAGCGAGACTCCATCTAAAAAAAAAAAAAAAAAGTAAATACCCAATAAGTAGTTCCTGAATGAATAGGTGAGAATGCTATTTAGAAGGTTCATGAATTGGAAACTGTGGTTGATAGGGAGGCTTTGAGTTTATGGTATTATATTGAACCATGTGTTACTTACCCAAGATCAATTTACATTTTACACTTTGTTTTCTCTGTCCCTTTTTATGTTCATTTTCTGTATGTGGTGTTTTTCCCCTGTGAGATTGTATACCATTTCTGATCGAGAACTGTGTGTAATGCTTGGTGGCTCCCTCATGGTGCCTTGCATGGAATTGGACTGAATTTCAGTGGATCTAATCCCAATTATGTTAATGCTTGATGGAGCTAAGTCTCATCTCGAAGCAGTTCATGTCTTCATCAGCTGGCCCTGCCTCCATGCCCTGCACAGACCATGCCACTCTGGAGAGGTAGTTTCCCTGTGGCTTATTAGTCTTGTGTTCCAGTGTGCTGGCCAAGTATGAGAGAAAGTCAGTAGTATGAGAGAGTCTCTCTCATTCAAACTTCGTAGGTTTGGTAGCTGGGACTGACCAGTGCTAACGGGAAATAGAGGCATTTATTAAAAGCCAGAGATTTTTCAACTTGCAGGAAGCAAAGCTCTTTTTAGCGTATGATTTTGTGGTGGGTTTGGTAGTCCAATATAAAAGTAAAAACTGGATGACAATGGGAGGAGCATGCTTGGGTCTCCAAAGATCATTTTTCCTAAGTAATTTGTCTTTAGACTTTTATTGGTTTGGAATTTCCTGAGATTTTGATCTTGCCAGAAAGTTTATAGCAAAAGTTCTGAGCAGGTGACACTTTTGCATCTGAAACCAAATCATTGTTTTTGTTTTTAACTTTTTTCTTAATATATTATCCTTAGTTCAGCCCTGAAGATTATTCTGTTATTTGTGGATCTCAACTTTCCCCCCATCTCCTCGATCTTTATGAAATGAATGGTATTATTTGAATAGAGAAGGAAGATATAAAAATAAACTTAGTCATAAACTTGTTCTTGACTAGGCAAGTTGGACTTTATAGCTTGGAGCTGATGATATGTCTATTCTTGTGGAAAAGGGATTTTTAGGGTTGGTCTGGCTTCTTGTTATATTTGATTTATTATTAGTATTATCATTATTTTTGAGACAAAGTCTCACTCTGTCGCCCAGGCTGGAGTGCAGTGGCTCAATCTCAGCTCATTGCAACCTCTGCCTCGCAGGTTCAAGCGATTCTCGTGCCTCAGCCTCCGGAGTAGCCGGGATTACAGGCATGCACCACTACACTGGGCTGATATTTGTATTTTTAGTAGAGACAAGGTTTTACCATGTTGGCTAGGCTGGTCTTGAACTCCCAACCTCAGGTGATCCGCCCGCCTTGGCCTCCCAAAGTGCTGGGATTACAGGTGAATCCAGCTGGGATTCACCCAGGCTGGAGTGCAGTGGCACAATCACAACTCACTGCAGCCTTAATCTCTTGGGCTTGAATGATCCTTCTGCCTCAACCTCCCAAGCAGCTGAGACTACAGGCATGTACCCCTGTGCCCAGCTAATTGTTTTTGGGTTTTTTTTTTGTAGGGACAAGGTCTCACTATTTTGCCCAGGCTAGTCTACAACTCTTGGGCTCAAGCAGTCCTTCTGCCTCGACCTCCCAAAATGCTGGGATTACAGGCACAAGCCACTGCACCTGGCCAAGGATTGTTTTTTAAGTGAATTGAGACCCAGCCTGATTAGTGGTCCCAGAGCAGACCTGAGACCCGAAGGGAACCCTTTTGTCCTGGTCCAGCGCCTTTCCTCTGATGCACTACTTTCCTGGAGCCTTTGATTGCCTGTCATCAGAGTAACTGAGTTTGAGCAGAATAGACAGTTCCTCTCCAGACCACCACACTCACTGGCTTTCATTCTGCTTTTCTCACTTAGACTGTGGTTCTGAATCCTCAGTGCTATTTACTGAGTGTTTTTAAACATAAAAATGCCTTTTAATGAGATTGAAGGCCAGAGGTGGGATAGTTGAGAACAAAGTAGAAATAAAACCTTCAAGGCAGGGTTGTTGGTGGGAGTCTTTTTTTTTTTTTTTTTTTTTTTTTTTT